>NC_056731.1:1887115549-1887415549 GCF_019279795.1 Protopterus annectens | reverse complement strand
GTATTCCTTCATAGCCTGGTTGATTTTTTCTAGCTCCTTTTTCCTGCACTCCTCCTTTCTTTTTATCACTTCCTGGAGTTCTGCATTTCACCACCAGCTTTCCTTAAGCACCTTATTTCCATACCTGGCTCAGCCACATACCAGTTCGGCAGTCCTAACACATGCTGTTTTGAGGTGCTGCCATTCCTCATCTCCACCTATTTCCTCCTCTTCTTGGGGTGCTAGAGCCCAGAGTAATTCCTCAAACTGTTGTGCTTTCTGTCCAGTCAACTTCCAAGTCTTCAGCTTAGTCTCTGTTGACCTTAGAGCCTTCTCTGACCACTGCTTGCAGCTGACTGTGGCAACTAGTGGTTTACGCTGTGGACCGACCGTTTCACTGGGGATGACTTTGCAATCATGGATTCTACCCCAGTGCCTTTTTCTTACTAGGAGGAAGTCTGTCTGAGTTGCAAGTTGGATGCTCTTGTATGGGATCTTGTGACTGTCTCTCTTTCTGAACCATGTGTTGGCTACTGTCAAGCCATTTGCCAGGGAGAAGTCTAGAATGGCTTTTTCTTCTTTATTCCTGTTGCCCCATCGATGTGGACCCAGGCAGTCCTCATATCCTGTTCTGTCTGTCCCTATATGTGCATTCAAGTCACCTGTTATCAACACCAATTCATGTTGTCCTGCTTTATCTAGTAGGTCCTGCAACTGCTGTCTGAATTACTCTTTTCCTCACTATCACAACCCTGTCGTGGGGCATAGGCTGAGATTATGAATACTGCCCTATCATAGGCTGCGATTATGAATACTGCCCTATCATAGGCTGCTATTATGAATACTGCCCTATCATAGGCTGAGATTATGAATACTGCCCTATCATTACACTGCAGTCTGACTGCCATGAGTCTCTCATTTATTCTCATGATATCCCTTACTGCCTTCTAAAGCATCTCTCAACACAATTCCCACAATTTCTAGCCTGATCCCCTCCTGACTAGTAGACTCTGGGTCCCAAGCCAAGTGGTTTTGCTGCACTGCCCTTCTACTTTGTCTCTTAGATACACAAAATGTCCAGCCTCCTCCTCCGTATCATCACGTCATCTACTTCCAAGCTGCATCCTGTTAGTGAACCTACATTAAGTGTACGAAATTTTCAATTCATGTGTGGCAGGCTGATTGGTTTTACGTCCAGCTTTTGCTCAACAGAGCTATCCCAGGAAACCCAGGCTGGGCAACTAGACACCATCTGGCCAGTAGCTTACTGACCCAGGGCTGCTGGGCTTTATGCTGGGCACACACTGGCCAACAGGGGCACATACACCACTCCCACTGTTAGCATGTGTTCCTGGCATAGGTCAGAGTAGGCCAGGTCCTCAACCCCACTTATCACCGGTAACTACCCATGCCCATTTTGGCAACATTAGTCAACCTGACCTACTGAATATAAAAAATGCTAAAATATCTAGAACAGCCACAGTAATATTGACTCTGCTCACACTTCGGAGTGAGCGGCAGGTTCAGAATATAACACAGATACACATAAATGGTAGGAAGAATGATGACAGAACTCCAAGATGGTCGCTAGTAAATCAGAAAGGTGTAAATTACAATCACCGGCATCATTAAGCAATACAGTGCTGCAGGTCAGTCTACAAAATGAAAACAAAAAGGGAACTGAAGCTGAAGCTGCGGCAGACACATCCAACACATCAAACAGCTTAAACAAAGAACTGATACAAAACAATAAAGCACAGTTTTTATGCATTTATACAATTTGTTAACCGGGGTATAGCACTGATCCCACTGGACCAATTTCAGTCTCAGCACACCCCACAATAAACAGTGGAGCTAACTACAATTAATAAAGACTCTAATCACTCAGTAGAAATATGATTAGGCAGCCAAATGCACTGCCATCTTGCCAACCTTCCTGATAGACATTTCATTTCAACCATTTGAGGAAACATTCACATCTGCTAAGCCAACAGGCACAGCAATTTTATTGCATTTAGCAAACTAGCTTGATCAGTCAAGGGTCTCATGACTTAAGAGACTGGGATAGTATTTCTCATTAATATACACCCTCCTTTCAACCTAAAGGATGCAAGGCAGCTGCCATCAATTTATACACTTGTTTGGAAAATTCTGAATGTTTTCTCTAAGAATATGTCTGTGCCGACAGAAAATAAAGGCTGATCTTGTTTTACAACATAATGCAGTTTAAGATTTCTTAATGGGGTTACATAAACCAGAGAACAGAAATGCACAGACCTGTATGAAATAGGTTACCTGATTAAAAGCTTATGCTTTACCTAACACTGAAGATAACATCCAACAGTTTTAGATGTAGAAGCAGACATCATACCATGTTTTGCATAACCAATAACTTATGGAAAAACAACTGACTGTTACACTAACACTAAAGATCAGTTTAAATGTGTCTTGAAGTAAAGATGGAGAAATACAGAAGAAAAAACATTTGACTACATTCAGTAACAAGAAAGTACAGTTTTGTACCTACCATAAATGTAGATGTTCGAGTGCTAATACAGCTGCAGTAATCACAGATGGGTTTTCAGCCGTCAGGCGGTCCCTCGGTCGGCCGAATTCCAAAGTCTTGGTCCAAGGCCGGTTGTGGTCGCTTACTCTTCTGACGTCAGGAAGGCCAGAGTATATAAGACACAGACGACGCCATGTTCTTCAGTCTTTCTTGCCCCAGATGTCAGGTGCCCCCAAAAGGAAGGCAATACATAAGTAAAGCTTATCCACATATGCAAGCAATGCAATGTAATGCAAGATCAGTGTAAGCAAGCAAATAAAACATAACAGGATAACCCAGTCAGGAGGTATGAAGAGGTTGTTAGGCCCCATGCCCTAACCAAGAGGGGAAGGAGGGAGGGAACCTGTACTGCAGCTGTATTAGCACCTAACATCTACATTTATGGTAGGTACAAAACTGTACTATGTTCATCGTGCATACAGCTGCAGTAATCACAGATGGGTAGAGTCCCAAAGCTATGCATAGGGTGGTAGGTACTATGAGGAACTGGGTTGAGCCAGAATGCCCTGCAAAACAGCAGTGGCGAAGCCTGCTCTTGTTCTGGAGTATAAGGGCAGGAGGTAGTGTTTTGTGAAGGTACGTACAGAACTCCAAGTGGCTGCCTCCAAAATATCCTTAGTAGGCACACCTCTGAGGAAGGCTGTAGAGGTGGCTGTGGCCCTGGTGGAGTGAGATCTGATACCAGTAGGGACATATTTCCCATGATAGGAGTAACAAAATCGTATGCAGTGGCCAATCCACTTGGAAATGGTCTGTTTGGTAACTGGTTTCCCTTGAGCCCCTACGGCATAGGACACAAAAAGCTGTTCTGATTTCCTGAAGGACTTTGTTCTGTCCAAATAGTAACGTAGCTGCCTATGGATGTCTAAAGAGTGAAGCAGCCTTTCCCTTTGTTTTGAGGGTTAGGATAAAAGGTAGGTAGGTGTATGGCTTGGTTTAAGGCTACCCTGGATACCACTTTTGGCATAAAAGATGGATTAGTAAGGGAAACCCTATCCTGATGGAAGATGAGGAAAGGCTGCACCGCCATGAGGGCCTGTAGTTCAGAAACCCCACGAGCTGAAGTGATGGCCAGAAGGAAAGCTGTTTTCCAGGACAAATATTGCAGATCTGTTGAGGCAGCAGGTTCAAAGGGAGGCAATGTTAATTTTTCTAGTATGTAATTAAGGTCCCAGGCTGGTATTGGTTGCTTCCTTGAGGTCTTATATTCTTCGCCTCTGAGGAACTGCCGTAAGAGAGGGTGAGAGAATAAAGGAGGATCCGTGTTGAATTCTGCAGAAATGGCTGAGGCGCAGTATTTTAATGGAAGAAAATGAAAGCCCACTGTTCAGCAGTTCAGCTAGGTACTGTAAAACCTGAGGCAAGTTCAATTTCTAGGGTCCTGTCTCTTTTCTCATTCCAGCAGCAAAACCGCTTCCATTTTGCGAGTAAGCTTTTCTTGTAGATGGTCTTCTGGCCTCCAAAATGACATCCTGCACCTCCTTGGAGAGTAGAGTCTGATGTGGTGTTAAGGAATTTTCCACGAAGCGAGGTTGAGTGTTTTCAGCTGACTGTGAAGGGTTTTGTAGCTGTTCTGCGGCCAGCAGAAGAGGGAGTGTGTGTGTCTGTTACTGCATCCACCTCCCCGAGAACAATATATTTAGGGGTTGGAGTTGCATAATGGTTAAGTTAGTTACCTGACATACAAGGTACAGGGCTCAGATTCTCACTTTTGCTGGAAATTAATAGGTTTAAATGGCTGCAGCAGCTAGCCTACTACTTTGTCTACTCATCAGCATCATTATCATCAAGCCCCTTTTCCCATTTTCTACATGGGGTCAGTATCAACTGTCGCCGCATCTCTCTTGGATTCAGTGCCACAATCTTGCCTTCTTCAACACCTGCCTGACTGTCGATCTCTTTTTCAAACAATCCATCCACCTCTTTGCTGGATGTCCCTGCTTCTCCTTATCTTCTTCCTCATCATTTTAAACTCTTCACCACATTGTCTTGCTTTTCTGCATATGTCCGAATCCACTGAATTCGTTCTCTTTGATCTCATCTGGAAATGGAGCTGGATCCAGCTTCCTGCCTATGTCCTCATTTCTTTTCAGCATGCCCTACAGTGTGCATCCTACCACCCTTCTCAGGCACTTTCAATTTCCATCACTTCCCAGCTTAGCCGCCTGCTCTGCTTTTACTGCTCAAGTTCTTGTACCACACAGTAGTACTGGTCACACCACTGTCTTGTACACACCTTACCTTTCAGCTTATTTGGCATTCTTCTGTCATAGACTAAACTCCCAGACTCTATGTGCCAGCTGGCTGCGTTCCTCTGATTCTAGCTGACCTCTTCATTCAGACTTCCCTTCCCTCAACCACCCCCTCCCAGATACTTGAAGCCATTTACCCATCTGACTATCTTCCCATCTCAATTCTCAACCCTCTGATTTCCCAATTTGGCTTTGGCCACCGTCTTATCCAGCTTATTTCATCCCATCTGCTCTCAGTTTTGCATGTATCCATTCTCCTATCCTTTGCAAGTTCTTGCTCAGAGTCTGCCTGTAATGCCACATCGCTCATGCGCACAGTAAACGGTTGAGCTGTCCTCTAACCTGTTTTACAATGTAGTCCATCACCAGTAAGGAAATAACAACAGTGACTCAAAAGCTGATCCCTGGTGTACACCTACCAACATGGGGAACCCTCTGTGAGGGGCCGACACTGTTCGTGCTTGAGTCATTGGGTCCTTGTACATAGCCTGCACTACTCCCACTAATGTTTCTGGACTTGAACCACTCAGAGTACTGCCCAGACTGTTTCCGGACTTTGGTCATATGCTTTCTCCAACAAAAGTCTAAGAATGCCCAGTTGACTTTCCTCACCCCAGCTTCTTCAACTATAACTATCTTTGTCTTACTGCAAACATTGGGTCAGTTGTGCTGCATCCTGATCTGAATCTGAACTGCTCATTCCCATCTTTACATTCTACTACTCTGTATATCCATTTATTAGTCACCTCCAGAACCTTCATGCAATGTGACAGGGAGTTTGATGCTCTGTATCGCCCATAGTTGAGGATGTCCTTTGTTTTCGCAATTGGCATGAGTAAGCTTTATCCCCCAGTCATCTGAGATAAGTCTTTCTCCACACTGCTATGAGTAATTTCGGAGCCATTTCTCCCATATCTCACCCAAAATCTTTTATCACATCTGGGCGACCTCATCTGAGCTGCTGCTTCCTGACCCCATCTCCCAGCGCTGTTCTTACTTCTACGTTGGACTCTCTTCTTCTCTCTCATCGTGAGGCTGTTTCTGGAGCAGTACAGCTTCTGTGGGATTTTCTTTCATTCAGAAGCAGTTGGTGCCATCTTCCATTCAGTTTTGTCCTGGGGATTGGTGAGCAGGTTGTTGCTGGCATCCCTTATGAAGAATGTCTGACTATTTTCTTATCTTTCTTGTCTTTGCCTTGCAACCTGACATAGCCTTTTGTACCACCTACCAGAGAGTCACTTTCCAGAAGTTGTAGAGTACCTCTTACGTCCTATTCTTTGCTATTGCAAACCTCCTCCTCTTAGCTTTGCTAGCCAACTAGCATTCCTTCCTAGCCTTGGTTGATTTTTTTCTAGCTCCTGCTTTTCCTGCACTCCTCCTTTCTTTATCACTCCTGGCCTCTGCATTCTACCACCAGCTTCCTTAAGCACCTTATTTCCATACCTTGGCCCACATACCAGTTCGGCAGTCCTAATACGCTGTTTTGAGGTGCTGCCATTCCTCATCTCCACTCTATTTCCTCCTCTTTCTGGGGTGCTAGAGCCCAGAGTAATTTCTCAACCACTGTTGTGTTTCTTTTCTGTCCAGTCAACTTCCAAGTCTTTCAGCTTAGTCTCTGTTGACTCCTAGAGCCTTCTCTGACCACTGCTTGCAGCTGACTGTGGCAACTCAGTGGTTTACGCTTGTGGATCGACCTCGCTTCACTGGGGATGACTCTTGCCAATCATGGATTCTACCCCAGTGCCTTTTCTTCTCATCAGAGGAAGTCTGTCTGAGTTGCAAGTTGGATGCCTTTGCATGTATGGGATCTTGTGACTGTCTCTCTTCTGAACCATGTGTTGGCTACTGTCAAGCCATATTTGCCAGGGAGAAGTCTAGAATGGCTTTTTCTTCTTTTTATTCCTGTTGCTCCCTGCATCGATGGACCCAGGCAGTCCCTTTCATATCCTGTTCTGGTCTGTCCCTTATATGTGCATTCAAGTCACCTGTTATCAAATAATTCAATTCATGTTGTCCTGCTTTTATCTAGTGTAGGTCCCTGCAACTGCTGTCTGAATTACTCTTTCCTCACTATCACAACTCCTGTCGTGGGGCATAGGCTGAGATTATGAATACTGCCCTATCATAGGCTGGGCGACATTATGAATACTCGCCCATCATCATAGGCTGCTATTATGAATACCACTAGGCCCTATCATAGGCTGAGATTATGAATACTGGCCCTATCATTACACTGCAGTCTGACTGCCATGAGTCTCTCTCATTTATTCCCTCATGATATCCCTCTTTACCGCCTCTCTAAAGCATCTCTCAACACCACAATTCCCCACAATTTCTAGCCTTCTTCCCTCCTGACTAGTAGACTCTGGGTCCTGCACAAGTGGTTTTGCTGGCACTGCAGTTCCTTCTACTTTGTCTCTTAGGATACACAAATGTCCAGCCTCCTCCAGATCCGTGATCATCACGCCATCTACTTCCAAGCTGCAATCCTGTTAGTGAACCTACATTAAGTGTACTCTATGAATTTTCAATTCATGTGTGGCAGGCTGATTGGTTTTATCGTCCAGCTTCTTTGGCTCAACAGAGCTATCCCAGGAAACCCAGGCTGGGCAACAGGACACCATCTGGCCAGTAGCTATCAAATACTGACCCAGGGGCTGCTGCTGGGCTTTTATAAGCTGGGCACACTGGCCAACAGAGGCACATATACAATTTCCTCTACTGTTAGCATGTGTTCCTGGCATAGGTCAGGAGTAGGCCAGGTCCTCAACCCCCACTTATCACCGTAACTACCCATGCCCATTTTTGGCAAGTGCTGATTAGTCAACCTTGACCTACTGAATATAAAAATGCTAAAATATCTAGAACAGCCACAGTAATATTGACTCTGCTCACACTTCGGAGTGAGCTGCAGGTTCAGAATATAATACAGATACAATATAAATGGTAGGGAAGAATGATGACAGAACTCCAAGATGGTCGCTAGTAAATCAGAAAGGTGTAAATTACAATCACCGCATCATTACAATACAAGTGCTGCAGGTCAGCTCTACAAAATGAAACAAAAGGGAATCTGAAGCTGAAGCTGTGCAGACACATCCAACACATCAAACAGCTTAAACAAAGAACTGATACAAAACAATAAAGCACAGTTTTTTATGCATTTATACAATTTGTTAACCGGGTATAGCACTGATCCCACTGGACCAATTTCTTAGTCTCAGCACAATTCCCTACAATAAACAGTGGAGCTTAAACTACAATTAATAAAGACTCTAATCACTCAGTAGAAATATGATTAGGCAGCCAAATGCACTGCCATCTTGCCAACCTTCCTGATATAGACATTTCATTTCAAATCCATTTGAGGAAAACATTCACATCTGCTAAGCCAACAGGGCACACAGTGCAATTTTATTGCATTTAGCAAACTAGCTTGATCAGTCAAGGGTCTCATGACTTAAGAGACTGGGATAGTATTTCCTAATATACACCTCCTTTCAACAACGTAAAGGATGCAAGGCAGCTGCCATCAATTTATACACTTGTTTGGAAAATTCTGAATGTTTTTCTAAGAATATGTCTGTGCCGACAGAAAATAAAGGCTGATCTTTGTTTTACAACATAATGCAGTTTAAGATTTCTTAATGGGGTTACATAAACCAGAGAACAGAAATGCACAGACCTGTATGGAAATAGGTTACCTGATTAAAAGCTTATGCTTTTACCTAACACTGAAGATAACATCCAACAGTTTTAGGATGTAGAAGCAGACATCATACCATTACGTTTTGCAAGCAACCAATAATCTTGCAGGGAAAAAACAACTGACTGTTACACTAACACTAAAGATCAGTTTAAAATGTGTTCCTTGGGAAGTAAAGATGGAGAACACAGAAGAAAAACATTTGACTCACATTCAGTAACAAGAAAGTACAGTTTTGTACCTACCATAAAATGGTAGATGTTCCTCGAGTGCTAATACAGCTGCAGTAATCACAGATGGGCTTTTCAGCCGCCGGGCGGTCCCTCTCGGCCGGCCTATTTAATTCCAAAGTCTTGGTCCGCGGCCGGGGTTGTCGCCGCCGGCTACTTTTCTGGACGCCAGGAACAGGCCAGAGACATATACAGACACAGACGACGCCATGTTCTTTTCAGTCAGTCTTTTCTTGCCCCAGATGTCAGGGTGCCCCAAAAGGAAGGCAAGGTACATATAAAGCTTATCCACATATGCAAGCAATGTAATGTAATGCAAGATCAGTGTAAGCAAGCAAATAAAACATAACAGGATAACCCTAGTCAGAGGGTATGAAGAGGTTGTTAGGCCCTATGCCCTAAACCAAGAGGGGAAGGAGGGAGGGAATTGTACTCAGGCAGTAAAGGTAGATTAGCACCGAACATCTACATTTATGGTAGGTACAAAACTGTACCTATGTTCATCGTGGCATACAGCTGCAGTAATCAAGCAGATGGGTAGAGTCCCAAAGCTAAGTGCATAGGTGGTAGGTACTATGAGGAACTGGGTTGAGCTTTTCAGAATGCTCCTGCAAACAGCAGTGTGGGCTAAGTTTTCCTCACTCTTTGTTCTGGGAGTATAAGGGCAGGAGAGGTAGCAGTTTTGTGAAGGTACGCACAGAACTCCAAGTGGCTGCCTCCAAAATATCCTTCTTAGTAGGCACACCTCTGAGGAAGGCTGTAGAGGTGGCTGTGGCCCTGGTGGAAAGGGAGATCTGGATACCAGTAGGGACATATTTCCCATGATAGGAGTAACAAAATCGTATGCAGTGCCATAATCCACTTGGAAATGGTCTGTTTGGTAACTGGTTTCTTTTGATTCTCTAACGGCATACAGGGACACAAAAGCTGTTCTGATTTCCTGAAGGACTTTGTTCTGTCCAAATAGTAACGTGAGCTGCCTATGGATGTCTAAAGAGTGAAGCAGCCTTTCCCCTTTGTTTTGAGGGTTAGGATAAAAGGTGGTAGGTGGCTATTTGGTTTAAGGCTACCTCGGATACCACTTTTGCAGTATAAAAGATGGATTAGTACGAAGGGAAACCCCATCCTGATGGAAGATGAGGAAAGGCTGCACCGCCATGAGGGCCTGTTGTAGTTCAGAAACTCCCACGAGCTGAAGTGATGGCCAGAAGGAAAGCTGCTTTTCCAGGACAAATATTGCAGATCTGTTGAGGCAGCAGGTTCAAAGGGAGGCAATGTTAATTTTTCTAGTATGTAATTAAGGTCCCAGGCTGGTATTGGTTGCTTCCTTGAGGTCTTATATCTTTTTCGCTTCCTCTGGAGGAACTGCCCGTAAGAGAGGGTGAGAGGAACAAAGGAGGATCCGTGTTGAATTCTGCAGAAATGGCTGAGGCGTATTTTAATGGGAAGAAAATGAAAGCCCACTGTTCAGTGCAGTTCAGCTAGGTACTGTAAAACCTGAGGCAAGTTCGCTAATTTTCTAGGGTCCTGTCTTCTTTTCTCATTCCAGCATAAAAACCGCCCATTTTATGGAGTAAGCTTTTTCTGTAGATGGTCTTCTGGCCTCCAAAATGTACATCCTGCACCTCCTTGGAGAGTAGAGTCTGATGTGGTGTTAAGTGAATTTTCCACGATGTGAGGTTGAGTGTTTTCAGCTGACTGTGAAGGGGTTTTGTAGCTGTTCTGCGCCAGCAGAAGAGGTATGGTAGAGGCAGGACCTCAGGGAGGAGTATGTGTTAGGCTCCTCAGTGAGTGGATACCAGTGTTGCCTTGGCCAGTAAATGGAGCAATCAGTATCATCCTCGGTTTGTCTGTTCTTGCTTTCTCAAAAAAGCACCTTGGGCAGAAAGAGGCAGAGGTGGGAATGCAGTTAAACTGTCCATGTGTTGCCCAACTGAATGAAAGTGGGGCGCCCACTTTCCAGGTGTGTGTGGCCTTTTGGATGGAAGGTCCTTGAACAAAACTTTTTTCAATTGATGGTTCCTGGGTGGGAGGCAAAAGATCTGGCGTCTGGCCTCCCACGCTTTTGGATTATCTCCAGAACACCTGTGGATGCAGCGCCCATTCGTGGTGTGATCTGTCAGTATTTCTCCTGCTCAGAGTGTCTAAGCTAGTGTGTTTTCCAGTCCTGGCAAGTACTGTGCTTGAAGTTCGATTTGTCTTTCCAGAGCCAAGTTCCAAAGAGTCATGGCTAGTCTGCACAAGGGTATGAGGTGTTCCTCCTTGTTTGTTTATGTACCATTTACTGTGGTGTTGTCTGTTCTTATCAGTAATTGTCCTGGATGCAGGAAGTCCTTGAAAGTCGTGTAATTGCATTTCTATTACTGCTAGCATTTCTTTTTGATTGATGTGAAGGTGCTTTTTCCTTTGGGACCATCTGCCTCTGGAATGCACCCAATCCATTTTCATGTGCGCCCCCAGGCGTAATCTGAGGCGCTCTGTGGTTATGACTTGTTTTGCTTGGAGGCTTGCAGAATGGAAGGCCTGTGGGTTACCTTGACATGCTTGGGCCCACCATAGAAATTCCTTTTGCAGACATGTGTGGAATTATTGGTATAATTGCTTCCAAGCTGCTGCACTCTGTAAAAGTTGAGACCATAGATTTTTAGGTACCATTGAAGTTTCCCATATGCAGCTTTGCACATGGATTAGGAAGAATGCAAGATGCCATGAATCCCAGAGCCTGCAGGATTTTCCTTGGCAGTAAGCTCTGGTGCACTTTTGCTAGTGCGTTTTGAAGTACTGAGATAATTGCCCTGTGTTTTCTGATCTAAGGTATGCCATCTGGTTGTTTGTGTCCAAGCTGGCACCCAGGAAGGTTATTTTCTGGAGATGGTGTTAGCCTTGATTTCTCCTTGTTGATGGTGTATCCCAGAGAAAGAAGTGCAACCGTGGTGGGCATATGCGTCAGATGTTCCAGTAGTATTTGTTTGCTGTCCGCTTTGATCAGGCAGTCGCCCAGATAAGGGTAAATTTGTATCCTTGAAGTCTGCAGCATGCAATCACTGATGCCAGGCACTTGGTGAATACTCTGGCGCAGTAGATAAGCCAAAGTAGCAATGTGCAGAGAATTGATAGTGGATTGAAACCTGCAAGAAATCTGAGGTATCTTCTGCAGCTTTGTCTGATTGGGACATGCAGGTATGCCTCCTTGAGGTCCAATGTTACACAGCCAAAACTCCCTTTGCCCAGCATGGGAAGAAGTTGCTGTAATGTGAGCATCTTGAATTTTGCACGAAAAGAGAAATGTGTTTAGTGGATGGATAAGTCCAGAATGGGTCTCCAGTCGGTTCCTTTTCTTGGTACTCAGGAAGAGAGTCTTGAATAAAAACCTTTGACCTTGTTGGTGCTGTAGGTACCTTTGTATAGCTCTCATGTTTAGGAGCTTTGAAATTTGCAGTTGTGCTCTCCTACCCTTTGATTTTGTGCAGGTTTGGCATGCCTCTCATTTCTTTGGAAGAGTGTGGAAATTGAAATTTGTAGCCTCTGTTTATAATGTCCAGAATCCATTTGGTCTTGTTGTGACAATATGCCAATTTGTTTGCAACAATGCTAGTTTCCTCCTGAAAGGTGCTGCGCCAGCTGAGACTTGCTTTTGGCATGGAAAATGAGGAGTCATTGGTTTGCTTCCTGTATTGTTGTGGCACTGTCTTCACCACCTCTTGGTGCTGGAGATTGCCATTGTCTGCCTCTCTATATGATCCTTGTGGATTGCCCTCTGCCCTTGTATGCCCAGACCACTATCTACCTCTTTGGGGCTTTGCTGTGTGGCTGGAAAGACTTCAGTTTTTTTGAAGGCCAATTCCCTGCCTCAATCGTGGGTGGCTGGCTGGACCTGTAAGAAAGCTTTGACAGTTTTGCATAGATTTGGCTTTTTCTTCCATTTTTCATAGTATATCCTCAGCATTAGTACCAAAAAAGTACATCCTTTTTGTAAAGGAGCATCAAAAGTTTAGCTTTCACATGATCAGGCAAATTTTGTTCCCTAAGCCAGGCATGTCCTGCAATCTCTAACCTTGGTGGTTTACCCCCCCAAACCCCCTTTTTCCTTTAAACCCCCCAAACCTTATTTCCATACCTGGCTCAGCCACATCGTGTTCGGTAGTCCACAACACATGCTGTTTTGAGGAGTGCTGCCATTCCTCATCTCCACCTATTTCCTCCTCTTCTTGGGGTGCCTGAGCCCGTGTTCCTCAACTGTTGTGCTTTCTGTCCAGTCAACTTCCAAGTCTTCAGCTTAGTCTCTGTTGACAGGCTACCTCTGATACTGCTTGCAGCTGACTGTGGCAGCTAGTGGTTTCGCTGTGGACCAGAGCCCGTTCACTGGGGATGACTGCAATCATGGATTCTACCCCAGTGCCTTTTCTTACTAGGAGGAAGTCTGTCTGAGTTGGGATTGGCTGATCTTGTGACTGTCTCTCTTTCTGAACAAAATAATGTTGGCTACTGTCAAGCCATTTGCCAGGAGTCTAGAATGGCTTTTCTTCTTTATTTCACTGTTGCCCCATCGATGTGGACCCAGGCAGTCTCATATCCTGTTCTGTCTGTCCCTATATGTGCATTCAAGTCACCTGTTATCAACACCAATTCATGTTGTCCTGCTTTATCTGAAGTAGGTCCTTGGCTGCTGTCTGGATTACTCTTTCCTCACTATCACCCAACCCTGTAGGTAGGGGCATAGGCTGAGATTATGAATACTGCCCTATCATAGGCTCGCGATTATGAATACTGCCCTATCATAGGCTGCTATTATGAATACTGCCCTATCATGGCTGAGATTATGCGCCTATCATTACACTGCGTCTGACTGCCTTAGGTCTCTCATTTATTCTCATGATATCCTTACTGCCTTCTGAATTCTCTCCTCTCCAACACAATTCCCACAATTTCTAGCCTGATCCCTCCTGACTAGTGACTCTGTAGATTTGTGGTGGTTTTGCTGCCTGCCCTTCTACTTTGTCTGTAGATACACAAAATGTCAACCTCCTCCTCCGTATCATCGTCATCTACCGCTTCAAGCTGCATCCTGTTAGGTGAACATTAGAGGTGTCACGGTGCACGATTCATGTGTGGCAGGCTGATTGGACTTGCGATCCAACTTTTGCTCAGCAGAGCTATCCAGGAAACCCGAACGGGCAGCAACTGGAACCATCTGGCCAGTAGCTTGCTGACCGGGGCTGCTGGGCTTTATGCCTGAGCACACACTGGCCAACAGGGCACATACCCTCCCACTGTTAGCATGTGTTCCTGGCATAGATAGGCTGAGCCGGAGTCCTCAACCCCTTATCACCGGTAACTACCCATGCTTTACATTTTGGCAACATTAGTCAACCCTGACCTACTGAATATAAAAATGCTACAATATCTAGGAACAGCCACGGTAATATTCACTCTGCTCACACTTGAATTGAAGGTTCTCAGAATATAACACAGATGCACATAAATGAGTAGAATGATGACAGAACTCCAAGATGGTGGCTAGTAAATCAGAAGATTAGCAAATTACAATGCTGGCATCCTTCGTAATACAGTGCTGCAGGTCAGTTTACAAAGCGAAAACAAAAGGAACTGAAGCTGAAGCTGCGGCAGACATCAACACATCAAACGAAGCAAACAAGAACTGATGCAAAACAATAAAGCACAGTTTTATGCATTTATACATTTGTTAACTTGAGGGTATAGCACTGATCCACTGGACCAATTTCAGTCTCCAGCACACCCACAATAAGCAGTGGAGCTGTACGGTGGCAGACTCTCTAATCACTCGGTAGAAATATGATTAGGCAATAAATGCACTGCCATCTTTACCAACCTTCTGATAGGCATTTCATTTCAACCATTTGAGGAAACATTCATCTGCTAAGCCAACAGGCACAGCAATTTTATTGCATTGCTTAAACTAGCTTGATCAGTCAAGGGGTCTCATGACTTAGAGACTGGGATAGTATTTCTCTCAATTTAATATCGCCCTCCTTTCAACCTAAAGGATGCGGGCGGCTGCCATCGAATTTATACACTTGTTTGAAAAATTCTGAATGCTTTCTCTAAAGAATAAGTCTGTGCCCGACAGAAAATAAAGGCTGATCTTGTTTTACAACATAATGCAGTTTAAGATTTCTTAATGGGGTTACATAAACCAGAGAACAGAAATGCATAGACCTGTATGAAATAGGTTATCTGATTAAACATGCTTTACCTAACACTGAAGATAACATCAACAGTTTTTAGATCTAGAAGCAGACTGTCATACCATGTTTGCATAATCCATAATTTATGGAAAAACAACTGACTGATACACTGGCACAAGATCAGTTTAAATGTGTCTTGGAAGTAAAGATGGAAATACAGAAGAAAAAACATTTGACTACATTCAGTAACAAGAACATAATATACTGCATGTATCAAACCCAACATTAAGATATACACACATATCAGAGCGTACAATTTCAAGAACACAGGAGGTCTAAGGGTTGTTTAACTGGACGGGAGTAATCTGACATTTAAAAGGGAAAGAGAAGATGAGCAGACAGTAAAAGCCTGCACCTACATGGTCAGACTTACTCAGTAAAACCTGCCTACATGGTCAGACTTACTCAGTAAAAACCTGCACTACATGGTCAGACTTACTCAGTAAAACCTGCACCTTTCATGGTCAGACTTACTCCGGTAAAGCACCTGCCTACATGGTCCAGACTTACTCAGTAAAACCTGCACCATGGTCGAACTTACTCAGTAGAAACCTGCACCTACCTTGGTCAGACTTACTCAGTAGAAACCTGCACCTACGCTGGTCAGACTTACTCAGTAAAAACCTGCCTACATGAGGGTCAGGTTGCTCAGTAAAACCTGCACCTACATGGTCAGGCGTGCTCAGTAAAACCTGCCTGCATGGTCAGGCGTGCTCAGTAAAAAGCCTGCACCTGCGGTCAGGCGTGCTCAGTAAAACCTACACCTACATGGTCAGACTTACTGGTAAGCCTGCCACCATGGTCAGACTTACTCCGGTAAAACCTGCACCTGCATGGTCAGACTTACTCAGTAAAACCTGCACCTACATGGTCAGACTTACTCAGTAAAAGCCTGCCTACATGGTCAGACTTACTCAGTAAACCTGCACCTACGCTTAATTCGGACTTATGTTTAAATTACAGTCAGGGCTGTTTCGGCTATATTCATTATGCCTCACAATTACCAATCATATTTTCATCCAGCTGTAACGTGTAGCAGTACATCAGATAGCGGTGGGAACTCCGTTTTGCTCTTAATTATCAATGCTGTATCATACTGTTTGTGAATGCAGGCGATAAATCATTATTGCCATGCTGCATAAGGTCATTTGCCTGATGCAGACGGCTGGGTGCATTGTTGTCATGTCCTGTGTGCTTGCTGTCTCCTCTTTGGGGCTTGTATGCTGAAGCCGTTTACCATTTGCATCGTGGTGGACCTTAGAAGGCATTTGCTAATTGTTTTCTTATTCCTGTTGCTTCTCCTTTAAAGACTCAGTTTAGTAATCCTTTTGTCCCACAGGTGCTCATGATACCTGCCCACAGCTTGGGATATACTGAAGGTTTACTGCCCTAGCATCATACTGTAATTTACGTGTTCGTAGCATTTCTTTAATTTAAACTGTTGTTAGTTAAATTTTTTTTTAATTGCCCAGGACTGTGATATATACTGTTTAGCCCCTCTAGGGTCTAATTCCTTTTCCACTTTCTAGGATTAATCCCTTGGCGGAATGGTTTTGGGTGAGCTTATCCTTTGGCTTGTGAAATGGTTAGGGTAATTATGGCTTTATGGTGAGGAGGGAAACGTTAAACACCTTAACTGTCAGAGCAAAAGGTAAGCCGAGCTCTAGTACAAAACAAGTTTGCAGAGCTGGGTACAAGGAATTCCCTAAGTTTTGAATTAAAAGTGTCCCAGGGTCAAGGTGGCAGTTTCCCAACAAAAGTAGGGTCGAAGGAATGTCTGTGATAATCCTAAGAAGAGAGGTTCTTCTCATCGTTCTTAAGGAGCTGACGAAGAGAATTCCTCACCTGTTCTCTGTGAGGCTGGACCTAAGATCCCAGCCTTAAGATCTGTTTGCTGGAAGAAGGCCTAAGAAAGAGGAGCCTATCTATTTGTAAAGGCCTTAAAGAGTGACAAACGCTTGGTTGAGGTGGACGCCCAATGCTCAGCTGGACGGAAAGGCGTGCGGTCGTCAGAGACGCAAAGGTGCGCCGGACAGGACTGAAGGTGTCGTGAGACCCGGCCCGTGCCTTTTGGTTGGAGACGGCCAGTCGGCCTTTTCTTTCAAAGGTGCGACCGACTTATATGCTATAAGGTTGCAACCGCCCGACGCTTGGTGGCTAAAGGTAGCAAAGGAAGGAACCTTGTCGGGCTTCACAAGAAATCAAGATGAACTTTTTCGATTGCTCCCAAGAAAAATTATAACTTTTTTGAATCGGTTGCAAAATTTTCAGTATTAGGTAGAGGCTTCAATTTCGTTCGGACGGCACGACTGAACTGCTCGGCTGGCACAACTGCTGGGGGCAAACCGGCCTCCGACTTGGAATGCGACAGACCCGCGGCCAAACTTGGATTGGCACGAGGGACGCTGATAAAAACACTGTGATCACACTTATAGAATCAAATAGAAGAATCAAACACAAGTGGCCGACAGAAGGCACTGTTTTACAACATAATGCAGTTTAAGATTTCTTAATGGGGTTACATAAACCAGAGAACAGAAATGCATAGACCTGTATGAAATAGGTTATCTGATTAAAAGCTTATGCTTTACCTAACACTGAAGATAACATCCAACAGTTTTCGATCTAGAAGCAGACATCATACCATGTTTTGCATAATCCATAATTTATGGAAAAACAACTGACTGTTACACTAACACTAAAGATCAGTTTAAATGTGTCTTGAAGTAAAGATGGAGAAATACAGAAGAAAAAACATTTGACTACATTCAGTAACAAGAACATAATATACTGCATGTATCAAACAACTTATTTAAGATATACACACATATCAGAACGTACAATTCCAAGATCACAGAGGTCTAAGGGTTGTTTAACTGGACAGGGTAATTTGACATTTAAAAAGGGGAAGAGAAAGAGAATGAACGGAGCAGTAAAAACCTGCACCTACATGGTCAGACTTACTCAGTAAAAACCTGCACCTACATGGTCAGACTTACTCAGTAAAAACCTGCACCTACATGGTCAGACTTACTCAGTAAAAACCTGCACCTACATGGTCAGACTTACTCAGTAAAAACCTGCACCTACATGGTCAGACTTACTCAGTAAAAACCTGCACCTACATGGTCAGACTTACTCAGTAAAAACCTGCACCTACATGGTCAGACGTACTCAGTAAAAACCTGCACCTACATGGTCAGACGTACTCAGTAAAAACCTGCACCTACATGGTCAGACGTACTCAGTAAAAACCTACACCTACATGGTCAGGCGTGCTCAGTAAAACCTGCACCTACATGGTCAGACGTACTCAGTAAAAACCTGCACCTACATGGTCAGACGTACTCAGTAAAAACCTACACCTACATGGTCAGACTTACTCAGTAAAAACCTGCACCTACATGGTCAGACTTACTCAGTAAAAACCTGCACCTACATGGTCAGACTTACTCAGTAAAAACCTGCACCTACATGGTCAGACTTACTCAGTAAAAACCTGCACCTACATGGTCAGACTTACTCAGTAAAAACCTGCACCTACATGGTCAGACTTACTCATTTAAATTACAGTCAGGAGCTGTTTCAGCTATATTCCGTATGCCTCACAATTACCAATCATATTTTCATCCAACTGTAACATCCTTAGCAGTACATCAGATAACCGGTAGAACTCCGTTTTACTCTTAAGTATCCAGTGCTGTATCATACTGTTTGTGAATACAGGCAGTAAATCATTTATATACATACAAATTAGGGTAGTTTCAGTCACGATACTTTAGCACTTACAGTGCAGAGTGCTTGATCTTGCATGTATAAAATAAGGCACGAGGGGATGTGCATGATACTATATTACTGCACACTGAGGGGTGCTGTAAGGCATAAGCCCAAATGTCAGTTCCTTGTAATATATGTACCATTCACACCTCCTCATGCCTTTCTGCATTTATAAGGTAAGTATCTTTCCTTTTTTTTTTTGCAGTTTTAATTTTTTGTTTAGTAGTTTATGTATGGTACTGATGCATTTTATAGTGTATTTTAATGTAAAACAATTCCTTTACTTGTTTTAATAAACTGATAGCTATGCAAGGTTATAACTTTTTTGTGTGTGCGCAAAATTTTAATCTCAAATTTTTGGGGAAGTCATTTAAGGGGCTCTTCTGTCAAATGTCATGTACTACTGCACAGTCCAGTTTATAAATAAGTTTTAACACTACACAGTACCTCAAATGCATTCTAATAGATGAAGGAGTCCAGATTAGAAGACAAACACATCACCAGTACAGTGTTTCACAAACATTTATACTATTTTCTGGGTAACACAGCCTCAAAAATATTCACAAGAGTAATCATTCTGGTGATAATTCCAAGAAATGAAAAACATATGTGCAAGCAATAATGCTGCCACCTCCATCTTTTAAGTTGATCTAGCTGATGTCACCACCCTACGTAATATATACTCCCCTAATCGTTAGACTATAACAATTCTCCTCTCCTTGATTTAATATAACATTATAACAACTAGTACTGTGGTACCTTAGCTCTGCCTCTGAGAAACACTATACTAAAATCTCATATTTTCTCTTCCTTTGCTACTATACTCCCCCTTTCTCTCTTCTCATAACTGTTTTTTTTTCACTCTCTTGACTCTCCTAAACATTACTCCCATACTCCTCTACTTCAACCCTTCTATTTAATGCCTCTTCTTCCTCCTCTCTACCAATTTAGTTTAGTCAGTAAAGATGTTTCTGGGGCTATTTTTTTTCCTGATGCTGCATTGTAAATCCACATCTATACTTTATGTTTCTACCTCTTGTATTTTTTAGCGATTTCTTTTTGCTGAATTATACCCTTTGTCAGTTTCCATTATAGCATGAATGTATGTCATTATGTATACATATCCATGTATGGTACTTGTAATGTAACTTTGTTATTGTTATTTTTTGTCTGTATGGAGCTTTTCTCCTCGGGTTTACACTGGAAATGGGCCACCAGCGCAGTTGGACTAACCCGGTTAACAAAAGACAAATAAATGAATAAATAAAACGGTATTCACAGAGTTAATTATTTTTGTGGCAACTCCTAAGAAGTGAAAAAAATGTAAGTGCTAATATACCCTCACTCATATTATTTTTCTCATGTTGGTTTAGCTAATGGTATACATGTAGCGTTTATTTAATCGGGTTTCTATAATAATCTTTACATGTGATTAATTTCTATTTTAATATGCATTTTGTATTCATGCAGTGTTTTACTTTTGTGTACTGTATCTCATCATATTTACCTCACACGTCAAAGAATAACTGTCTGATTCGTTCAACAGCATACAATGTGCATATCATTCAACAACTTTGCTCAAGAATTCTAGACAAAACCAAAAAATCAGGGAGTGTGTGTGGTGTGTTGTGTTGTGTGTGTGTGTGTGTGTGTGTGTGTGTGTGTGTGTATGTGTGTGATTTCACTCCTGGCTTACAGTGCCTGCTTTATGTTGTTATGGTGACTGTTTTTCCTTCATCTGACTGACTTCTTGTCTTTCTCTTTCTGGAGATTATGGTTTCACTTTTTCTCAGGAGATTACTTTTTATCAGATGTCTTTTCTGTTTCCTAATCAAGAACTGCATCTAAATCTGAGTTTTTAGTGCTTTTATTATTATTATAAGGTGTGTTTAATTTGTGACACAGTCTTGATTCCTGGTTTGAAACTGCTTCATTTTGTCTTTATAGACTTTATATGTTAACTTTTTTTCAGGAGATACTTTTACATGATTTTTAATGGTTATTAATCATGTAATGTATTAAAATCTGAGTTGTCAGTGCTTTTATGAGTGCCTCACTCTCGAGATGAATTTCTTGGCATCCATGTCAAAAACACATAATAATGTGGTTATAACCATAATACTCTACGTTATCCATGTTCGTGGCAGCTGAAATTCCTCAAAAGACTTCTTCATAAATTCCCAATTCACTCTGTCAAACCCATTTTCAACATACGAACCTATTAACATGTATATATTATTACTGCCTAATACATCCTTTATTAACATGTATATATTATTACTGCCTAATACATCCTTTTGAATCACAAGGGTTCTGTTATCAATGTCACATGTTTGCCTACTTTATATAAACCACGTCTATCTTCTGTGGCAATATCGTAACATGTACATATTATTACTGCCTAATACATCCTTTTGAATCACAAGGGTTCTGTTATCAATGTCACATGTTTGCCTACTTTATATAAACCACGTCTATCTTCTGTGGCAATATCGTTGCCATTCTTTTTGCAAAGTCATCACAAACACTTTGTAGTCACGATTAAGAATCAAAATGGGTCTCTATGACCCTGGATAAACAGGATCCCCCCCTTTAGCATAACTATGCAACTGGTTCATTCCAAGTCAAGGGCACATTCCTTCCCCCACACAGATAAAATGTTAAAAAGTACTAACCAGAGTTTTATTACCTCGTGCTCCTCATTTTTTTACACGTCTACTGAAATGTAAACAGTACTGGGGTGTTTCCTGTACTGTGCTTTCCCACTACTCCTTTGACTTCTCCCTCCTTTATTTCTGATGTTAATACCCACCTTTCTAATTCTGTTACCATTTTCTGTGTGCTGCTTTCAAGTGCTACAGCTTGTCTACATGGTGTACTGTAATAATTTACAATCACATTCATACTTTTCATGGGTGCATTCCTACCCTACCATTCTCAGAATTTCCGACTATAGTTAGCTCCTTTCAACCTTTTTGTTGCCTCAAAACAGTCAGCCAACAATATGGATGTTCTATGGTTACAGTCAAACATAGCTGTTTTAAAACCATCACTCAGTGTGTTCATTCATATTTTATAAGTACTCTTACACAGACAGTCTAGCTTCCTTCAACTGCTCTTCAACCTATTGCGTTCCACTTATTCTTTTTCGCTTCTGTAAATCACTTACTTTTAAGCACTCAGTATACCTGTTATATTATTCCATACCCCATTTCCTTTCATTGTGACCACATTTCCAATCTTCAGTTTACAAGTATCCCAATTCTTTGCAAGCTCTTTACTGCTTAGGTTCAAATCTAATAACTTTTCTTTCAGTTAAGGTCTGATCTATCCAATCATTAAATGGCTTCCTATTCAGAATAAACACTGGAAAATGCTAATGTTTATCACAATATTTTACTTAACAAAACATAATTTGTACAGATGCATAACTTGACATCATCACTGGATTTTTTTGTGGTTTCTAACCACGCTACAGTATTCTTTTGGTAGTTAATATATACTTATTCTTGCTTAAGAAACAAATTTCTCTGAAAAATGTGTGCATATTTTACTTGATTCTGTCTTGTTTTCATTACATCAATAAATCCCAAAACATGCATTTACTTCTATAAATATCATCCTTCAGGCACTACTCATCATATCTAGGCCATCCAGAGACAACCTCCTTATTTACTAGTACTGCAATCTCCTGCCACTGCCATACACGCATGATGAAAGAGAGTATCACTTCACCCATAACACTCTTAATACCCTGTATCACTGGTCTTGATGGAATAGTGTGTGCAGCTAGTATAACTCTTACACCCTGCTAACAACCTCTCATCACTACAAACCTTCCATGCCTGTCCTCAGTCTTTGGTCTGTCTCGTTTCCATTTACAAAACATTCCCATTCTTGCTGATTCAGGCACATTTCCTGTAATATTACCTGCACAGTGCTATTGCAAATATAAGTCTGTACTTATTTCCTATTAACTACTCCACTGACATTCCAAATTAACAAGTCAAATTGTGCCATAGTAATGCTTGTATTTTAAAATGGTTAACTTATAGTCGTTGTTGTTCTGTTATTTATTGATCCTTCATTCTGTGTCAAGTTATATACTTTTGTGTTATTGTCCCAAATGAATCTGATCTCTTATTAGAAAACGGAAAAGAGATTTACAGGAAATCTTTCCCTTAAAGTGTCCATAGTTTGATTTGTTACAACTGCTGGTTGGTTGCTTGCTCCTTCACCATCTTCTGCTGACTCCAGCTTATTTTATCTTTGCCAGTTCATTTTGTGATGTTGAGAGTCTATGGTTTGTGTAGGGCTTTAATATGAGTAGCTAGAAGATTTGAAGTAATGCAAGATACAACTTGAAATTAAGTTTCACTTCACTACATAGTCTTACAGAAGCTAGAAAAACATTTTTGTTAGTTTGTTTTTGTAATAAAAAGTCAATAACCACATAAACCCCTGTGTTGACACAGCCTTTAAGATTGTTCCATTCCTCCACAAAACAGAAACAATTTTGTCATTCAGTTGGTATGTCTTCAATTTAATCAATATAGGTCTTGGCTGCTTTTTCAGTCTTAGATCAGGAATGTTTATTCTATGTGCTCTTCCTATATTAGTATCAGCATTAGAAAGTTCCTAGTCCATGTTCTAAGCCATTTTCTCAAACAGTCTTTACAATCCTTCCCTTCATCTTGTTCTGGTACTGATGTACACCTCAAGTTGTCTCTACATGACATATCCTAAAGTTGATCCAGTTTCTGTGCCATTTCTTCATATTTTAATTGTGCACTGCTTATGTAAAAATGTTTGTAATCCTATATATGTTCTGTTTTATTTATATGTTATATTTTACAACGGAATACTTTTGTTATGTAAAATGTTGTTACTTTGTTGAAGCTTTTTTCCCTGGGCCTCCACTGAAAATGGGTCTCTGACCCAGCTGGCCTTTCCCGGTCACCAGATGCCAGTAGATAAATAAACACATTCCATAATTTTTATTTAATCTCATTTTCATCCGTTTTGTTACTAGTCATTTCCTCTGAATGCCTACTAAAACATGTTCTATGTTCTGCATCCTTTTTTAATTGTTCTATATATTCAAACAGAAAATCACTTATCTTGAAAATCCCACAGTATATTTGGTCACTCTTTCTCTAGGGAGAACGAAATGTTGCCCCTTAACCTGCCATGACTACCTGTTTTCTCCACCTCTGCTCCATCACACTTCTTACAGTGAGTTTTCACAGCTGCTCTCCGTTTTGCTTCACTTTTCTTCTTTGCTGAGATTCTGGGCATTGTGAACACATCAGCTATCAATTTCTGTTAAAAATTACAATAGTTTGCAGGCTTTTGCTGTTTTCGATTGTAATCTCATCTACTTTTAGCTGCTTACACTACTGCCACCATTTTGGAAATCCCTACAACTTAAACTTGATGAGAAACATGATACAAATGTACACACAAAAGTTTAGGGGCTATTTGTCAAACACAATGACTTTGACAAAACTAAACCTTTCCAAGCAATGTATTGCTGAGGGAAGAAAAATTGGCACTGAAAAGAAAAAATACCTTGTTGCACAAGACATGTGCTACTCAAAAATGGTTATAACAGCTGAAGAGAATGTGCATCTTTGCATGTGAGCTATAAGAGGGAGTTGTGTATACTGGCATGAAACTACCTTGAGCTGGACAACGAAAGAAAGATGCCACTACTTTTGCATTTTCAGGTTGCGGGAGATTCATGGTAAGGCAGGATAACCCACAAGTTATGATTTACTATTTGTTTTTTTTTTTGAAAAGATAAGGCAAAAACAGTAAAACATACACTTAAAACAGCTTTAAACAACTACAAACGATCAGAAAAGGCTATCACACTTCAATGTGTAGCCCACAACAGTTAAATTATTTAAACAAAAAAACAACTTTTTAAAAGTGCAGGCAGTCAGATAAGTACAATATGTGAAAAGAACAAGCTTTTAAATCACAATAAACTCTAGAAAATCTGCGTTTAGGCGGAAAACAGTTAAGTACAGCAAGAAAGTACAGAAAACTGACACTTAATCACTCCAAAGTCTCTCTCCTAAGCTAGAAGGCTTGTAACAGTTTAAGGCTTTCTAGTGCTACCCAGTAGGTTAGTTACAGGAAAGATGGGATACAAGTGCAGATGTGGTCTTTTAAACCAGAAAGTTGAAAGAGATGGACAAACTGTCCAAATGGTCAATAAAAGTACAGTTGTGTACCTACCATAAATGTAGATGTTCGAGTGTATTCACTGTTGCAGTCATTACAATTGGGTTATCCTGCTGGCAGGCTACCCGCAGTCGGCCCGAGTTCCAAAGTCTAGGTCCAGCGTCGGCTGCGGTCACCTCCTCCCAGACGTCAGTGCGCAAGGGGTATAAAAGATGCAGCCGACGCCATTTTCTTCAGTTTTTCTTGCCCCAGATGTCAGGTGCCTCTAAAAAGGTAGGCTAAATTATGTCAATAAGCACGATACACAAAAAACAACTTTTCCTTCATCTACAAGCAAATACACCACATAGGTTGTATAGAATAGAGAAATACAGATAAGTCCCAGCAAGGAAAAGGGGGATGGTGTGAGGGTAACCTGGACTGCAACAGTGAATACACTCGAACATCTACATTTATGGTAGGTACACAACTGTACTATGTTCATCGTGTTTCACTGTTGCAGTCATTACAATTGGGTTGAATCCCAAAGCTGAGGTTGGGAGGCTGGCTAAATAGGATTAGGAGAGGCTATCAGGCCCTGCAGAACTGCAGTGGCAAAGCCTGCCCTGGATTCAGAGTAGAGAGGTAAGTGACAGTGCTTTGTAAAGGTATGCACTGAACTCCAAGTTATAGCCTCTGAGATGACTTTGGTTGGTACTCCTCTGAGGAAGGCTGCTGAAGTGGCTGCTGCTCTTCTGGTTGAATGTGGCCTAATGCCCTTAGGCACTGATTTGCCATGCTGTGAATAGCAGAAACAAATGCAGTGGCCTATCCACTTTGAAATAGTCTGTTTTGAGAAAGGCTTTCCTTGTGATCCTGCAGCATATGCCACTAGAAGTTGTTCAGTCTTTCTGAAAGCTTTGGTTCTGTCCAAGTAGAAGCGTAGCTGCCTCTGAATGTCCAAAGAATGCAGAAGTCTCTCACCCTTATTCTGTGGGTTTGGGTAAAAGGTAGGCAAATTAATTGTTTGGTTAAGGGCCACACTGGACATTACCTTAGGCATAAATGTAGGGGTTGTCCTTAGAGAAACCCTGTCAGGATGGAAAATGATAAAAGGTTCCACAGCCATGACTGCCTGTAACTCTGAGACTCGTCTAGCGGAGGTTATTGCTAGGAGCAGAGCTGTTTTCCAGGATAAGAATTTTATATCAGCTGCAGAGGCTGGTTCAAATGGAGGCAGTGTGAGGTTTTCCAAGACATAGTTGAGGTCCCAAGCAGGTATTGGTGCTCTCCTTGGAGGTCTTATGTTTTTGGCCCCTCTGAGGTACTGCCTTAGCAATGGATGAGAAAAAATAGGTGGTTCTGTATTGTAATGAGCTGAAATGGCAGAGGCATGAATTTTAATTGATGAAAAGGAAAGGCCTTTATCCAGCATCACAGTTAAATATTGCAAAATCTGAGGAATATTTGGAACAGTCGTGTCAATACCCAGTGCCTGGTTCCAAGCACAGAATCTCTTCCATTTTTCTGCATAAGATTTTGTGGTGCTAGGCCTCCTGGCCTCCAAAATAACATCCATCACTGCTTTAGAGAGAGGTGTGTCTTGAATGGCTACATTATCCGCCATGCTGTCAGGTTTAAGGTCCTGAGTTGGCTGTGCAGTATCTGACTGTCTTGTTGGGTCAATAAGTGAGGAATTTGAGGTAATGTCCAAGCTGGGCATTGAGACAAGCTCTTTAGGATTGGGTACCAGTGCTGGCGGGGCCAGTCTGGGGCAATCAGTATCATTTTTGGCTTCTCTTGTCTGACCTTGAAGAGTACCTTGGGGAGGAGAGGCAGAGGAGGAAAAGCATATACTGTTAGGTTTTTCCAGCTGAAAGATACAGCATCCACTTTCCATGCTTGCTTGTGACAAGTCCTTGTGCAGAATCTCTGTAGGTGGCAGTTGTGAGGGGAGGCAAATAGGTCTATGTCCGGGCATCCCCAGTTCCTTGTTATCATTCTGAAGACTTGTGGATCTAATTTCCACTCGTGGGGATCCATAAGGTTTCTGCTTAGTTCGTCTGCCAGAGTATTTATCCTTCCTGGCAGGAATTGTGCTTGCAGATGTACTTGGTAAGTCAGTGCTGTGTCCCACAGGTTCATGGCTAGTCTGCAGAGGGGGTAGGAATGTGTGCCCCCTGCTTGTTTATGTACCACATGACTGTAGTATTGTCCGTCTTTATTAGTAGTTGTCCTGGATGAAGTTGATCCTTGAAGGCTGTCAGGGCATTCTGAACAGCTAGCATCTCTTTTTGATTGATATGTAGATGCATTTGACTTGCGGGCCGTGTGCCCTGAATACATCTTCCTGCCATATGGGCCCCCCAGGCATAATCTGATGTATCTGTTGTCAATGTCTGCCTGGCTGTGGGTAAGGTGAATGGCTGTCCCATGTTGAGGTGACAGGCTTTTGCCCACCATCGAAACTCCTGTTGCAGGCAGGGAATGAGGGTAATTATTGTTTCCAGGCTGTGGCAATGTTGAGTCCAAACACTTTTCAGATACCATTGAAGTTTCCTCATATGCAGTCTTGCATATGGAATTAGCAGTATGCAGGATGCCATGAAGCCCAAAGCCTGCAAAATTTTTCTTGCAGATAACTGGGTCTTTGTTGCCAACATTTTGAAGTAAGTAGTCAGTTGTCTGTGCTTGTCTGGCATGAGATAAGCCATCTGGGCAGTTGTATTTAAGCTTGCACCCAGGAATATTATCTCTTGAGAGGGTACAAGCTTTGATTTCCTTTTGTTTACTGTGTACCCTAGACCTGTTAGTAATCTTTTTACAAACGCCAGAAGCTGTAGTAGGATGTCCTTGTTCTCTGCTTGAATAAGACAGTCGTGCAAGTAAGGATATATTTGTATTCCTCTTTGTCTGCAAAATGCAATTACTGGTGCCAGGCATTTTGTGAAGACCCTGGGCACAGCTGATAAGCCAAAGGGCAGTGCAGAGAATTGGTAGTGCATTGAGCCAGCTAAAAATCTGAGGTATCTTCTGCATGATTGGGACATGCAGGTATGCCTCTTTTAGGTCTAAAGTCACAAGCCAAGCCTTTTTGCCCAGCATGGACAAGAAGCTGCTGCAGAGTTAACATTTTGAATTTTGGAATATCCAGGAATGTGTTTAGGATAGACAGGTCCAGTATTGGTCTCCAGGCTTTGTCCTTTCTGGGTACCAAGAATAGCCTTGAGTAAAATCCTTGGCCCTGCTCTTCCTGTGGCACTTGCTGAATGGCTCTTATGTCCATGAGGAATGAAACTTGTTTTTGTGCCTCTGCCCATTGATTGCGTGGCAGGTCTGGCATACTGTTTGGCCTTGGTAGGGTGTGAAAGTGGAACCTGTAGCCTTGAGATATGATATTTAAGACCCATTTGTCCTGGGTGATCATGTGACAATTTTGTGAAAAAAGTGCTAGTTTTCCTCCCAAAGGAGCTGCCAGAAGATAAGTACTTGGTGCTGGCAGGGGAAAGTCATTGAGACTGTTTTCTGTATGGCTGTGATTTTTCCTCTCCGCTTTTGGAGGTAGAAGCACCCCATTGTTTAGGCCTGTATGAGACATGGGGCTGAGATCTGCCTCTGGGGCGTCTGTATCTGCCTCTGTGGCCTGTCTGACACTGGAAAGGACCAATTCTTTGTAGGCCAGTTCCTGCTAAATCTGGGAGGCTGCACTTGTAAGAAATCCTTTACTGTTTGCATAGATTTAGCTTTGTCCTCCATTTTCTTTAGCACCTCTTTTGCTTTAACACCAAATAAGGTTGTTGTTGTATATTTCGGCTTTTCCCAGTTAGGGGTCACCACAGCGGAACTCCGGTCCGCTAATGACTGGCAGTAGATTTTTACGTACCGAGTTGCCAGCCCTGACGCACAACCTTCAACGAAGGTACACCCATTCACGCAAACACCAAACAAGGTATCATGTTGTAATGGAGCATCTAATAGCTTTGCTTTACATGATCAGGCAGATTCTGTTCTTTTAACCAAGCATGCCTCCTAATGACAGAACCTGTAACTGCGGCCCTGCAGGAGGCCTCTAGATAATCAAAACCACATTGCAAAGTATGCTTTCCCACTTGTTCAGCTACATGCAATAAATCCTGCATTTCTTTGTTTTCTGCACATTCTGAATTTCTCAACATTTTCTGTTTAACCTGTGACATAAGACATTGCTGATATTTAAGCATATGAAACTGACAATTTAAAGCTCTTACAGCCAAGGTAGCAGAAGTATAAATCTTTTTCCCCCATCTGTCCAGGGCCCTTGAATCCCTATCAGAGGGGATAGGGTTTTTTGCAGTGGAAGCCTTGACCCCCTTGGGACCCTGAGATATAGTTTCTGGGTCAGCAGCAGAGTTTTTGTAAAGAAATTTATGAGAATCAGGAACCCTGTAGTATCTATCTGGCTTAATAGGAGCCGGTGGTAAACAGTCAGGAGACAGACTGGACTCTGAAAATACATCATCTACAATGTCTAAAACAGGAGGAATAGCAAGGGGCCTGTGCTGGGGTAATAAAAAGAAGTCTCTGAGCCTTTTCTTGGATTTTGAGTAATCTTGGCTCTCCCAATGGAAATGCTCCCTCATAGTTTGCAGGGTTTCCCCAAAAGAATAATCCTCAAGAGGTGAGGTTGAAGGGATAGATTCTTCAGCATAAGAATCCTCATAGGGAGGAAGAGAATATTCCTGTTCAGAAGAAGAATCAGAAGAAATGGAAACCTGATCTGAAGATTCATATTCTATCTCTTGCCTAGGCCTCTTATCAAGAGGGGGATGGGAACCCCTGATCAAAATAATTAGGTCTTTGGCCATTTTAAGCATCTATTTTTTTTAGACATGGAGGCCTGTCCAGGAGAATGCTGTACTTGTTTCTTTGTCTTTACAGCTGCTTTAGTCTTTGCCTTTGAAGCTGAAGATGGCTTTACATATAACTGTGTAGGCCTGAAAACACCCTCAGAAGCCGATGCCTGCTCAGCGGCTCCGGACCCATCTGAAAGAAAAGTTTCCGAGTGTCCAATACCTTGAGTTTCCAGCGGCCTAGGTGGCTCCACGTGGGAGTCAGAAGCAGCCTGTGGCTCTGAGGTAGCGGGCGTCAGGGGCTGCGAAAGCGCCTCACTGAGAACCGGCGAACTGGCGACAGGCCTAATGGAAGCCTCGTCGTTGGTTTTGGACCTCGGATGCCTGTCCTTTTCTTTTTCTTTGCGCTTTTTGTAAACTCCAGTAGTCGGTTGTTCTGACAGCATTATATAATTGAATCTTCTGCCAAAGTAATGAAATGCAAAATTGTACCGACGCTTAATAGTGCGTTGGTTAAATCTAGCACAAAACCGACAACTAGCAATGCCGTGGTCAGGGCCTAGGCAAGGAATACAGTAAGAATGAAAATCCTTATGAGGTATTTGCTTCCCACAAGAAATACAATTATTAACTTTTTCTGACATCGGTCTGGAGCAAGAAAAAAGTTTCCCCAATGGGGTACTTAGCTTTAATGAAGACTTCGGATATGAAATTCGAATTTGAAAATCTCAGGAGTTGGCCGACCGGCACTTGCGAACTGCTTTTGCTTCGGCCACCGCGCGGCAAGAAAGACTGAAGAAAATGGCATCGGCTGCATCTTTTATACCCCTGGCGCACTGACGTCAGGGAGGAGGTGACAGCCGGACCTAGACTTTGGAACTCAGACCGACTGCGGGTAGCCTGCCAGCAGGATAACCCAATTGTAATTGTAATGACTGCAACAGTGAAACACGGTGAACATCTGCAATTTCTGGGCCAAGAACCTCTCCTCTCATGGTAGACAGGCTACCTAGTGCTTACCACTCCCACTGATAAGCTAGAAGGCTTTCCTCCAACACAGAAAGGCTTGCAGGGCTCAGCTTACCAACAGTCCTTGATACAGCAACTCTGTATCTGGACTAGGCTAGTTACAGGAAAGGTGGGAAACAAGCGCAAGTGCGGATTTTAAACCAGAACGTTGAAAGAGATGGAAAAAAAACTGCCCAAACGGCCAATAGCTACAATTTCTGGGCCATTAACCACTCCTCTTGTGGTAGATAGGCTACCTAATGCTTACCACTCCCACTGATAAGCTAGAAGGCTTCCCTCTAATTCTCATTAGGCTTTTTAATTGCTACACTACAAAACAAGTTGGAGCATGAACTCATGCAGTACTCTAGCTGTCTTGTCTGCAAAAGAAGTTTAATAATGACAGATTTTGTCTTATGATAAGGTTCAAAGGAATGGGTTGTAGTTACCAATGTGCCCTTCTTGTCTTAGGCATTTGGTATGGCATTGAGTCGAAACTTTATGAATCCAATACTGATAAAAATGTTATGCTTCCTAATTCCTCTGTTTTTTTTTTTTTCAAAGAACAAAATACTATTACATTTCTTCTGGATCTATTTCACTGGTCTTCTTACCTTTTTCTAAAAGTACAGTTGTGCAATTAAATGTACTATAACAGTAGATATCTGAATGATCACCGCTGCAGTAGCCACTCCCTCCCTTCTTCCATCTTATTTTTTTTTTTTTTACCAGGGTGTGGATATACATTTTTCGTTTCCTACTGTAGTGCTCTCAGGGCTAAAGCCTTTCTCTCTCTGTTGGCATGAAAGATGTGAAGTGCTTAGCTCCCAAATCTTACTTTTAATCAGGTCAGCTCGAGCTGACTAATGGTTTGGGCATGTGGGAGGTGGCCAGCTGTTATACCCTATGCTGGATATAAGGCTACTGAAGCAATGATCTAATGATGAACATTTTGATTTTATTCCAAAGCAACATCTGTCTGAATAATATATTATTTTTTTCTGGTTTTGTTACTAAATAGCAATCTATTTGAACATTTGTCCACAACATTTATGGAGGTTTCAAAATCAGTGAAGTGTATCAGTGGCAGTGACTGCCAATTAGCTTCAGTTCTTCCTCTGAAGATAGTGAGGCCAATGATACTTTTTTTTAATATGAGCTTTCAGTTCATGCATTTCTAGCATTACAAACTGATATTCCTTTCTTAGAATTCTTAGTATTTGACTTCTAACAGCCCTAATAGACAATGTTGCCAGACTTACAAAAAATAAGACAAAAATGTTTAAAATATTTTTATAAGTCAAGTGTTTCAGAGCAAAACTAGACTTCCACTTCTACTGAAATGATAAGCCTAATTAAGAGTGAAATATATTAGCTAGGAGAGTTTGGCTTACTGTCCTCAATGTATTACTAAGGAAACGTGTGTCACTGTACATTCGAGAGTAAATGCACAGTAATGCTCTTCTGTCAAAGGGAGGACTTTCCAAACCTCCAATAATACCTTAATCAAGGGAACACTGCAAAGCTGTTTCCATCGACTTCTCCAGTTTATAAAGGTCTCTATGGTTGGGTTTAATATGCATCCACTGTGGGACCATTTCGATCTGTTCTTTGAAACTTATTTGGTTCAAGCCCCTGAGATAACGGACATCAGGCTTTTCACAAAAAAAGTGTGTCAAATTCAGTTACACTTTCTTCTTATGTTGCACTGATGAGCCCAAATACGGATGAAACACATCGACAGCTAGTGAAGTGTGGTTTACTGGACACAGTGCAATAATAAAGAAGTATTTGTTATTTTGTGTTCAAGACCCAGTGTACTGGAACACTTTCATGTTCTTAGCAGTCATCTGCATATCTTCCACAATGCCTTGATCAGGGGAGGTTTACAAATCAATCAATCTATCTTTATTTTTCTGGAAAGTCCAACTCTGTAGTACCCATTTTCAGAAGAGGCCTGGGAAGAAAAGCTCCATTTATTTACACTGCATTATACTAAGTTCGAGTTAAACACTGAGCAGTTACTTTTCTATTGACATTTATACACATGCAGTAGTTACACTTATACATTTCTACGATTTTACAGAGACAGAAGTTACTAAAGAGAAAGCTCACGTACAAACTATCCTCTTACTGCTCCATCTACTACACCTTCCCATTACTCTCACAAGACTACCCACTCTACACCCATTTTCACTCTTAATCCCATTCCAACCATTACAATAAAAAGACTACTTCTCAAGCACAAACCTTGCTCTAATGCTCCTTACAACCTACCCGTAGAATATCTAAAAACTAGCAGCCAATGCTCTTGCCTACAATACAAGTATTAATAGATCCGTCCAAAAATTCTAAATCCCTAAAATCTGGAAAAAGCATTTATTCTTACTCTTCATAAAGGTGGCAACAGTACTGATATCTCAAACTTCTGACCTATCGCCATTCTCTCTATCTCAGAGATCATAGAAAAATTTATACACATTGAATTTCTAAACTTTCTGCTTCACAACCAAATCCTGTCTCTCACACATCATGGATTTAGACCAGGCCATAGTACTACAACTGCCTTCATATCTTTTACGGACACAGTTAACAGAGCCCGAGACGCTGGTAAAATGGTCTCCTCCTATTTCTAGACCTTTGAAAAGCATTTGATACTGTCTCTCACCCTCTGCTTCTAACCAGACTCTTGAAGATTGGCCTTTCCCCCCTCTCACTCAACTGGTTCTCAAGTTACTCAGCAGATAGACAACAGGCTGTTAACTGGCAACACTCCCTCTCTCCATATCTTAACATCTCTACTGGGGTCAACCAAGACTCTATACTAGGACCCCTCCTATTCAGCATTTTCATTAACAGTTTTCATTCTTCACTCTGTCAGGGATCTCTTATTCAATAAGTAGATGACTCAACTATTATATATCTGTTGACTCCATTTCAGATCTTCAACAAGTAACTCAAGTGGCCTTTACAGCCACTCAGACCTGGATGTACAATAATCATATAACCCTTAAATGAAACAAAACCAAGATCATACTATACCCTCAAGCAGACAACTCCTTTAAACGAAGCTCAGTTCACTGTACATTCTCAAAGTAACACAACAATTGAGGTTGTTACCCACTCAAAACTACTAAGAGTAATTATAGACAAACACTTGAAATTTGACTTGCACGTATGACACAGCATCACCAAAACTCACTAAAAGCTAGGAATCCTCTACAGACAAACACTTTCTTAGCTTCTCCATAAAACAAACCCTTGCTTTCACTTACCTACTATCCTCTCTTGTCTATGGTGCCCCTCTACTACTAACCTCCAATCCTTCCTAAAAGCTAAGCTTGAGACATGTCATAACAAATCACCAAGTTTGCTACAAACACCAAACACTGTACGCATCATTGTACCAGTCTACACTCTCTGGTCTGGCTAGAACTACCACAAATACCTCTCCTACCTGCAATTAACAACAGCGCACAAAATAATCTTTAAACCTTCAAACTGTCCTGCTCTTAGTTCGACCATCCAAAGAGGCCTCTCAGATCCGAAAATCAGCACCTTTTGCAGGTACACAAACCAAGCCTACCAGCCGGCCAGCTTCTTTACTCTTGCTCTGTAGCCAAAAATTGGAATGTTCTACCATTAACTATTAGGACTAATCAGAGCATGGCCTCTTTCAAAACGTTTTTACAAGATTTCCTATCTTCAGTCTGGAATTGCACTTGCACCTTTCTAAACCTGATCGCCTTTGTTTAATGACATTGATGTTTTCATATCTATCTAATAATGGCAGGTGAAAACCCACACTATTCTAGTGCCAGAAAGATTTGTGTAAGATTAACCTTCTTAATTTAGTTTTCTCTATTTGTCAATTTTTGTTTTACCATTAATTCAATTAACTATTTTGCCTTTGTTGTATACACTCTTGAAATTTATTCACCTCTATGTTCATGTTATTGTGGAGCTTTTCTCCCTGGGCTCTTAACGGCCCAGTGGACTATCCCGGTAAACAAATGCAAATGAATAAATAAATAAATAAATAAACTTAGTGGATTGTACAGGCAGCAGTAATTTATAAAAATTGTTTTGTCATTTTAGTGAGAGGCTGGGAGTATTTTGTTTAAGGAGAGTATTTGGAGAGTATCATATGGTAAACACAAAGTCGTAACCTGGTGATCAGTATGAGAAGGACCAGGATTGGTTGAAATGTTTTAAAGCAGTGGTTTAAAACTACTGAGTTTGTTGGAGAATTTTATTTATGCGGGGATACTACTTCAGAATTTAGCAATGTATTGGGAGTACAATGAGTCTCTTGCAACTAAAGTTGACTTATTTGTGAGTAGAAATTATTACTAGAACAGTGGTCCCTTACTGGACAGTAGGGCAGCAGTAATGTTTTTTAGTGCAGGGCATTTTTCTGGATAAGTTGAGTAAGTGTGCTGTAGTTAGTTGTGCAGTTCACGACAGTTTAACTGCTTTAAGGTATGCCAATGGTGGGTCCTATCAGGGAGATTGGTGGCAAATCAGGAGGCGAGTTTCTTTCTTTCTTTGAGTATCATTTAAGTTTGTTAGATAGGAATTGCATACAAGAGAGTTGGTACAGTAGAGTCTCGATTATCCAAACTAATTGGGACCTAGGGTAGTTTGGATAATCAAACTGTTCGGATAATTAAACATACATTGAAGTGGATAAAAAACTTCTAAAATCTTGTTTTTTTTTGGATGCAGGGAATACACCTTTCAACCATTCAGTGATTCCAGTGGACAATAAAGAATATTTTTCTCACATGAGCAGGATACAAGCTCAAAAAACATGCACAAGCGAATACGTATAACGTTTACATATTCAGACTTTATGATTTTTCCTAGCCGAAAACGTTGGAAGGCTATGTTTGGATAATTGATGTTTCAGATAATCAACTGTCTACTGTAAATGATTTTAACAAGACATTTACATACCTCTGTTATGGAAACTTTTGCTTGCCTAAAATCCAAGGATATTAGTCCTCTTTTAGAATACACAGAATTTTACTTACATTTTATTGGACTGCATTACAACTAAATGGAAACTAAAAATGGGGAACAAGCTCCTGGGAAATATGTTGCTTCTCACCCCAGAACATGACTTAAGTTCTGCCATATTACCATAAATTTAAATGGCGGCAGTGTAATGAGTTAACTCATAAAGCAAAATTAAGCAGAAAATCATCTACCACTCAGCCCTACTATCCAACAATATATATATATATATATATATATATATATATATATATATATATATATATATATATTTATTTATTTATTGCATTTGATTACCAGGGTAGCCGACTGGGCCAGAAGAACCCATTTTCAGTGGATGCCCGGGGAGAAAAGCTCCACATTTAACTCATACAGACAAAAAATAGGTTACAATAATACAGGATATATAATACAACAGTAGCAAATAAAACAACATTATGACTGCATACACTAAATTACTGACAGAGGTAAAATTGGAGATGAACATTATGATTACATACAATAGATTAGTAACAGAGGGTGGATTGGAAACAAACAGTGAGGAAATAGCAAACAGTCATAGACTGAAATTACGAAATAAAGGTAAATTAAATAATTAAATACTGATTAAGATAAATAGCAGAGAATAAGGAAAAACAGTATGGTAATGTAGGTGCACTGCAGGCTCAATGTGAGTGGAAAAATGAGTTGAGGTGGTTGGGAGAAAGGGAGATTAGAGTGGTCATAGAGAGAAGAGGAGAATGACAGTGACAGGTCAAGTTATACGGTTCTTAGTAGAGGTGCAAGTGCATAACCACTCTGAGGAGAGATGACGTTTAAGGGATTTTTTAAAGGTAGAGGTGTTAGGCATGGCTCTGAGTGGAGGGGGGGAGGTAATTCCATAGTTTAGAAAAAGTAACAGAGTAAAGCATTTGGCCAGCAGAGAGTTTAGGTTTGTCGATGTTTAACAGCATTTTGTTCTCTGACCTGAGGTGACGATTAGGATGGTAGATGGTCAGTATACAAGTGAAAGATAGGCAGGCTGCTGGGAGGTAAATAAATTTATGGGCAATAGTAAGTTGTAGGTATATTAGGTGATGAGGGAGTTCAAGCCAGTCTAGTTGCTGCAGTGGTGGGTGGAGAAGTTAGCATTTATAGCAAATTTGGTAAATTTATTGTAACATGAACTGAGTTTAGTTTTTAGAGAGGACTGGATGCTGGTGAGGATGGGGGCATCATAAAAGAGAGTTGGAAGCAGAAATTATGAGGCAAGAGCCTTTTTTGCAGGGGAATTAAGAAAGTAGTTGTGCCTATAAAAGGCTCCTAGTTTTTGAAGGGTTTTTCTGATATTATTGTGGATATGAAGGTCAAAGGTAAGGTTGTCATCAATGATGACCCCTAGCAGTTTTGTATGGGGAACGACTTCAATGACAGTGTTATTTCGGGAATGGACAGAGTTCAGATTTACTGAATGGGCTACATTTACTTGAGGTAAATATTAAGAGTTTGGTTTTATTAGGGTTAAGGGCGAGATGGTTCTGTGACATCCAAGATTCAGTTGAGGTGAAAGCTTCTTGGGTATGTTGTTGCAGTAGAGATGCAGATTTAGAAGAGCAGATAATAGTAGAATCATCTGTGTACTGAATTACAGAGCAGTAGGAGAGAGAGGTGTGGAAGTCATTGATGGATATATGGAAAAGAAGGGGACCGAGTATAGACCCCTGGGGTACCCCAGTATTGGTGTTGATGAAAGGGGAGAAGCATTGCTGCCAAACAGTAGATTGTTTCCTATTGGTGAATAGTCAGTAAAGCACTGAAGTGTGGGGGGAGAGATGCTCAGTTTGGACAGTTTGGTAAGCAGAAGGGGGTGGGAGACTGCGTCAAATACTTTTGACAGATCAAGAAAGAGTGCGGAGATAAAGGATCCAGAGTCTAGAGCTCTATTAACTGACTCCAGGAAGGAGATAAGGGCAGTGTTAGTACTATGTCCTGGTCTAAAGCAGTGTTGGGTGGGGGAAAGCAGTTGTTTTGTCATCAGGTGATTAAGGAGCTGAGTTTGAATGCACTTTTCAAGTATTTTTGAGATGGGTGAAAGTATGGCAATAGGCCGAAAATCTGAGATGTCAGAGTTATTGCCTCCTTTATGGAGTGGAAGGACACGTTTTTTCCAGATATCTAGCATGCAAGATTCCTGAATGGATCTGTTGATAAGGATACGGATGTGGTATGCTATGGAGGAGGCTGATAGTTGTAAGAATTCAGCAGGTAGGTTGTCAGGGTAGTTGGTGCAAGGTTTCAGTTTGTAAAGAAGTTTTTTTATGGCTGAGGTAGGTATAGGGGAGAAAGAGTGAGTATTAAAGTAGATGAGGTTTGTGATATAGTAGTGTAAGGTAGGTTTGTGTTTATAGGTGGGAAGGTGGAAGTAAGTTTGGTAATAGTTTCTATGAAATAGGAGTTAAAGAGTGAGGCTAATTCTGGAGAGGTTATTTCAGGGTTTGGGGATGGACTGTGATTAGTTCCAGGATGGAGTGGGGAGTTGACTGCTCCTCAGAATTTCTTGGGGTTGTGATCATGCTGGTTTTGTAGACTTTGGAAGTATTCTTTTTTGTTTTTGGTTACTAACCGTTTGGTCTGGTTGCGAAGTTGTTTATAAAGTGTGAGGCTGGAGGCAGTCTTGTTCTTTTGCCAGGTTTTCCAGGCTTTGTCCCCAGAGGACATAATTTGCTTAGAGGACTTAGCCATCTAGCATGATTACTCTTGGCTCTTTTTATCCATAGAGGGGCAAGAGTATTAAGGATTCTAAGAAATGTTGCGTTGAAGGTTTCTACAGCTTCATTAAGAGGGAGAGATTTTAACGGAGTCCAGTTAATGTTGTGCAATATGTCATTAAAGGTGGTAGGGGAGAAGTGGGATAGGTCTTGAGTGTATCAATATTGGTGCATGTTTGGTAGTGTCGAGGGCTTCCGTATTGTGAATGCTGGTGAGTGGTCACTTATACTATCTGGGAGTGTACTGAAGGTAGGGAGGTTTTTAGGGTCAGAGACTACGATCCAATCCAGAACTGAACCTTTGCTATTTCTTTAATCAGGCCTAGTAATATCAGAGATAAGCTGAGTATAGGTATGAAGACTGATGCCTACGGAGGCGTTACTACTGGAGATTTCTGACCAGTTAATGTTGACATCACCTAGGATGACCGTTTCATTTTTTATATTGTTTGAGGACCAGGCAAGGATATCCTCAAGAATTGAAATACTGTTGCCTGGGGGAACATATAGGACTATAATGCAAACTTTTTGTTGTTGTTTAGTTTTAGGAAGGAAATGAGTAGCTCTGCAGTGGAGAAGGTAGGAATAGGCTTGAGCAAGGAATCACTGTGAAGGTGCTCGGATATAATAGGGCAATGCCTCCTCCTTTTTTAAGGTGTCTATATGTTCTTTGAAAGGAATAGTTTGGGGGAAGAAATTCGGTATCCTTTATATCTGGTTTTAGCCAGGTCTCGGTAATGGCTGCGAAGTCTGGTTTATAGTGACTTAGCCATGCATGTAGATGGGGGATTTGGTTTCTTATACTTTGAGTATTAATTATGGTGAAATATAGAGATTTTGTTGAGGTTAGGGGCTTGTTGAGATGATTGAAAAGGGCCAGGGTTAGGGTGAATACCACCACTCTGAATTGGTCTAGGATTGAATGGTTGAGATTTTGGATGGAGAATCTTTTTAAGGTCACTGAAATGAGTTTGAATTGGGTTAATAGGAAGAATATTTTGTACAGAGAGGATTATCAGTTTTGTTTCTAAAACTGAATCAGTGGCATACACACTAGACCAGATTGCAGATTAGCTGGAGAGGGTGGTAAAGTATGTAGATGTTGATAATGTGGGTTTGTGGGGTCTACAAGCTGGATGAGGAGAACAGAGGTTCAGGAGGAGGGAGAAGGAAACGGTAAGTATTAGAGGAACAACTTTGCACATGAGGGACATTGTGTAGGGAGTAGATTATAATAGGTGAGTATGTGAGGTGAGGGTAGTATGTTTAGTAGAACTGGTGTGAGAAATCCAGAAAGGGCAGTAGTATAGAGGTGATAATACTTAGATAAGGGTAAGGTGGTTGGAGTAAAGTTAGGTAAATGAAGGTAAAATAGACTGCAAAGAGATGTGGGTATAAGAGATGGGGCTGACTGTACTGAGTATATAGAGGGAAGGAGGTGCTGATTCTTTGGGAAGCTGAAAAAAAAAGAAAAAAAGGGTTGGGCTGATTGGTGATATGATGAGTATGATTGGTGATATGATGAGTATAAGTGGTTGCAGGGGTGTGGTTTTGCACTGGGGATGGGTGGGAGTGGGGGTAGGATAGAGGAGCAGAGTGAGCCCAAGCGGAGTGAGGGCGAATGGCACTGGTCCTGCCCAGCCGAGAGAGGCAAGAATGTTAGAAACAATCAGGAACAACACTTGGCTTGTTTTAGTAAGGTAACTGATTGTCATACAATAGTAGTAGACGCTCAGCAAATGACTCTAAACAGTCATAAAAACCCACTCCCGCATCAGCAGGGCTGTTATCAGCATACAAGAGTGAGAAATGCAACTTAGTATATATTATGTAATTTCTGAACACTTTGTATCAGTTTTCTTGGTTTACTTTAACTTCATTTGGGTTACGTGAAGTTAGACTCAGTATTTGTAATGGAATACTGCCATCTGCTGGCTATATTAGGAAAAAACACCTAGACTGACCTAAATGGGAAAAACAATAGTCGCCTAAAGTAGGGGATGGTCCGAGCTAGTGTACAAGCCAGGGTTATACATAAATTAAAATATTCATGCAAAGTAATCAGAGAGAACTGCAGGTTATCACCTACAATTTGATGCCTAGAGATAGGTCTTCCTTTCTGGGTTGGAGGGAGGGTATCCACACAAAGCAGTCCTTGGACACTGGGTTTCGGTACTGAGAGCAGGGCAGCCCATATTACTATCAGTGGAAACCAAAACTTTGATGCCCAGAGATAGGTCTTCTTCTCTGGGTTGGAGGGAGGGTATCCACACATCGCGGTACTTGGACACTGGGTTTTGGTACTGAAAGCAGGGCAGCCCATATTATTAGCAGTGGAACCTAAAACTTTGATAGGTCTTCTTTTCTGGGTTGGAGGGAGAGTGTCCACACAAAGAGGTCCTTGGACACTGGGTTTTGGTACTGAGAGCAGGGCAGCCAGTATTATTATCAGTGGAAAACAAATGGCAAGTACACAACACAGGGACTGAGAGGACGCCAAGGCAGGGGAGAACACACACACACACACACACACACACACACACACACACACACACACATACGTGTGTATGTGTAAAACACTTAAATTAGTACCATGTTTTCAGAAAATGCTTACCTGACAGATTCGATAGATTCCAAAGTCTCCTTTCAACCAGAAAAAAGAAAAGTGTCCATAACCAGTCTGGAACAGATATGCTGCAACCAAGACACGAATGTGCATGTAGACTGGCAGAAACTGTTAAAAATAAAAATGTTAATTAAATTAGTGGGGAAACTGCAAGAGCCAGCACAGCTAATTAAAACAAAAGCTTTAAAAAAATTATACATCAGAAGTAATTGCCATTTAAATGTGTCTTTATGAATTACTGACATAACACAAAAGTAATATGACATGCAAAGAATCTCACAACAGAAAATGTGAGCCAGAGTTCTGAATCACAGTAGGCTTCATGAATATCTCACAAGACTTGGTTCTACCATTTTATTTAAAGTTCTAAGTCTATAAATCAGAAAGTCTTTACTAGAACCATAAAAGCAAAAGCAATACAGAAGTTCCTGTCAGCCATTGCCCCACAGAGATGATGATAATATGGGGATTATTTAGGAAACAAAAGTACAGTTGTGTACACTTACCATAAATGTAGATGTTCGAGTGTATTCACTGTTGCAGTCATTACATTTGGGTAATCTGCTGGCAGGTTGCTCTCAGTCGGCCTGAATAACAAAGTCTTGGGTTCTGCGTCGGTTGCTGTCTCCTCTTCCATGACGTCAGGTAGTCAGGGGTATAAAACATGCAGCCGACGCCATTTTATTCAGTTTTTCTTGCCCCAGATGTCAGGTGCTCCCCAAATGGGGAGCAAAAAAAAAAAAATATATATATATATATATATATATATATATATATATATATATATATATATATATATAAACATAAATATATATAAATGCACTTTTAGAAACAAACTTTACCTTCATCTAAAAGCAAATACACCACAAAGGCTTTAGTGTATAGTGAAGGAAAGAAAAAGGTATAGAAAAGGGGATGGCTGGTAGGTAACCCGGACTGCAACAGTGAATACAATCGAACATCTACATTTATGGTAAGTATACACAACTGTACTATGTTCTTCGTTTTCACTGTTGCAGTAATTAAATTTGGGTAGAATCCCAAAGCTAAGGATGGGAGGATGGAACTAAACAGCATTAGGAGCGGCTATAAGGCCCTGCATAACTGCAGTGGCAACGCCTGCCCTGGATTTGGAGAAGAGAGGCAAATGATAATGCTTTGTGAAGGTATGAACAGAGCTCCAATAGCAGCTTCTAGAATGTCTTTGGTTGGAACCCCTCTGAGAAAAGCTGCTGAAGTAGAGGCAGCCCTGAAGGAATGTGATCTGATCCCCTTGGGCACAGGTTTACCATGGTGCAAGTAGCAGAAATGAATGCAGTGGCTTATCCACTTAGAAATAGTCTGCTTTGATATAGCCTTCCCCTCTGACCCTGCAGCAAATGCTACCAGTAGTTGCTCAGACTTTCTTAGAAATTTGGTCCTGTTTAAGTAGAATCTTAGTTGTCTGTGTACATCCAATGAATGCAGAATCCGCTCCCCCTTGCTCTGCGGATTTGGGTAAAATGTTGGAAGGTGAATGGTCTGGTTAAGAGCCACATTGGATACCACCTTAGGCATAAAAGAAGGATTGGTCCTGAGGGACACCCTGTCCGGGTAAAATATAATAAAAGGCTCTACTGCCATGAGAGCCTGTAGTTCTGAAACCCTTCTTGCTGAAGTGACTGCCAAGAGAAAAGCTGTTTTCCAAGATAGAAATTTTATATCTGCAGTAGCTGCTGGTTCAAAAGGAGGCAGGGTGAGTTTTTCCAGCACAAAATTGAGGTCCCATGCAGGAGTTGGTGATCTTCTGGGAGGCCTTAAATTTTTGGCCCCTTTAAGATACTGTTTAAGCAGAGGATGAAAAAAGAGGGGAGGCTCTGTGTTGTAATGAGCCGAGATGGCAGAGGCATAGATTTTTATTGAAGAAAAAGAAAGGCTCTTGTCAAGCATCTCAGTCAAATATTGTAAAATCTGAGGAATATTGGGCTTTGCTGTGTCTGTTCCTTGTGCTTGGTTCCAAGCACAGAATCTCTTCCATTTATCAGCATAAGATGCTCTAGTACTAGGCCTTCTGGCTTCCAAAATGACATCCATCACAGATTTACTGAGAGGTGTTTGAATAATTAATTGATCAGCCATGCTGCAAGATTCAGAGTTTGGAGCTGAGTGTGCAGAATTTGATTGTTCTGCTGAGACATTTCCATGGAGGAAATTGAGACATATTCCTTAGAAGTGGGTACCAGTGCTGGCGAGGCCAGTCCGGAGCAACTAGGATAATTTTTGTTTTTTTCCTGTCTGACTTTTAGTAAGACCTTGGGGAGTAGAGGCAGAGGGGGAAATGCATAGACTGATAGGTTTTTCCAGCTGAAGGATAGGGCATCCACTTTCCATGCTTTTTTGTGATGAGTTCTTGTGCAGAAATTGTCCAACTGATAATTTTGAGGAGAGGCAAACAGATCTATGTCTGGGCTCCCCCATTTCTGTGTTAACATGCTGAAGATTTGTGGATTCAGTTTCCATTTGTGCGGGTCCATTAGATTTCTGCTTAGGTCGTCTGCCAGAGTATTCTGTTTTCCTGGCAGGAATTGAGCTTGAAGATGTATTTGGTAAGTCAAGGCTGTGTTCCACAAGGCCATGGCTAGTCTGCAAAGGGGGTAAGAATGTGTACCCCCCTGCTTGTTTATGTACCACATAACTGTGGTGTTGTCCGTCTTTATCAGTAGTTGTCCTGGATGAAGCAAGTCCTTGAAGGCTGTCAGAGCATTCTGAACAGCTAGCATTTCTTTCTGGTTGATATGCAGATGCATTTGGTTTGGGCTCCATTTGCCCTGAATGCATCTCCCTGCTAGGTGGGCCCCCCAAGCATAGCCTGATGCGTCTGTAGTTAGGGTTTGGGTGGCAGGGGGGTAAAGTGAATGACAGTCCCTTGTTTTGGTGACATGTCTCTGCCCACCAAAGAAACTCCTGTTGTAGGCAGGGAATGAAAGGAATCATTGTTTCCAGACTGTGACAATGTTGACTCCATAAACATTTTAGGTATCACTGAAGTTTCCTCATATGCAGTCTTGCATATGGAATTAGTAGGATGCAGGATGCCATGAACCCCAAAGCCTACAGAGTTTGTCTTGCAGATAACTGGGTTTTTGTTGCCATCTGTTTGAAGTATTTTGTCAGTTGCCTTTGTTTGTCTAGCGTGAGGTAAGCCATCTGGGCAGTTGTATTCAAGCTTGCACCCAGGAATGTAATTATTTGAGGGGGTACCAGTTGTGATTTATTTTCGTTTATGGTGTACCCCAGGCATGCTAGAAGCCTTTTTACAAATGCCAGATGTTGAAGAAGAGTGTCCTTGTCCTCCGCTTGAATGAGACAGTCGTCCAGATAAGGATACATTTGTATGCTTCTTTGTCTGCAGAATGCAATTACTGGTGCCAGGCATTTTGTAAAGACCCTGGGCACAGTAGATAAGCCAAAGGGCAGCAGAGAATTGGTAATGCAAAAAACCTGCTTTGAAGCAAAGGTATCTTCTGCATGATTCTCTTATTGGGATATGCAGGTATGCCTCTTAAGTCGAGAGTTACTAACCAGGCATTCCTGCCTAGCATGGGCAGTAGCTGTTGTAAAGTCAGTATTTTGAATTTTGGAATGTCCAGGAATGTGTTCATAATCGATAGTCCAGTATTGAACGCCATGAATGGTCTTTTCTGGGTACCAGGAAAAGTCTTGAATAAAAACCTTGTCCTTTTTCCTTTTCTGGTACCGGATGAATAGCTCCCATATCCATGAGGGACATGACTTGTTTCTGGGCCTCTGCCCACTGGTTTTGTGGCAGATCCGGTCATCCGTTTGGAATTGGCAAAGTATGGAAATGAAATCTGTACCCCTGGGATACTATATTTAATACCCACTTATCCTGGGTAATTAACTGCCAGTTTTTGAGCATGAAGTGCTAGTTTTCCCCCCAAGGGGGTTGCCAAAAGATAAGTGCTTGGTGATGGTAGAGGAAAGTCATTGAGACTGCTTACTGCAGGGTTGTGCTTTGTTTCCTCCAGTTTTGGAGGTGGATGCACCCCATTGCTTTGACCTGTAAGAACCCTGTGATTGGTATCTGGAGCCTTTTGAGTGTCTGGATTTGCCTTGAGTGGCTCTGTTGGACACAGGAAAGGACCATTTTTTAGTAGGCCAGTGTCTGCTAAACCTGGGTGGCTGCACTTGCAAAAAATCTTTTACAGTTTGCATAGATTTAGCTTTGTCTTCCATTTTCTTTAAAACCTCTTTTGCCTTATTACCAGAGTATCATGCTGCAAAGGGGCATCCAACAATTTAGCTTTAACATGATCAGGCAGATTTTGCTCCTTGAGCCAGGCATGCCTTCTAATCACAGATCCAGTAACTGCGGCCCTACAAGAGGCCTCCAAGGAATCAAAACCACATTGCAAAGTATGCTTTCCAACCTGTTCTGCTGAATGCAATAATTCCTGTAACTCTATTTTCCACACAATCAGAAATCAACATAATTTTCTGTTTCAGTAAGCCCTTAACATGCTGTTGATATTTAAGCATATGAAACTGGCAGTTTAAGGCCCTGATTGCCAAGGTTGCAGGCGTATAAACCTTCTTTCCCCATCTATCCAGCGCCCTGGAATCTCTGTCAGAGGGGGTAGGATTTTTGGCTGTAGAGGCCTTTACACCCTTGGGACCCTGAGAAATAGTCTCAGGATCAGCAGCAGGATTTTTGAACAGAAATTTGTATCTGTCTGGCTTACTAGGAGCCGGAGGCAGGGAATCAGGAGCCATGCTTGATTCCAAAAACACATCATCAACAACATCTAATACAGGAGGTATTGCCAAAGGCCTATGCTGAGGAAGGAGAAGGAAATCCCTAAGCCTCTTTTTTGGGATTCCGGCGTGTAGCTCGCAAGACATTACCCTGCGAGCTACATCGCCGAAACCAAGCGGCTGCATCAGCACTTTGCCGTAGTGCAAAGTGGCTGAAAAGCACAGCCGCTGCAACTATAATCTATGGACGGGCAGCTACAGCCGTACGGGATGTGTAACGCATTCCTTCTTCTCATGCAAGGAATGCATTTATGTAATTATTTATTTTGTATAAATAATTACATAAATGCATTCCTTGCATGAGAAGAAGGAATGCTTTACACATCCCGTACGGCTGTAGCTGCCCGTCCATAGATTATAGTTGCAGCGGCTATGCTTTTCAGCCACTTTGCACTATGGCAAAGTGCTGATGCAGCCGTTTGGTTTCAGCAATGTAGCTCGCAGGGTAATGTCTTGCGAGCTACACGCCGGAATCCTCTTTTTTGATTCAGAGAAGTCCTGACTCTCCCAGTGAAAATGTTCCCTTAACGTATGCAAAGTCTCTCCAAAAGAGTAATCCTCAGGAAGAGATGCAGATGGGATGGACTCTTCTGCATCAGAATCCTCATAGGGTGGAATAGAAAATTCCTGATCAGAAGAGGAATCAGAAGAAATGAAAACCTGATCTGAAGATTCATAATCAGTGCCTTGCCTAGGCCTCTTAGCTGGGGGGGGGTTGGGAACCCCTGATCAAGGTAATTAAATCCTCAGCCATTTTGATCATCTGTTTTTTAGGCATAGGGGCCAGAGCACGTGGCTCATGTGTCATTTTTTTAGACATAGAAGATGTTTTTGACCTTGTTTTTGAGGCTCGCGTCGGTTTAATATAAAAATGTTGAGGCCTGAAAACACCCTCAGAAGCCGGTGCCTGCCCACAGCTCCGGACCCATCTAAGGGAGAGACATCCGCGGGTTCAATACTCTGAAATCTCGCTGCATACCGGACTCCGAATGGGTCTCGGTAGAGGCCTGCGACTCAATTAGCGGGTATCAGGGGCTGCGAAAGCGCCTCACTGAGTACCGGCGAACTGGTGACTGGCTTAGGAGAAGCTTCGTCGTTGATTTTGGACCTCGACGGTCTGTCTCTGTCTTTTTCTTTGCGTTTTTTATGAACTCCAGTAGTCGGATTGCTAACCGACGACATTTCAGGATAATTAAATCTTGAACCAAAATATTTAGAAGCAAAAATATACCGACGCTTAACAGTGCGTTGGTTAAATCTAGCACAAAACCAACAGCAAGGCACATTGTGATCTGGGCCTAGGCAAGGAATACAGTACAAATGAAAATCCTTATGAGGTATTTGCTTCCCACAAGTAATGCAATTATTAACTTTTACTGACATCGGTAAGGAGCAAGAAAAAGTTTCCCCAACGGGGTACTTAGCTTTAGTTTGAAAACTTCGGTTCTGAAACTCGAATGTGAAAATTTCAGGAGTCGGCCGACCGGCACTTGCAAACTGCTTCTGCTTCGGGCACTGCGTGGCAAGAAAGACTGAATAAAATGGTGTCGGCTGCATGTTTTATACCCCTGACGACCTGACGTCATGGAAGAGGAGACAGCAACTGACGCAGGACCCAAGACTTTGTTATTCAGGCTGACTGAGGGCAACCTGCCAGCAGACTACCCAAATGTAATGACTGCAACAGTGAAACACGAAGAACATCTATAATTACCAGTCAAAGGAAACTATATTGTCATACCGCTCAAATTCTTAGTGCGAGTACTATGGACAAACCCTAAAATAATTGGGGGTAGGGGCAAACGGACAGATTTTAAATATTGCTCCTACAAACGTAGTTACTAGAAAAGCAGGATTTGTGTTAGCATGCATTTTCTGAAGGATATGTCATTATTTAGTCATTCCAATCTTCAGTGATTTGCCAGAAAAGTGAAACTTTTAAGAGCAACAGACCAAAAAATATGAGGCAAAAATCTGGACATTATGTGAAAATCTGGAAAGTTGAGAGGTATGTATGGTTTATAGTTTGTACATAGTGTTCCTTACAAGCCTGAAATGTCAGCACGGACATACCACAAAAATTTGCACAGAATTACTGATGCAATCTACATGAAAACTAAGATAACTTAACTTTAAATATTGAGCTGAAATATTAGACAGTACGTTTCCAACAAAGTAACTTGCTGTAAATACCACATAAGAGATTAATACTACTGGATGACAGTGGTCAGCACTCTACAAAATCAAGTTTATTTCTGCAAGTTATCAGCTGGCACACTGCAAGTGCTCAGAGCAACTTATTTAAACAGATCAAAACTTCTTAGTCAACCCAAAAAATGGTACCTACATCTAGGTCACTTCACTTGAATAATAAAACAAAAGCATTTAAGTGTATTTATTCTAGAATTTTCATCCTTAGTCTTCATAGCTGCATTTATTGAAAAATACTTTATTTAGGACTAATAAATGTGCTTATTACTGTGTACAATAAAACAGAAGTTTTGACTGAAATGAAAAATTCACTTGCCTTGGGGCTTTCATACAGTTTGTGTTTGCATATATTAATAGAGATGAATAAAATAATAAAAACTGCAATGCTGATAAAATGCTAAGATAATGTCATGCCCCCCCCCCCCCCCCCCCCAGCTTTCAAGCGGTTGCTGCACTAGGCTGTTTCTTAATCGTACAACTACTTTCAATTTGCTTTGTGCTTCACATTAAGTTCTACTAACCTTTACTGACCCTGACAACTCAAATGATTTCAAAACAACAGTCACTTAAAATAATTGCTACTGTTATCTTCACCGAATAACATTAATTCAGCTGTGTCTTTACCAGTGTAACCACAAATCAGACATGTTTCTATTTGCATAATTATCAATCAACCAGTAAATGTCACTGTACTCAACTGTCAACGTTCTCTACACTTTACTCATAGTCAAGGAATGTCTTCACACTAAAATACTAAGGCAGAAGGATGATGCAACAATTCCAAATGCATAATTATTATGACTTTTTTTTCTATTAGAGGTCAAATGGAACAGAAATCCCAATACTTGGGTTTATATACTTTTTCTGCACATTTACCTGACCAAATACTTTCTCATTGTAATAGCATATTTACCGAGAAGAATTAATGTAAGTCTCACTCTTACTTAACTGCTGGGGTATGTGGCATAAAATTACCATACGTATTTCTCATTGGTCTCCATTCAGTTTATAGGTTCATATGTGTTTACTTGGCTAACAACCACAGTGGCCTTTTTAAGCCTACCTGTGCATCCCAAACATGTGACAAGTTCTGCTCCTCTTGGTAAATGTAAGCAGAGACTTGGGAGATGAAACACTTACAAGCAGGGGCCTGGGAGATGAAGCATTTACAGGCTGCCTATATCCATTAGAAACAGAGGAGCCAAATGAGGGATGAGTTTCTTGTTCCTCATCCAATTATCCAACTTACACTTGAACTGGCTTAGGGAGAAGCTCTGCTTCACATGGATGGGAAGACTGCTCCAGAGAAGGGGTAGTCTTTGGGATATATACCTGTCTCTCAGCAGGTTCTATTTATATCACAGGCAAAGTTAAGTCTTCAGAATGGGTAGTTCTGGTGGTGTTTGTTTTGTGGGTATGCAGGAGGTCCATCAGAGTGGGGTCTGCCATGCTTTGCATGCAAGGCATAGATCCCCCTCAACAGTCTGCAGGAGACAGAATACAAGGATAGGGCCTTGATGCGGTCTGCATAGGACATGCTACATACACCCTGTATTCTCTCATCATTTCAGAGTGTTGCTAATCCATCTATTTATACCAGCAAAATTGTTGCTGCATGGTGTCGTTGTTAAAATATATACTGAGAATGAAGAAAGTAACTTAAATCAATTACATTATTTTACACACCATTTATCTTCCTTGGCAAGAACAAATGTATGCACTACTGCAACAAAATCACTTAACAAATGAACTTATAGTAACAGCAACTAAAGGTTTTAACAGATACTGTTTATTCTGTTTTGTCTTAATCATAATGGGAAGGAGTGTGAACACTGCAATAAGTTAAAGAAGGTTGTGAAGAAATCTGTAAAAACATTGTTACTGACCTTTCAAGGGAAATGGTGAAGAAGCTAACTAAACTCTATTAACACTTTGTGAAATGAAAAAGTGTATTGTTTAAATGACAGAAGAAACTGCAGTGAATTTGTGGCTGCACTCATGTTCTACTCCTGGCTAATCTGTCATACACTTTAACCCTTCTACTTTCTATATTGCTCTACCCTCCAGATTTTTTGTTAAGACTCTTCATCTAGCTAAACTAACCCTCCTAATGTTTAATAAGCAGCCCCCTAATATTCCTCACATCTCCTAGTCTACCTCTTTTCCTTTAACTGCCCTCACTATATTATAAACATCCACCTACACTTTGTTCTGTTAATCTTAAGGCCAAGCAATACTGCATGTTTTATATGTACATGTTTGTCTCTTCTGCCAACATCCAAATATTTGTCCAACAATAACTACTTACTATCCATAGAGATTCCTCAACAGACTGTACAGATATTCTAAGACCAGCTTGAACAACATGTATTATATGTATATGTTTGACTTCCTCTGACAATGTGGAAACTTGATTTCTATTGTCACTTTTCATGTAATAGTAACAGATGTTTTTCGTGTTTCACTGTTGCAGTCATCACTGTAGGGTTCTTCCTGCCGGCAGGCAGCCCTCGGTCAGCCAGAATAACAAAGTCTGGGTCCGGCGTCGGCTGTTCAGTCATCCTCCCTGACGTCAGAGCGCCAGGGGTACAAAGCTCCCAGCCGATGCCATGTTCTCCAGTCTTTCTTGCTGTGCTGTGGAAGCAGTTCGCAAGTGCCGGTCGGCTGACTCCTGATATTTTTGGTGCTTCATTCCGAAGACTTTCTTCTTCTCAAAGCTAAGGTCCCCGTTGGGGAAACTTTTTTCTTGCTCCAGTCCGATGTCAGAAAAAGTTAATAATTGTATTTCATGTGGGAAGCAAATACCTCATAAGGATTTCCACTCCTACTGTATTCCTTGTCTGGGCCCTGACCACGACGTAGCTAGTTGTCGGTTTTGTGCTAGATTTAATCAACGTACTATTAAGCGGAGATACGATTTTGCTTTTCTCTACTTTGGCAGGCGATTTAATTACAATATGTCGTCGGACACGCTTCCGACTACCGGAGTTCACAAAAGACGCAAGGATAAGGATAGGCCTCCGAGGTCCAAATCAGACGACGGTTTACAAGCAGAGCCAGCTGCAGGTTCAGCCGTCGTCAGTGAGGCGCTTTCGCAGCCCCTGTCGTCGGCCATTTCAGAACCGCTTGCCGAAACGGACTCCCACGAGGAGCCAACTAGGCCTTTGAGTACTTCAGGTGCAGGACCTTCGGACAATGCTCCCTCGGATGGGTCCGGAGCCGCTGTGCAGGTACCGGCTTCCGAGGGGGTTTTCAGGCCTACGCAGCTACAGATAAAGGCAAAGACAAAGGCAAAGACTCCTTCTAAAACAAAGACTCCAGCCCAGGCCTCCTCTGATCCGGGACCTAAATCACAAAAACAAATGCTAAAAATGGCAGAGGACTTATTAACTATGATCAGGGGTTCACATCCCCCTCCAGACAAAAGGCCAAGACAAGAATTGGACTACGAATCCTCTGATCAGGCTTCTATCTCTTCACTGTCTTCCTCTGAACAGGATTATACTTTCCCTCCTTATGAGGATTCTGATGCTGAGGAATCCATTCCTTCTGCTTCTCCCCCTGAGGATTTTTCTTTTGGGGAAACTTTACATGACATGAGGGAACATTTTCACTAGGAAGGACGGGAGTACTCTGAATCTAAGAGAAGGCTTAGGGATTTCCTTCTTCTTCCCCAACACAGACCCCTGGCTATTCCTCCTATTTTGGATATTGTGGATGATGTCTTTTCTGAGGCAAATTTAACTCCTGACTCCTTTCCTCCAGCACCTGCAAAGCCTGATAGATATTACAGAGTCCCTGACTCCCACCAGTTTCTTTATAAAAATCCTACTGCTGATCCATAAACCATTTCTCAGGTTCCTAAGGGTGTTAAGGCCACCTCTGCTAAGAACCCTATTCCATCAGATAAGGATTCTAGAGCTTTGGAGAGATGGGGCAAAAATGTGTACACTTCTGCTACTTTATCCATTAGGGCTTTAAATTGTCAATTTCATATGCTAAAATATCAACAATTTCTTCTGTCTGTTATGAAACAAAAGCTAGGTACCATTTCTGCATGTGCAGATAATAAGGAATTACACGATTTGATGCATGCTACTGAACAGGTGGGGAAACATACCTTGCACTGTGGTTTTGATGCTTTGGGGGCGTCATGCAGGGCGGCTGCCACTGGCTCGGTCATGATCAAGGCTTGTTAAAAAGGAACAGAATTTGCCTGATCAGAAAGCAAAGTTACTGGATGCTCCTGTTCAACATAATGTTTTGTTTGGGTCTAAGGCTGAAGAGGTGATAAAGAAAATGGAGGATAAGGCAAAATTCATGCAAACAGTTAAGGATTTCTTACAAGTTCAGCCCCCAAGATTTAGCAGAAATTGGCCAACTAAAAATTGGTCCTTTCCCAGCTCGGACAGGCCTCAGAGGGGTAGATATAGGCGCCCCAGAGGGAGGGATCAAGCACAGACCTCTTATAGACCTAGACAGTGGAGTGCTTCCACCCCCAGGGGTGAAGAGGACAGACCTCAATCTTACAGGAAACAGGCTCAATGACTCCCCCTGCACGGCTCCAGGAACCTCTCTTCTGGAAGTCCCTCTAGGAGGAAAACTCTCTCTTTTTCACCGAAATTGGACTTACATAACCCAAGACAAGTGGGTCCTGGATGTAGTTTCAAGAGGTTACAAATTCCACTTTCATACCTTGCCAAGACCAAACGGATGGCCAGATCTACCAAAAACACCAATGGGCAGAGGCATTAAACCAGGTGGGATCCCTCATGGCTATGAGGGCCATAGAACCGGTTCCACTATCAGAGACGGGGCAAGGCTTTTACTCAAGACTCTTTCTAGTTCCCAGAAAACAAAATTCTTGGAGACCCATCCTGGATCTGTCAGTCTTAAATACTTTCCTGGAGATACCAAAGTTCAAGATGCTCACTCTACAGCAGCTCCTGCCAATGTTGAGCAAAAATGCATGGATGGTGACATTGGATTTAAAGGAGGCTTACCTACACATTCCTATCAGACAGGAGTGCAGAAGATACCTCAGGTTCAAGGCAGGCTCAACACACTACCAATTCTCTGTGCTGCCCTTTGGCTTGTCTACTGCGCCCAGGGTCTTCACCAAGTGCCTGGCACCAGTGGTAGTTTACTGCAGACTCAAGGGAATTTAAATTTACCCTTATCTGGACGACTGCCTTATTCAAGCAGACAGCAAGGATGTCTTACTTCAGCACCTGGAATTTGTTCAAAATCTACTCAAGTACCTGGGATTCACTGTGAACATAAAAAAGTCAAATTTGACACCCACACAACAGATAACTTTCCTGGGTGCTCTTTTAAACACAACAACCCAGATGGCATTCCTGACATCCGAAAAACAACTTCAGCTGGCTTCAACTTTCAAAACCCTGGCATTAATGTCTCAGCTAACTGCAAGGAAATTCCTGCAGGCTTTGGGTTACATGGCCTCCTGCATCCTTCTCATTCCAAATGCAAGACTGCATATGAGAATGATACAATGGTACCTAAAAAGCGCATGGTCCCAGCATTGCCACAGTCTAGACACACAGATTGCTGTCTTGCCTTGCCTGCAAAAGGAATTCCATTGGTGGGCCATGGCATGCCTTCAAAACAAAGGGAAAGCCTTCAGTCTGCCTCCAGCCTACCAAGTGTTAACCACGGATGCCTCGGATTACGCATGGGGAGCCCACCTGCAGGGGAAAGGCCTGCAAGGTTTTTGGACAGAGGATCAGAAGCACCTACATATCAATCTAAAAGAGATGTTAGCTGTGTAGAATGCCCTCTTGGCTTTCAGGGATCTTTTACAGCCAGGGCAACTACTGATACGGACAGACAACACCACAGTTATGTGGTACATAAACAAGCAAGGGGGTTCACACTCCTACCCCCTTTGCAGACTAGCCATGACTCTATGGAACACAGCACTAGCTTGCAAAGTGGACCTACAAGCTCAGTTCCTGCCAGGGAAGCTAAATACTCTGGCAGACAGCCTGAACAGGAACCTGTCAGACCCACACGAGTGGATGCTAGACACCCGAATATTCAAGATGATTACAGAAGCCTGGGGCTGCCCGGACATAGATCTATTTGCATCTCCCCTCAACTACCAGTTACAGACTTTTTGCACAAGGACATATCACAAGCTAGCATGGAAAGTGGATGCTCTCTCATTCAGTTGGAGGAACCTCTCGGGGTATGCCTTTCCTCCTCTACCTCTTCTTCCACGGGTGTTATTAAAGATAAAACAGGACAAACCCAAGATGATTTTATTAGCCCCAAATTGGCCTCGACAGTTTTGGTACTCAACACTGATGAATCTATCCCAGGAGCCTCCTTGGATTCTACCTCAGATTCAAAATCTTCTGTCCCAACACCAGGGCCAGGTTCTGCACTCTCATATCAAAACTCTCAGCCTGGCAGCCTGGCGTATTCAGGGTCTATGATTAATCCTACCCTTTCCAAACAGGTCATGGATGTTATCTTAGAAGCCAGACGGCCTAGCACTAGAAAATTTATGAAAGTAAATGGAACAGATTTTCCACCTGGATGCATGCTCAGGATTCAGATCCTCTCATTCCTAATATTCCATTGATTTTACAATACCTGACAGACATGTTACATAAGGGTTTATCCTTTTCCTCCATAAAAATACATGCCTCAGCTATCTCTGCACATTACAATACAGATCCTCCAATTTTTTCACATCCACTTCTGAAACAATATCTCAGAGGAGCAAAGAATTTAAGGCCCCCTAGGACACTGCCCATACCTGCCTGGGACCTCAACTATATTCTGGAAAAACTTACTCTGCCTCCTTTTGAGCCTGCTGCCACATCTGATATAAAGTATTTATCATGGAAGACCGCTATCCTACTGGCTCTGACTTCAGCCAGGAGAGTCTCGGAGTTACAAGAACTCATGGCTGTTGAACCTTACATTATTTTTCGTCAAGACAGGGTATCTTTAAGGACTAACCCTACTTTCATGCCTAAAGTGGTTTCTAAGGTGACTTTAAACCAAACTATTCACCTGCCAACTTTTTTCCCCAATCCACAAAATAAGGGGGAGAGGATCTTGCATTCTTTGGACGTGCACAGGCAGCTTCGTTTTTACCTGGACAGAACCAAGGATATCAGAAAAACAGAACAACTGTTTGTTTCTTATGCAGCAAAGTCCAAGGCAAGGCTATTTAAAAACAGACCATTTCTAAATGGATTGCTCATGGAATCAGATTTTGTTACTCTCATCATGGAAAGCAAATCCCAGGAAAAATCAGGACTCACTCCACCAGAGCTGCTGCCACCTCTGCTGCTTTTCTTAGGGGAGTACCTACCAAAGATATTTTGGAAGCGGCAACTTGGAGTTCAGTGCATACTTTCTCTAATCACTATAACATACCTCTTTATTCTAAGTCTTGCAAGGCCTTACAGCCGCCTCTTCTACTCAATAACCTCCACCCTTTATCTCAGCTTTGGGATTCAACCCTACAGTGATGACTGCAACAGTGAAACACGATGAACATAGTACAGTTGTGTACACTTACCATAAATGTAGATGTTCGAGTGTCTTCACTGTTGCAGTCTGGGTTACCCACCCCCTGTCCCCTCTTCTTTCATTAGTGTGGTTCCCTGCTTCACTCTTCTTCTGGGGTGTATTTGCTACAGGGTATGGGGTTTGTTGTACCTTACTTTTAGCCTTTACTTTTGGGCACCTGACATCTGGGGCAAGAAAAACTGGAGAACATGGCGTCGGCTGGGAGCTTTGTACCCCTGGCGCTCTGATGTTAGGGAGGATGACTGAACAGACGATGCCGGACCCAGACTTTGGGATTCTGGCTGACCGAGGGGTGACTGCCGGCAGGAAGAACCCTACAGTGATGACTGCAACAGTGAAGACACTCAAACATCTACATTTATGGTAAGTGTACACAACTGTACTTTTCCTATGTATACTGCTGTTTGTACTGTTGGAGCTTTTCCCTGGGCTTCCACTGAAAACGGTTTCTTCTGACCCAGACGGACCATCTCGGTAAACAAATGTCAAGTAAATGAACAAATAAATAAAATTTGTCTTTTCACAACACTAACACAAGAAAGAAAAATGTGTACAATGGTATATAATTGCATATACCACAATGAAAGTGTATGGCAGTTTAAAAAGGAAGTAAAACCTGACTTCATAAATGTGTGCAGTGTTACAAGGTGAATGCGTTTTGGAGATGCTCAGCTAGGTCAAAGGTTATTTCCTTATTAGGACTGTCACATACTAAATCCCTCCCCGAACAAAGGTGTCTTCTAAAATTTTAATCATAGGAAAATCCACAAGAAATACTGTCTGGAATGTATGTAAAGCAGACACACATTGTTAACTGACATTGAGTTACTGCAGTTTGGTCACTGGACTTGTCAACTGAAGTATACTCTTAGGAGACACGGTTCAACTTTTAATCATTCAATGACGGACTCTGAGAATTTGTTCCGATTTTGAAATCCAGACAATAACAGCATGGATCATCTCTTTAGTTAACTTTAGTGATTACACAGTTTATATCTAGGGTTTTCTGAATGTTACCTATCTGTTTAAAAGCTTATTTTCTGCAAGTTCTGTACTGTTTCATATTTATTTGTAATACAAATGTCTTAACCTATTCATTTCAAGTAAAACAGTATAGCTTAACTTTAAATGTTTGTGACTGATGGTTTATTTATTGGTTTAAGAGTTAGAGAGTTTTTGTACTTCCAACTGTGTTGTGTCCATTCTTTCTTTTAACAAAAAACATCTCAATTAAATTATCACATATGACACAGGCAATCTTACATTTATACAGATGAAAAACAAACACTGACACCACTTTTGTTGCAAACATTATGCATCACAGACACCAATAAAACAACTGTAGATGCAGCTGTTTAATTTAATTGTTTGGCTGCCCACTAAAGTGTGCTAGCCTCCTAAGCATTTTTTAGTCAGGTGAAGCACTTCTATATTATACAAAGTACTGGTGAATCTGGGAATATTGAGGCAATGTTACAATTGCCTCCATGTACCTGACAACCCTCTCCTCCTCCCACAAACTCAAACTCAGGACTGGCAAAACCAGACAGGAGGAGAAGTTAACCACACACACCATAAACCCTGAACAAGGAGTCACAGTAAGCTGCCTGTGTTGAGCTAGGAATCCGCCATATAACACAAGCACTCAGGTCACTCCACAGCATGAGCAGTCAAGAATGATGCCACAACAGAGACAAAAATGATCAGTTTTATAATTGACTTAATTAATTGTCATTGTCATTCTAAGGGGATCTCGTGTCTCTGGGCTGGCAGTAGCCCGACAAACCACATTGCTGCCGCAAGGGATGGCTTGCACCTGTCACCGTCTAAATCTTAAGATGCCGCCCTCTAAGCCCTCCTCAGTATGGACCAAAAAACTGACCGCGGACAAAACCAGGGGGGGTGTATCCATATTCATCAAGGATACCCACACCTCCAGGCCTGAAGACACTGTATAAGTATAAATCTCTCCAAACACCCATCATATTGGGTGACTTCAACTACCCAAACATAGACTGGAACATTAACAAGCCCCAATACCCTAGCCAAAGGTTCCTGGAGTTCATAAACAAAATGCTATGGAACAACTTGTCACCATTCCCACAAAGAGGTGAAAATATACTAGACCTGATCATCACAAACATGGGTATCCTCATTGGTGAGATCAGACCATAAACTAATCTCACTCCAAATCCACATCCCCCCTTCCCAAAAAAGACCACACCACAGTGAACTCTCAAAGCCAACTTCACACTTCTTAAGACTGGTGTGGTATCCTTCAATCCTTACAAATGCTTTCTCTGAGCACCTCCAGGATTGCATGGATCAAGCAATCCCAATTAAAATCAGACAATCATAAGGCCTTCTTTAGCTATGTTAGAAACTCCTCTCCCCCAAAAGGAGAAATATCTATCTTAACAGTCCTGCAAAAAAAAGCTATGGGATCATAATGGAACTCATAAATATAAAGACATAGGGGACCTACAGACATGAGGGCAGATGCCTCTTTGAACTGGTCGACTTTTTTTGAAACAGTCACCAAGGCCATTGATGAAGTTACCAAGGTGACACAATCCATTAAGCACAGAGAGGTTATATCAGGGACAGGGGGACCCAAGTTGAAGTAAACTTTCTTTTTTTTGACTCACATTGCCAAAGTGGTTAGGAGGACCTTCTACATTGCCCACCTGATTATAGCACACACACTCTGGCTAGGCTTATAAATGCCCTAGGGCAGATAGCCTAGTATTAACCTATGAACATTATACACTACTTATAATCTAAAAAGTCGTCAGTTAGGCAGTTAAGTCAGTTCATTAAATCCTGACTTTTTAAACCTTGTTCCTTCTCTGCATATATTGTTCCCACAATTCCCATTTCTTCCTATGTAATTTGCTCTTTCCCTTTTCTAAAGATCCCAATTCCAGTGGTTTTACCTCTGTTACTATAGTCACTACTTCTAGTAAAGTTGGTTTAGACTTTTAGCTCCATTTTCTAGTAACTGCTTTGTGGCAGCCACCATAATTAGACTCAACAAGGCTTTACTATGTTTAGGCAAATCCAATTCTGCATCATAGCTCAAAAAAATCATCGCCCTAGTCAATCCAATCTGCTTACCCAGCATCCCCGATAAAACGGTCCTTTGGGAATATTTAAAGTGTGCTAACTCATTAAACTCCCAAAACATATGTTCCCAACCACCTCTTTCTTCCCAGTCACACCTCCAACATTTGCTATCCACCTGAGGAAAAATTCTTAGTCTACTTGGGGTATAAAAGTACTGAAGTAAACCTTTCAGGCAAAGATCCTAAAATCTTCTAGACTTCGTTGCATATTTGGGAGACATGCATATATCCCACGATTATCTCTTTGTGAATTACTTATCCAATCTCTCTTCCCAATCCTTCTTAAGCCCCTCTGATTGATTCTTATAGCTATCATGCAATACTTTACATGCTGTACTAATTACACCATTTTTTAACGGCAGCTTCTTTTACAGATTCTGTTACAAACTCTACCTGTGCTGGTCTTTCATTTAAGACCTCCGTGTTTCTTTCTCTTTGCCTATACTCTAACATGAATATTTGATAGAGAAGGCAATCTCCAACCTAGTTATTTGCTCCCAGCACTTTGGTTCCTTTGCTAGTTTTCTCTAACAAATTCCAGCTGCCTCTTGCCTATTGTCTGTATCCCTAACTGCAGTCATCCCTATTGGCAGAATCTCTTTTATCCATTCCTGTGCTGGCTTAGTTCTTAAAATACTCCCTGCTATGTTATGAATATGATATTCTGTATAACTGTTGTCGTTCTCCTTAAGAGTCTGCATCCAAAATCCTAGTCTCTCCTTGTTTCTTGAGCTTCCTCCTGTATCATAATCATCCCTTTACACTTTGAATTATAGTATTCTGCTTGTGCTACGTATAACAGTCTTAACTGCATTGCTCTCAAATACCCCTCAGACTGGGTAATCCTAGTCCACCTTCTGTTGGAAGAATCAGCTTATCCCACTTGACCTTTGCCATCTTCCCCTCCCAGATAAAATCCTTTAGCTCTTTAATTGCTATCTACAACTTCTCCTCTGGTTGATAAAAATATGCCTGACCTGTGTATAAGAGTAAAGGGACTAAAAACATTTTAATTGCTTGTATCTTACTATCCATATAATAAAGCCTCCAGTTTCTTAATTTTTGTATTATCTTCTGTTTAGTCTCCTTAGCTGACACAACAGAGTCATTTTTATCCATACTCCTAAATACTTCATTTTATCATGTCCCCATAAATATGGATATTGTTGGACCAATTCACGTGTGAGTACATAATTTACCACTATTGCCTTTGTTTTAGCTTCATTAATTTTCTACTCTGAAAAGATATGAAACTGTCTTAAAATGTTCCACAAAACTGTAATTTCCTTTTCTGGTACTGTCATGTAAAAAATAAAATCATCTGATGTGGCAGCACAGTGGTGCAGTGTTTACCGTTGTCACCTCACAGCAAAAGGTTCTCTGTTTTGGTTCTCGGCTGGGGTGCCTTCTGCCCAGAGTTTGCATGTTCACCCTGCATTCATGTGGGTTTGCTCCAGGTAGTCTGGTTTCCTCCCACATTATAAAGATACACATCTGGACTGTTTCTTCCAGGGCCTTTGGTGAAAATAGGCTCTGTCCTAGTTGGACTTTCCCAGTCAACAAATGTTAAATAAATAAAGAAAATGTTGCGTTCATTCTTGAAAAGTGAATCAAAGTCAACTGCAACAATTTAAACATTTAAAGGTTAGCTTAATTTAAAGGAAAAAAGTAAGCTGTATTCCTGTATTGTTAACATTGAGTAACTGGTGGCAGTGATACCATAACCTTGATAAAGGGATTCTTGCACTGTAAAATAACCATTTACCCCTCCCCTCGCCATTCTAGAAAACACTGTGAGAGTGTGGGAGCAAACTAATTTCTCTCATATTTTAATTACTGATAAAAATGCCTTGAAATACGCTGTGCTCAGTCCACAGAGGGTGAAATTCTGAGGAGCCACTGACTGTAACTCTGACCTGTAGCTGTAGTGTATAAAGCTCACTTGGGTGAGGCAGGACTTGACTATTACCCAGGGCGGCAGTTCCTTTTTATTGTACACTCTTAAAGCTAACTGTCATTTGTATATTAACTAACACCAGTGGTGAGATTCAACCCACACCCCTTATTGCTGCTTCTGTCTAGTATATTTTTTGCTGGTAATGGTGTGGTACGAAAATCTAGTAGTCCATGACCACCACATATTAAATGGTGGCAACAATGGCATTGTGTAAACTGCTTTGTAATGCCTGTTTTGTCACTAAAAAGTGTGCATACCATTGCAGTCACAAGGTAAATAAAAAGCAGCATGTCTTGGACAGCAGTTATTTTATGTTTTAGTCAGAGAAATTAGGAAAGGGTAAAAATCAGCTCTGTGGAGAATGGAAAAGTACCAGTATCACAGTTGACTAAGGAGTACAAAATGAAGGGAATTTCATCTGCTGACTGTATCCAAGAAGGAAACGATAGTCAGCCTGATGTGCATCTGAAACACAACCTACTGAAACTGCAGACAGGTACTGCCTGTTAACCATAAAGCATACAGCAAAGTCATGCAACCCATCTCTTATAACCTGAAAATATAAACTTAAAAACAACTACAGCTAAAACATCACAAAGCAGGAGACAGAATGAAACAACTTCAGCTGCAAAAAGAGTAAGACCAGAAAGAATTACAGCAAGTAAGACAGAAACGCACTCAACCACCAGAACACAGCACAAACCACAGGACACACAGCTCACTTCCACAGTGTGCCCCTCAACCTACGCCCCTAAGGCTAAACACCTTGTCCAATACACTAATCATAGGTGACTCAATAGTAAGGCACATACATTTCTCACTCACTAGGTTGAATAAGGAGAAGGTAACACTCAGCTGTCTATGAGGTACCTGAATCCGACACAACACATGTACTCAGGTCACTCCACAACAAGTACAAGTATGACTCTCTCATTGTTCATGTGGGTGTGAATGACCTGAGACACACCTCCCTGGACTACATGAAAAGAGACATGGTGGAGCTCTCGGATTATGTGGCCTAGGCAGGTATGACACTAGCCCTGAGCAGTATCCTATGTTGCCCAGAATGACACCGCAGTACAAACAAAAAATGATTGATTTCAACAACTGGCAAAGTTTCTGGTGTCATTCTAAGGGGATCCAGTACCTGCTTGGAATGACATGATTGACAGACTTCAACGCTTTGCCAGAGATAGCCTGCATCTGTCACTCCAGGGTTTCCAGGTACTGGCTAAGGCTCTTGCCACCTCTATAGTGCAATTTTTTAGGCAGTGTTCCAAAAACCAAATTATCACTGTAACAGCTATAAATAAATGCAATCTGAGGATCAAGCTGCTCAACGCTAGAAGTCTAAATCTCAAGATGCACTCACGTGAAGCACTCAAAATGGAGAACATCGAAATTTGTACTGTAACAGAGACCTGGTTTAAAGAGGCAGAAAGCACCCCTGCACTACCAGGCTAAAATTCATTCCATACCTTTCGGCCCCAAAACATGGACTGATACTCCAAAGGCGGTAGTGTTTCCATATTCATAAAGGATTTGCACACCTCCAGACTAGTAGCCAGGCATAATGTATCTGAGATACTTCAGGTACAACTAACATTGGGTAAGATGGCAATCCAGGTCATAGCCTGCTATAGGTCCCCCCAACCATGTCCCTAAACTCTCACTCCATGTTCCTAAGCACTCTGGAATCAATCAAGGTCCAACCTAACACTTTCTTACTAGGAGACTTCAACTACCCTTCCATCAACTGGGAAAACTACTGAAGCACCAACACACTGGCCCAATGCTTCCTGGAATTTATCAATCCCAATGCCCTGGACCAGCTCATTCTGACCCCCACTAGAGGGAACAACATCCTTGACCTGGTTATTACTAACATGGGCGACCACTGCTCTACACCAATAGTCAATCCCTCCCTGGTCAAATCCGACCATAAACTATCACGGAAATCCACATTTCACCCCCCCAAAGGTAACCACCTTGAAAAACTTATCCAAAGCTGACTTTGGACTCCTAAAAACAGAGGTGGCTAACTTCATGGCACCCATGCCAATGGAAAATACTGCCGAGTCATACACCAATGCACTGTACCAACATGTACACAAATGCATGGAACTAGCCATACCAAACAGAACCAAGAAGCTCTCCTCCAAAAAAAAGAAAGCCAATCTAGTGGTCCCCTGCCATTAATAAACTGTACAACAGAAGGAAGAAACTGTTGCAGGAAAAAGGTGAAGTCCCAAGACTGGAAAAACTGCCTTATTAGCCTCAACAAAAAGTTGAGATCCCTCATCAAATCCTCTAAAGCCAGCTATGAAGGCAGAATTGAGGCAGACACTGAAAACAATCACAAAGCCTTCTATAGCTATATAAAAAACCTCCACGGCAATACCCAGATTTGCTCCGATACTGCACAATGGTACCTCCTATACTCAGTCAACAGATACTGATACAGATACTAACCAGTCATGAGGAAAGTTCCACAGGGATCAGTCCTATGTCCTCTCCTGTTCGGCATTTACTTCTCAGAAGTCCAGGCCAACACAAAGGGACTCTGGCTGACCAAGTTCGCAATGACTGCAAGCTGGGAACCATTAATAACTCCCCAAGTGATGCAGGCATCCTACAAAAAGGCCTCACTGAGACCAATGACTGGTGTCGAAACAGTGGCCTTAAGCTTAACGCCAAAAAATGCGTCATCATCCCCTTTGGTAAAAACTCAGTTCCCACTAATTACCACATCAATGAGCCAACTGAACACTGAAGGGGTTATAAGAGATCTGAGGACGCAGGTTGACAGCAACCTCTTCTTCGACCACCTCATTGCCACTGTACAGAAAGAATGAGGTCATCATCTGAAACTCTACTCTTCCCTCATTAGACCAATCATCGAGTATAATGCCCTATTTGGCATGTACCTCACTAGACACCTGAAACAGCTGGACAGGCCACAGAAGTACCTCAGGAAGAGGATCATAGGCATTAAACACATGTCCTACACGGATAGACTCAAAAGACTCCAGCTATTCTCTGTTTCATATCGCCTACTTAGAGGTAATCTCTGCTTGACTTACAAAGCCATGTCTGACCCACAGCTCTGTTAGAAATGCTACATCTAAAGAAATTCCAATCCCTCCACACCACATGCTCCAAAGACCTCAATCTCATTGCCACAATCAACAGAACATTCTGGAGGGACAGGTTCCTCACCCAGAGACTGCCCATGCTCTGGAATAGACTTCCCTTACATGTCAAGCAGAGCACCTCACTGACCCTCTTCAACAGAAATCTTGATGAATGGATGGGTAATAGAATGTTCACCCTGGGGATCACACCAGTGACTCTACTGGATAGAGGCACTGGGAAATAACGTCTTTCGGCACGATGCCAGGGCACTTCTATAGGCTCCAGGGCAATTAACCTAGTACACACCTATAAATCTATGAGCAAAAACTAAGAAAGGTTTAAAAAAAAGAGAGAGAGAGAGATAAAGAGAAATGCAGCAATGTCAGAATCAAACTGTTTCATTCATGTAGAGGGAGGTTACTTTTGAGAGCTTTATAAGGGCATAAGAAAGGGTTTGTAATCACCAAAGGTAAGGTTTTAACTCCTCTCCTCATAGATAAGGAATACATGCACTCAGCTAACTGATGTGGATTGTTGTAATTATGCCAAAGTCAAAAGCATTTTCTCTTAATGTTTTAGTTTATTTTATAAGCTTACAGAAAAAAATATGTGAGCAGAGAGGAACAGCAGATGGCAGTATGAATGATTATACTGAACAAACAGGCACTTACTGTTCTAGATGGGTAAATGGATGTGAAGTCACTACTTCTGTAACAGCTGGAGACTTTATGCTAAGGGAGTAGATACTTCGCTTGAGGAGATGAGAATCTGGCTAGCAGACTGTGAATGTAAAACTGCTGGATGACCTCTCTATCCAGCTATGCAGAAATGCACAAGAAAGGTTACCTAAAAACTACACTTGGTTATATGGGAACCCATCAGACAATCTAAACTTCACAGCAGGTCATGCATACAAGAGTTAAATGCTGTCTCAAGTTCAAGACAAGGTCTTGGAATAAAATGCTTTGAGTGTAGCCAGGTGAGGCATATATGGTTTAAACATCCAGAGTGACAGATTAGAGAATAAAAGCCACACAAGGGAGAAAACAAGGAAGCAACATAGTAGTGGTAGATATTACAAGGCTAGTACCCTGTTCTGACAGAGGGTAAAAAATATTGTTAAGAGGGATAGTGCATTACATACAACTGTTAAGCCTTTAGTTATTACAGAAAGAACACTACCTACCCAGGCAGTCCATTGCACTTTGGACCATGGGTGGGACCCTTTTGAGGTACCATTGGCAAGTGTTCTTTTGAAATGGGAAGACATGTGGTAACAAGCACATGGGAGTGACTGACAACACTCCAACTGATATAAATGTATACTTTGATAACATAGTACGATGTGTACATTCAATTACATACAGCCACTCATGAGAGGTACAGAGATTAGATTCAGTGTCCTCCAGAGGCTAATTTGACCACTTCAGGAAAAGAACTAGGAGGTAGCAAAAAGCATGAAATAAAGCCACAGTTGTTAGAAGGTCCTGGGCGTCTTCCACAGGGAGTTACTTCAAGGGAAAAATGACTAATAGCATCATAGCGACAAGTCTAAATCTAAGACAAAGTTGATTAAAAGTACTGGCTTTTCATGAGACTGAGAGTTGGGGGTACTATATAGAGAAAATTCAATAAGCACTGTTCTCAGACCTCACTTTGCAAATATTAATGCAGGTAGCCAAGGAAGCTCCTGATCTTCAAAGGCAGGGAGAGTCAATATACTGAAACAAACAAAGTTATGAACTCACCATAAAGAATAGCTGTGTAAAATCCTACCATAACCATAGATGTCCTTCTCTTCCATGTTGCAGTATTCACAACCTTTGGGTTATCCTCTGCTTTGCTACCCGGACGTCCTGCTGGTATACTGGTATACAAAAGCTTTAGTCACTGCAAGGTACATGGGATATCTGACGTAGGCCGTAGGGTGTGTGGGCCATAAAAAGATGTCTGCACATACCTTTCCTCAGAAATGAACGCCCCAGTCCCAAGAAATCTGCACAGGTCCTGTGTCATCCAAAAGGGCATTTAGATATATATATATATATATATATATATATATATATATATGGAGTATGAGCAGGCCTGGAAGGAGGCAGCTGCTTCCTGGAGCTCATTTTGCACCTAGAATGAGGGGTAGGAGCAGAATGCGTCTTGATGAATTGTGTCTTGGGATAACTCCTATAGAATTTAGGGATTGGAGATACAAACAAATGTTTTAAGTCTTAGGTTCATAGGTGTTTACTAGGTTAACGACCACAAGGGCCTTTTTAAGCCTAGCCATGCATCCCAAATCTCTGACAAGTTCTGATACCCTTGCTAAGTGCAAGCATGGGCCTGGGATGTGAACCATTTACAGGTTACTTGTGTCCATTAAAGAAATAGGTGCCAAACCAGGGATGGATTTCTGGTTTCCTATCCATTTGTCAAGTTGAACCTGAATTGGGTTAGGGAGGAACTCTGCTTCACATGGATGGGGAGCCTGTTCCATAGAAGGAGTAGTCTCTGTGATGCATATCTATCACTCCAGCAGGTCTTATTTATATCACAGACAGGGTTTAAATCTTCAGAATGGTTAATTCTGATGTTGTTTGTTTTATGGATATGCAGGAGGTCCATCAGAGTGAGGTCTGATGATGCCCTTTATGCCAGGCATAGATCTCGCCTCAAAAGCCTGTAGGAGGCAGAATACAGGGATAGGGCCTTGAGGCATTCTGCATAGGACATATTACTTACACCCTGTTTTCTTTTACTGAGGAACCTTTGTGGACGTTCCAATTGTTGGATATGCCTGGTTATGTACATACCAAAGGGGGCATTGTACTCAATGATAGGTCTGATGAATGCCGAATACAGTAGAACAATGAATTCTTTGGACTTAGATGCCATACCTTTGTTTATAAGTTGTGTAACATTGAATGATTTCCTCATCACTGTAGGCACGTCACGTGGTGATCAAAGGCTAGATTACTATCTATGTGCCCTTAAGTCCCTGACTACTGGGTCAGCTCTAAGGTTGTGTTGTCAATATGACAGTTACCAGGGATGGATGACTTTCGAAAGGATACTATTATGCATTTCTTGGTATTTAGTTTTAGTCCATGGCTCTGACACCAGTTATTTGTCTGTGTCAGACCCTCCTGGAGAACATTTGTGTCAGTGTGAGATTCAATGACAGCTCCTAATTTGCAATCATCTGCAAATTTTGTCAGCCAGAGACCACTGATATTGGCCTTGACTTCTGAGAAGTAAATGCCAAAAAGGAGTGGTCCAAGAACTGATCCCTGAGGGACTCAACTTGCGACTGACCTCTTTGTAAAGGTGAACTCCCCAATTTTAACTTCCTGGGTCCTATCTGTGAGCCAGTTGGCTATCCACTGGGTGGCATACCGGTTTGTAACTAACCTCTTGAGTTTAACAATGCCCGTGTGGGATATTGTGTCAAATGCCTTGGCCAGGTCAAAGTAGGCAGTGTGAACAATTTTGCCCTCATCCATTGCTTTGGTGACCTTCTCAAAGAAGTTCACCAGGTTGAGTAGGCATGATCTGCCCTTAACAAAACCAAACTGGGTTGGGTCCAGTGTCTGGCAGTTTACTACATCTCCGTTGATCATCTCTATGATAATTCTTTCCATGGCTTTACAAATACGACTAGTGAGACTTGTGGGTCTGTAGTTTCCAGGGTGTGTAGATGACCCACCTTTGTGCAGACGGATGACTGCTTCCTTTCTCCACTCATGAGGCATGAAGCCGGTTTGGAGGCTACAGTTAAACAGCAATTCCAGAGGCTTTGATAGGTCATGTTTCATACTATTTAGAAGGCATCCTGGGATATTGTCTGGGCCCACTGATGCAGTGTTCTTGGTCTTAGAGAGAGCATTTAGGACCATTTTCCTAGTGATAGTATGGAGAGTAATATCTGATGATATTTCCTGAGGGAAGGTTGAAGGGGAGAGAGGAGTAAAGTTGGAGATGAATTTATCAGCCAGGAGGGTTTGCTATATCTTCTGGCTCAGTACAGGTGGCTCCATTTACAATGAGCTCTTCACACAATTATGTGTTGCCTCTTGTAATTCTTTCCCCTTTTGCTGAAGGGTCTTGAAAAGCTCTGCCATTTAAGTCCCAAAAAGGGAAGAATTGTTCAGGGGTGCATTCAGACATTTAGCCCTGATATCATCAGGTAGGGGCTGGAGTTTCAGCCAAGAATATCTTCTATGCACAGAGACAGAAGATGCAGATCTGGCCGAGGGCTCTGCAGCACTGCATCTGATCGAGTGTCTTGTAACTTGAGTGGACAAGGAGATGAGGTTAGACATCTGAACCTTAGAAGATAAGTCTGGGAGATCAGCCAAAAGTTTGGAAACCTGACTCAAAATGGCCAGGGTGTACTTAGATGTGTGTCTGGTAGTCAACGCCCCTAAAAGCCAAATTGACAGAAGTGTACACTTTTTTGCCAATGCGTTCAATAGTCTTAATGTCCTCATCAGTGGGAAGAACAGAGGTGGAGGGAAGTAATCTGGAGGGTTTGTCTGCAGAGACTGAAACAGTGCCAGGGTCTACAACAGGGCATTTAATCAGAAATTTGCCCCCTTCTGGTACTTTCTAAAACCTGTCAGGCCTTCCAGGGGCTGGTGGTTGGGATTCAGGGTTTTGAGAGGCTGCATTGAAGGTGTCCAAAAAAGCTGGTAAGACTGGAGGGATGGCAGAAGGTGAGGGGGTGTCCATTTGTAAGAGTTCATAATACCTTTTTTTGTCCTCAGACATTTCAGAGGAATCCCATTTAAAAAACTCTCTTATTTTAGAGATGGTTTCACCAAAGTTGAGGTCCTCTCCAGGGGAGTCTGCCTCAGCAGAGTCTTCCTCGGAGAAGGCATACCCAAGAGGGGAAGGCATCTGATAGGCACAGAAAAAAAAGAGTCCTCTGAAGAGGAATTAGAAAAGTCCTTGGCTTCAAGCAGAAGAATATCTTCAGTCTGAGGCCTGGGACTGATAAGTGGAAGGACAGCTGGAGGAGAAGCATGCATAGAAGACCTAAGGGCCATGAAGGTATTACATAAGCTTTGAGAGAAGGTTTGCCAGTCAGACAGGCTTTCTGAAGAAGGAGAGACATGTTTTGTCTTTTGTTTCCTTTTTAAGGAAGAGGTAGGCCTGGAGGGCACAGGGCTTAAGGAGGGCCTGGGTTCAGACTGTTCTGAAGCAGTGGAAGAATTGGTATGGACATCCATTGCGAGTCGAAATTTCCTCTCGCCATCGGTGCCCGATGTCTGCAAAACCTCCACGGATATGCTTTCACCCCTAGTTTCTGCGGCATCCCGAATGGTACCCACTATACCTAACTCGGCTAGTTACGTATGTTCCTCCGGGCGAATGTCACCCACAGGGGGCACATCGGGTGGAGGAGGTGCAGCAGTAGATTCAGGCCTGGAAACTTTGGGCTTCATTTTTGGTGGCTGGACAATCTGGCCAGACTGCCCTTCCATTGCCAGAGCCAGGTGTTTAAGCCGATGGTTTTCTAAGTAGATGCTTAGGGTGTGCAGATGGCTGAGGAGAGTCTTAGGTATGAAGGCTTGACAAATCATGCAGGTTATATGATTGTGGTTGGGCCCTAATCAGAAAAGACAGAGGTCATGGGCATCCTTATGGGGGATCCGACATCCGCACCTACACTTTCCTTTCCTGGGATGACATGAACCTAAGCAGGCATGGAGTGACCCAAAAAGAGAAGAAAATGGCCCCAATGAGGTACTTATCTTAAATACGAAGATCTGACAGCAGAGATGGTAGTTACAGCTGATGCTTGACTGGCGGCAGAGAAGTTCTGAGGAAAGGTACATGCAGACATCACTTTTATGGCCCAAGCACCCTACGGCCAATGTCAAACATCCCACATACCTTGCAGTGACTAAAGCTTTTGTATACTGGTCAGACGTTCAGGTAGCAAAGCAGAGGATAAACCAAATGTTGTGAATACTGCAACATGGGAATAGAAGGACATTGATCCATCTGTGTTGTCCATTTCACTCTACCTCAACAAATGGGTTTGGATTCGACTGTCAGACTCGGCCGCTTTTTACAGCTTGTGGATGCTGAAAACTCTCATGCTGCTCCTTACCCATAATGCCCTAGTCCTCCACCATACTTCACATCTTCTTTGCCGACCTTTTTGTTTACTAGAAACTAAGGAACAATCATTATATGAGAAACAAATATCTGGAGCTCAAAGGCAGGAAAAAGAAGTTATGTACCTACCATAACTTTCCATGTTAGTTGTCTTCATCTCGCCTTTTTTTTTGTTGGTTGGGATCGGAGCTGATCCTCGGCTCCAACTCGGCCATCTTCAATAGCTCGAGAGCTGTTTACTGACTCGAGGCTACCCCTTATCCCATGATGCCTAGCGATAGCTACCCAGATCTCGTTTGAAATAGCTAACTCCAGATATAGCAAGAGAAAAACAAGTCCAAAACAAATAGGTTGACTATACCTGCCATACTCTCTAAGTCAGTAGAGGAAACAAACCAGAGAACACCCAGCCAGTGAAATAAGAACTCCTCTCGGTCCAATAGGACAGGGTGACGGAGAATGGGATGCAAGAAAGAAGGCGAGATGAAGACAACTAACATGGAACGTTATGGTAGGTACATAACTTCTTTATGTTAAGTTGTCTATCTCGCCTTCATTCTTGCTGGTTGGGACAGCGTCCCTAGCACCTAATATCCTGGGTGGCTCATTGGAACAGACTCTTCAGAACAGTGAAACCAAAGTCAGCTCTGTTCCTGGAGATCATATCCAGCTTGTAATGAGAAATAAAGGTATGAGGATTTGCCCACGTAGCAGCTGCACAGATAGAATCCATGGGCAACCTAGACTGGAAGGCCCTAGTAGAATATCCTTTCGGTTTGATAGGTAACTCTTTGTTCCTTAACTGATAAATGAAAGTAATAGTGTGAGACAACCACCTGGATAAGGTCACCTTAGAAACTGGGAGACCTTGTTTGCCTAAGGCATAAGAAAGGAATAGCTGGTCAGACTTCCTTATTTCCTTAGTTCTGTGCAGGTAAAAACGCAATTGTCTATGAACGTCCAATTGGTGTAATTTGTACTCTGCCTTGTTGGTGCGATTAGGGAAATACACAGGAAGGTCTATAGATTGGTTTAAATTATTTTCTGAGCAGACTTTAGGAAGAAAAGAAGGATTAGTCCTCAGAGCAACCCTGTCCTTATGAAAAACCAAGTATGGAGGACGAACACATAGCGCCTGAAGTTCGGAGACGCGTCTGGCTGAAGTAATAGCTACCAGAAAGAGTGTCTTCCAAGATAAAAACTTAATGGAGCAGGACGCTGCTGGTTCAAAAGGGGGCAGAATTAAGGAAGTTAGGACCAAATTAAGGTCCCAAGGAGGAGGGGGATCTCTCACTGGAGGCCTAAGGAGAGTCGTCCCTCTCAAAAAAGCTTTACAGAGTTTATGAGACATAATAACAGAATTTGACAACCCAACATGAAAGTTAGAAATGGCCACTAATTGAACCCTGATCGTAGCAGAAGCGGACCAGGAATGAAAAAGTTGTGCTAGGAATTCCAGAATTTCGTGGACTGGGGCTGAAAAGGGATCTACGTTCCTAGCCTCTGCCCAACAAGAAAAACGTTTCCATTTACTAGCATAAGTTTTCCTGGTTGTGGACTTGTGAGAGGAGACAATAATCTCACGTACAGCTGGGGAATTGTTGGGAAGCCTGGCTAAGGTAGGAAGTGGAGCAATCAAGCTGTGAGCTGGAGAGTTTGGAGGGATTGATGCAACCCGCCTGACTGATGAAATCAGTAGATCTGGAATCGAGTCCAGGGCTGATCGAGACGGTAATGGTGCAGGAAAGGGAACCATATCTGTCGAGGCCAGTAGGGGGCAATGAGGATCATTTTGCAACCCAACGATATTGCTTTCTGTATGAGTTTCTGTATCAGGGGAAACAGAGGAAAGGCATAAAGAAGTCCCTGAGGCCAATCGTGGACTAGAGCGTCTCTGGGTGTGTGAACTGGAAGCGGAAGAAGGGAGAAGTAGTTGCTGCATTTGCTGTTGAAGGGGGTGGCAAAAAAGATCACAGCAAGGCTGTCCCCATTTGCAGAAGATAAGATCCGCAACTTCCTGAGTCAGAGACCACTTGTGAAGCATGAGGACAGCTCTGCTGAGCCTGTCCGCTATGACGTTGGACCTCCCAGGGATGTGCTTCGCAATCAGAAAACATTGGGAGAAAATCACCCACTGTCACAGTCTGAGTGCTTCTCAACACAAGGGGTAGGATCTGGTTCCACCCTGCTTGTTGATGTACCACATGACTGACATATTGTCTGTTTGAATTGCAATGGTCCCAGAAGGAAGAGAGTCCTGAAGGGCTTGCAACACTAGGAGCAAGGCTCTCATTTCTAGAACGTTTATGTGCAGATGGTACTCGTGAGGTTACCAAGTGCCTTGGACTGTCCTGCCCAGATAATGCCCCCCCACCCTATCAGGGAGGCATCTGTGGTCACTGTGGCTACCGGAGGGGGCTGAATGAAGGGTCTGCCCTGAGTCACTAGTGAGGAGACCATCCACCATGAAAGGTGCCTTTTGTATGCTTCTGTAATCATGATCATGTGAGACATGGGCAGCTCTTGGAAAGACCTCTGTGTGAACAGAAGCCACTGAAGGATCCTCATATGAAAGCGGGCCAGTGGGATTAGAAGAATGGCTGCTGCCATGGAACCCAGAGTTTGAAGGACGAACCTGACTTGGATCCTTTTGCTATGCATTAGAATCTGTACTTGCTGACGAATTGTAGACACCCTTTCTAGCGGTAGTCTTGCAAACATGTTCCTTGTGTCTAAGTCTGCTCCTATGTAAGTGACAGACTGACAGGGCAACAAGGCAGATTTTTCGAAATTTATTGTAATGCCTAGCTGGAAGCAGATTGTGATTGTGTAGTCCCTGGCTTGTAGGAGTTGATGCCTGGTAGTAGCAGTGAAGAGCCAGTCATCTAGATATGGAAACACCTGGAATCCTCGACATCTCAGGTGAGCCGTGTCCACTGCCATACATTTGGTGAACACCCTGGGGGCTGTGGTGAGACCAAAGGGCAGAGCTCTGAACTGATAATGACTGGCTCCCAGCTGGAAGCGAAGAAATCTCCTGGAGCGCCTGTCCATCTTGATATGGTAGTACGCTTCCAGAAGATCTATCAAGCACATCCAATTGTCCTGACCCAGAAAGGGTAGAATGGACTGTAGCGTGACCATCCGAAACTTTGTTCTTTGTACTGACCTGTTTAGTCTGCTGAGACCCAGAATCGGTCTCCAGTCCCGTCTTTTTTGGTACCAAAAAGAACCTTGAGTAAGGTCCGGATCCGTGCTGGTCTGCCGGGACTTCCTGGATGACTCTTTTTTTCTAGCAGTTTTGAAACTTCTATTACTGCTTGGTCCTACAGATTGGGTGTAACATCTGGAAGGGATTTCTTTGATGGTAAGGGGGGTTGATGGAAGGGAATTTTGTAACCTCTGGATATGATGGACCGTACCCATTTGTCTTGCGTTAAATTTTGCCAGGCTTTTTGGTACAGTGAAAGTCTTCCCCCGACTGCCTCCAGAGGTGAGCAGCCGGGCAACCCTTCAGGGATGCTGAAAGGGCTTATCAGAGAAAGATTCTCTGTTGCCCTGTTTCTGCGGACCTCCTCTGCCATGAGGGCGGTGTCTGTTATTATGGTTTCCCCCTGCGCCTCTGGAGGAAAAATCGCTACGTGTGTCAGGCAAGGCTCCCTGGGATTTTCGGAACCACATCTTGCCACTCTTCTGTCCTTTGGGGTAAGGTCTAGAGGGAGTGGAAAAATGGACTCCCATGGAGAGAGTCTTGCCTTCTTGCTCACACCTAGTCAAAGTGTCTTTCACCTGTGGTCCAAAAAGAAAGATACCATCAAAGGGGGTGTTGGTGAAAGATGCTCAAAGGGGTTCCGCAAAGTTACACAGTCGCATCCACGCATGCCTCCTTGGGGCCACACCCGTACCTGCGGCTCTACTCGCACCGTCAGCTGCATAGGAAATGAGCCTCATGGAGGAGTTAACTACAGAATTAAGCGTCGCCAGGTGGGAAGCTACTTTAGCTTGAGCTCCCTCAGCTGATGGATCTTGAAGGGTATCTCCGAGCTCTTTAAGGAGATCCCTCTCAAGCCGGTTAAATGACATAAGTAGTTCAGTGACCTCATAGAGAAGGTCGCTGAAGTGAACATTCGCTTCCCGTATCTGTCCATCGTCCTAGACTCCTTGTTAGGAGGATGGACAGATGAAGAGGTCTCTGCTAACTCTTTTTTGGTAGCTGCTGCTACCACACCATGGCATCAACAGGAACACCTTTAGTAAGGAATTGCTTATCCTGGGGTGCTGTGATGAATTTACCAGGTCTCCTCGGAGTTGGTTCCACTGTATCCGGAGCTGACCAAGCCTTTCGAGCCACCACTGCCATAAGTGGATCGAAAGGTGGAGAAACCCAGGAGGTGGAAGGTCGGGAACTGAAAGCATCCAGAAATACAGACTCATCCTCGGTAGGGGCTAGGGGATTCCAGTTCCCCCTCTGCTTAAGCATTTCTGGGATGTCAAAGAAGAAAATATCTTCAGAGGGGGATCTCGAGGACCCTTCCGAATCATTTAAGTCTGTATCAGAAGTGACAGGACTCGGGGGGAGTCAATGTGCTTCCTCTTGCACTTCTTCTTACAAGGGGGCTCCTCTGAATGATCACGGGAGGCCTCGGAAGAAGAGGAAACACCCAATGGTGTGTCCTGGAGCATCGGTTCCCTATGCTTGGGGCCTGGAGGAGGAGCAGAGGTTGGCACAGGCACTACAGGGGACAGAGCCGGTGGGGCTGATAGTGGAGCTGACTCAGTGGCCAGCACACTCCTCATGACATCAAAGGCATCACTGCCACGATGCAGAGAAAGCTCCGGTTCCGAGGAAATAGGAATCTTTCTCCGCACCGAGGGAGACTGCTCCGAGGTCGATGTAGGAGCCGAGCTCACCTGCGCCGAAGCTCCGAGAGGGAGAACGGGGTCGGACAAGGGTCTGATGCCACTCGCCCCCTCGGAGCCGACAAGGGAGCCCCAGCACCCAGATCCCTCGACGGACGGCACCACCGAGGGGATCAGAGCCGACGTCGGAACCGAAGGAGATAGAGTTATCGGAGCCGACGGTTCCACTACTCGAACCCCAATGAACTCCGGCTCCAAACTCATTGGAGTCGGAGGAGGAACATCGAGAGAAGTGGACGGAGCCGACACCTGTTGAGGAGGGCTGGACAACATCTTGGCAAGTGCCTGCGACTTTAGCAACCTACTGACCACTCTCTCTACATTGTGATCTGACAGCCTAGAGGATCGAGAGGAGTGAGAGGATCGGTGACTACGCTCGCTCTGAAGTAAAGGAGACCGAGGAGCCGAATGCACAGATTCTAGTGAAGGGGACCTCAGCCTCTTGTGGTTCCGCGATGGCTCCAATGTCTCTGATGGAGCCGATGGGGAGATTGTCTTGTCGGTGCCAGCCGGAACCAAAGTGGAAGGTAAAATCTGAACCGAAGACTGCTCCGAACTTGGAGCCGACGGCTTGGTGGGTTTAGGGGATTTCACAGGCTGAGAGCTCTTGGCCGGTGAATCCTGGGGTTTTAAAAGACCCCTAAGAATAAGCTTATTCTTACACTCCTGCAGGACTCTTGGACTAAAGGCATGGCAGATAGAACAAGAGTCCTGCAGGTGCACAGCGCCTAAACAATAGATGCAAGAAGTGTGCCCATCTGTCAGAGACATTTTCTGACAGCATGAGTCACACTTCTTGAACTCAGAAACCTTGGATTCCTTTGACATCTTTAAAGAAGGAAAACAACAATTATAACAACTACCAGAAGCAATATACAGTCTACACAAAAAACACACTCTACTATAAGACTATAGCTAAAGGTTTTTTTTTTTTTTTTTTTTTTTTTTTGTAAATAGGAAAGCCTCTAACTTAAATGGCTAGCCTATGGGAGAAAGGTCGAAGGAAAGCCTCTAACTTAAACAGCTAACCTGACAAGAAGAGGTAGGGGGTGGGGGTGGGGGAGAACTCTCTAAGTTAAACGAGTTCTACAAGAAAAAGAAGGGATACTACAACTAAACACTAACTATCACAAAACAAGACTAACGTTAATAAAAAAACACTAAAAGTGTTGAATTCCAGAGTAAGAAAGTTATACAAAAAACTTTATACGAGCCTGAGCCAGAAAAATGACACCTCGCAGCTGAAGCGGCAAACAAGATCTGGGTAGCTATCGCTGGGCATCATGGGATAAGGGGTAGCCTCGAGCTAGTAAACAGCTCTCGAGCTATTGAAGATGGCAGAGTCAGAGCCGAGGATAGTCTCCGATCCCAACCAGCAAGAACGAAGGTGAGATAGACAACTTAACATCACTGGTTCCCTTAGCATCTTCTCATTCTTCCAGTCACAAACAGAATGGTAAGGAGTTGGAGGAAGGGGAGTTGAGGAAGAATGAAAACGAACAACACAGAAAGAAAAATCTGTGGTATCCCTCGAAGTCTCAGAAAACCCAGTATGCAACCTATATTGGGTCAAAAACAAACCAAGCATAAACTCTGCAAAGTTCATTCTTTGAAATATGTTATGCATCTAGTTCACTAATAAAAAACAAACTTCGAAATACATACTACAAGATAATAAAATGGTAGGTAGTCCACAGTTGAGTCAAACATCGAATATCCTTTACTGAAGCATCCTTTATTTGAAACACAAGTTTCAATACAGGATATTACATTTTTAACTCAACTGTGGACTACCTACTATTTTATTATTTTGTTTTTTATTAGTGATCTAGGTGCATAGCATATTTCAAGAAGTGAACCTCACACTCTTTACACTGCAAAGTTTCTGCTTGGTTTAAAATTAATAACACAGATGGAATGTTATGATGAGTACATAAATTTGTCATCTGATGTTGTCAATTTTCATTTGTTCTTTCATTCTTCAACAAATGGGACAGCGTCCCCAGCTACCTGAATCCCTGGAGGATTCTAAGGAAGGATATTCCTGGGCACTGTTGAGCCAAAGGCTGCTCTTCCCCTAGAGACCAGATCCAATTTATAATGAGCTATAAAAGTATAAGGATTAGCCCAAGCTGCAGCAGCAGAAATATCATCCATGGATGATTTGGATAAAAATACTGATGAAGTTGCCATAGACCTGGTGGAATGAGCTCTAGTAAAGGTTTTGGCAAAGACAAGCCCAATTTGTTGTAGACAAAGGAAATGCAATCAGTTAGCCACTTGGCTAAAGTTAGTTTGGTAACTGGCTTACCCAATTTTGATTCTGAAAGGGAGACAAATAACTCATCTGATTTTCTGAAACTTTCCATTCTATGTAAATAGAAACATAACTGCCTGTGAACATCCAACAGGTGCAACATGTATTCCCTTTTGTTCATGAAATTTGGAAAGAAAACTGGAAGAGTGATAGATTGATTCATGGTGGATTCTGACTCCGCCTTAGGAAAGAAGGATGGGTTGGTTCGTAACAATACTCTATCTTTATAAAAAAATCAAACAAGAAGGTTTAGAAGATATGGCTTGAATTTCTGAGACTCTTCTGGCAGAGGTTATGGCTACTAAAAAGATAGTTTTCAAGGTTAAAAATTTTAGTTCACACTTCACTGGCAGTTCAAATGGGAGATTGAGCCAAAGCTTGTAAAACAAAATTCAAACCCCATGGTGGAGTTGGATCATTAAAAGAGGGGGGTCTAAGAAGAAAGGTTCCCCTTACAAAGTTTTGAAGAAGCTAAGGTGGAACTGTTTACTCCTATGTGAAAATTAGAAATGGCAGTTAATTGTACTTTAACAGTCAAGCAGCCAGCTCCTTCATTAAAAATGTAGCCAAAAACTCAAGCACTTTAGGTACTGGTGCTGAAAAAGGGTCATTGTCTTTCTGTTGTGCCCAAAACCAAATCCTTTCCATTTACTTCCGTAAATCTTCCTAGTGGAAGCTTTATGGGAATACAAAAGAATGTGACAGACATGGTAGGAGAGCCTGGGCTGTCTAGCTATCAGTGGAAGTGGAGAACCTATGTGGTCAGCTTTAGACCTAAAATGTCTGGTTAAATCAAGTCTGTCAGGTGAGACAGGAGGTCTGGAATTGGATCCAGAATCCATGGTGGGCAAACTATATGAGGACAAAGAAAGGGAACCAAATCTGATGAGGCCAATAAGGGACAATGAAGATGACTGTGCTCTTCAATTCAGATGCTTTCTGGAGAAACTTGGGGAATTAGAGGAGTTGGGGGTAAGTATTGAGGAGACCGGGGGCAATCATGGAGGAGAGTGTCTCTTGGTGATTCCAAGGTGGGTCAGGACAAAGAACCTGCTGCAATATGTTATTGAGGGGAAATGCAAATAGGTCGCAGGAAGAGTGGCCCCACTGATGTAATATCTTTTCTGCAAATCTCATGCTGAGAGACCACTTGTGATGCAATAAAACGGTTCTGCTCAACTTGTCTGTTATCACACTGGATTTCACCAGAATGTGTGTTGCTATCAGAAATCAACTGGATGAGCTCACCCACTGCCACTCTCTCACAGCTTCTTGACAAAAGGGGTAAGAACTGGTTCTTCCTTGTTTGTTGATGTATCAGACCACTGATATATTGTCCATCTGAATCACAACAGTCCTGGAAGGAAAAGAGTATTGGAAGGCTGTTATTTCTAGGACACTGATATGCATGTTGGGCTCTTCGGGGGGGACCAGGTGCCTTGGACTGTCTTTCCCAAGAAGTGCCCACCCACCCAATTTGGGAAGCGTCCATGGTCACTATGGGGTTGGGTTGAGGAAGGAAGAAGGGGTGACCCTGTAAAATCTGATCTGAGAGAATCCACCACAAGAGATAATTTTTGCATGCCTGAGTTATTCTGATCTGGGTGGACAAAGGCTGGTGCAAATCACTGAGTAGCTAGGGTCCACTGAAGAATTCTCATACAGTTTCTTGCTAATGCAACAAGCACTATCACAGCAGTCACTGAACCCAAAGCTTGGAGAATCAATTAAGCTGATAGAGAAGAATTTTGGATTATCTTTTTGACTTGAAATTGAACAGTCTGTACTCCTGGTATGGGAAGGCAGGCTGTCACAGATACCGTACTGAACAAGGCCCTATGAACTCTAATGTCTGAGATGGTTCTAGCTGAGATTTGTTGTGACTGATGGTAACTCCCAAGTGACAGCACAGCTGGAGTACATAATCTAGTGCCTTTATCAGCAGATGTCTGGTCAGAGCTGTTATGAACTAATCATCTAAGTAAGGAAACTCCCAGAATCCCTGCAGTCTCAATGGGCTGCTACTACTGCCATGCATTTGGTGAAAACCCTTTGCGGCTGTGGTGAGGTCAAAAGGCAGAGCTCTGAACTGGTAATGACTGGTTCCCAGACAGATGCTTAGGTATTGTCTGCCCATTTTTATATGATAGTATGTATCCTGGATGTCTATTAAACACATCCAGTCATACTTGTGCAGGAATGGCAAAATGGACTTAACCATGACCATACAGAACTTTGTGTAGTGAACTGATTTGTTCAGTTTGCTCAGATCCAAAATTGGTCTCTAGTCCACTGTTTTCTTCGGCACTAAAACAAATCTGGAATAGGTTCCGGACTCTTTCTGGTCTAGGGGACCTCTTGGAGGACTCTTTTTTTTCCTAGCAACTTTTTTATTTCTTCAGTTGCTGCTTTCCTCTGACTGGGTGGAACATCAGAAATTTTGTTTAGCATTAAAGCGGGAGTGGAGGGTATTACATAACCTCTGGAAATAATCCTCTGCACCCAAGTATCTTTTGTAATCTGTAGCCAGGCTGTCTGGTGCAGGGATAGACAACCTCTGACTGCTTCCAGAGGTGGACAGTCAGGCCTCCTTTCAGAACTGTTGGTAGGATCTGTCAGAGAATGTGCCCCTAGATCCTTGGTTCTGCAGGCCTCCTCTGCTGCTCAGATGGTGTCTTCCATTAGACTTCCCCTTCTGCCCCTGGGGGAACTATCTCCACATGCATCATGGAAAGGACCCTGGAACTTTCTGAACCACATTTTATGACCACCTCGATGACTCCTAGAGAAAGTTCTTTGAAGAGTCGAAAAACATACGCCCACTGCAGACAGGGTCTTACCATCATGCTCACACCTGGATAGTGTGTCTTTAACCTTAGGTCCAAATAAAGAAGTTCTGTCAAAGGAAGCATTGACGAAAGAAGACTTTTGAAGGGCTCTGCGAAATCACACAGGTGTATCCAGGCATGTCTCCTAATGAAAATGTCTGAACCTGCTGCCCCTGAGGTACCTTCAGCTGCATGTGAAATAAGCCTCATGGATGAATTTGGAACAGATTGTAGAGTAGCCACCTGTTAGGCAATGGAACTCGCTGCCTCAGAAGTTATGGTCCCAGAGGGGGATTTGGTAAGTTCCTGAATCAAATCCCTCTGCAGTCTGGTGAAGTGTGCCAAATAACTCGGTGACTGAAGTGCAAAAGTCACTGAAGCACATACATGCTTCCCAAATTTGTCCAGCACTCTAGTCTCCCTGTTATGGGTATGAACAGAGGAACTCTGTCCTGCAAGTTCCCTTTTTAGTGGCTCTAGATTTGACCATGGCATCTATTGATACTCTTTTAATCCAACATTCCTTACCTCTGGGTGGTGCCAGGATCCTGTCTCGTCTCTTGGGGATCAGCTCAACAGAGTCAGGTTCCTTCCATGCCCACAGAGAAATCAAATTGATGAGATCGTCGGCAAGCGGAGTCACTCAGGAGGAAGGTGGGCCCAATCCAAAGACATCATCTTGGGAAGGGATGTCAGCCACCCCTTTGTTTGAGGATCTCCAGGATGTCTCCAGAGAAGATGTCATCAGGTGGTGATCTTGGGGACCCTCCTCATCAAAACCAGTACCTTCTGTGAACGACTCATGAGGAGAGGCTAAGTACCTCCTTTTGTACTTTCTGTTCTTAGGGACTTTTTCGGTGGCATGTTCCGGACAAGTCAGACGATATGAGTATACCCTGGTGGGTAGCCTGGAGACTTTGGACTGGCTGTCCTCTGTGAAGTAAAATGCTGAGGCTCAAGACACAAAGACAGATGGATTTGGGAAGAAGGATCGTGGAGGGTGGGATGGGTGATCATCCTTCCTCTAGGAGCAGAGAAAAATCTCTCCATTACCTCAAAAGCAGAATGCTCCAGAAAGAAAGAGGCTAACGGCCCCAAGAATACATGCTTCTGAACCATCGGCTCCTACCAATCCAAAGGCAGACAACTTGAGGCAGGGTAGAGGGTCAAGCTGTTCAATGCTGAGGGGCAGAGATGGCTCAGACAACTTTGGAGTTGACTCCAACACCTTGGATCCGGCAATAATGTTACGGCTCCAAGAGTCATCCAGTTCTGACATACTCGGAGCTGGTCCATTCAGAGATGCTATCACAGTGGAAGTTACAACGATCTTCAGATCCGACATGGACAGCTCCGGGATACTCAGATCAAGTGCTCCAAAACCAAAGGTCAGATTGAAGAAGGAGCCATAACAGGTGTAGTAGTACTCACAAAGGTCTCTGGGCCCGATGGGGTAGGAACTGGGAAACTCCGATCTGAATTTGTGTCAAGAGAAATTTCCTCATCATTCCATCCACTTCTACTTTGGTCAGACTTCTGGATGAATGAGAAGAAGAAGCAAATGAGGTCCTGGAATGGTGACATGTCTCTAAGAAAGGAGATGGAAGGCACAATGGTCTAGGATCCAGAGATGAAGCATATCGGGTCGGATGAAGCTTCTTTGGATCAGTGTGTGTCAGATCAGATGACACAGACCTGGCATCAAAAGCTGTCAAATCTGAGGGTTTCGTTTTTGGATCCAATGAAGTCAGATCTGACTGTTTATTCGTCACTAGGAGCCGAGCTTGGAGCATAAGATCCAGAAGAGTTTGAAGAATGTTTCTTGGCCTCTTTTTTCTTGTGGGTTTGAGGCCCAGTTAATCCTTCAGAAAAAGTGGTAGAAAATAAACCTTTTAAAATAAGTTTATTCCTATGACTCACCAGGGCCCAATGATTAAAGGCCTTACATATTTCACAAGACTTACTCAAATGGGTCAGGCCTAGACAGTAAATACACAAATTACGAGCACTGATACAGGAATTTTGTGGCCACAGGCCTTACATTTCTTAAAACCTGATGGTTTTTCAGCCATTCTGGGATAAGAAACGGAAGTTTTTTTTTTTTTTTTTTTTTTAAATGAAAGAAAAGAAGAAAATGGAAAAATTATCAACAATTGTAACTGAAAGAGCTACCACAAGGGTATTAAGGTAAGAAAAGAAAATACAACAAACAAGGGTATTAAGGTAAGAAAAGAAAATACAACAAACAAGGGTATTAAGGTAAGAAAAGAAAATACAACAAACAAGGGTATTAAGGTAAGAAAAGAAAATACAACAAACAAGGGTATTAAGGTAAGAAAAGAAAATACAACAAACAAGGGTATTAAGGTAAGAAAAGAAAATACAACAAATGTAATAGTAATTTACACCAAAACATGTAGAAGGGGTAAGAAAGGAATATTACAGAATATGAATTAAAAGATTAGGTATATATAACTCTACTTTTCACTCACAAAGTAACACCACAGCTCAAGAGCTAACAGCAATCACGTCCATTTGCGAAGGCAGCAAATAAGATCTGAGGTACAGTGGTGGGCATTATGGATAAGAGAGGAGCTCAGAATTTTCAGTATCCATAAGCTGCAAAAAAGGGTTGAGTCAGATTCAAGGGGCAGATCTGAACCAGTTTGTTGATGAATGAATGAAAATTGAAAACATCAGATCAAGAGGTTACTGTACAAATAGTGGATTCCTGAACATGGGTTAGAGGGAGAAGTGACATAGCAATTGGTATTCCCAACAGTATATCATTGGACACTTCTGGCCATGGCCCATGATACTCCTTTTTCAGGCTATTTGCACACAAAGCATACAAAAAAAAGGAGGCTTATGCAAATTTCTTTTCAGCAGGCACTACAAACATGTAAAAGGGTACTGTAAAGTGTGTGAGCAATTCCAAAATATTGTTAAAGTAGAAGGTAAAGTTAAACCTGCTTTGGTGCCAGTGCTTGCTATGAAGGAACTGTTTTAGAGGGCAGATATGAACATTGTGGGGCCACTTAAGTTACCCAAGCAACAAAGAAAACAAGTCCACCTTAACGGTGGTTGATTATACTACAAGGTACCCCGGAGACTGTGGTTTTGTCCTCTGTAGTGACAAAGTAATGCAAATACTAAAGTTGAGACTGACAGTACTAAAATACAGAAGGGCTAACTATGCTAGACTTTCTGACTTTCTTGTGGAAGTGCTGTGGAATAAAGCCTAGCCTCCTACCATCCACAACCAAAAGGCATACTGGAGAGGTACACCTCACAAAACCACATTAAAAACATTTAGAGACCAGTTATAGGGTGACTAGGAAACATACCTACCTTGTTTCCTCTTTGCAAGCATACAGTGCCCCAAGAAGCCGCAGGTTTTTCACCATTCGTGTTACTGTATGGTCACAAATTGAGGGGGGGACCTTCATTTACTCCTCAATGAGTGGGAGGGTGCATTTCTCACAGACAGCCTGTTGTACAGTTTGTGCAAAATTTCAGGGCTAAGCTTAGGGGGCTCATGGCATTAAAATAATGCAACATAACATAACATCACATAGCACAGGGGCAGCAATGCTCAAGTATGACAAGAAAGGAAACTCATGAAAATACACAGTCAGACAAAAGGTAATGATGCTTTTTTTTTTGTCAGACAAAGTTGTAAATAGAACTGGAGGGGCCTTCTACAGTAATGTAAAAAGGTGATATCACATATGTGGTGGAGTTGCCAGTGCAGAGGCAAAAACACAAACTCCATCATGTCAATATGATAAAGAGACTCTAAGTACTTTGCATCAGCAGGGGATCATAAGAGGAATCAGAAGGTAATCTGGTGGCACAACTCGTAAATGGGAATTGAAGTGATTGAGGCACCAGTATCATACCAGCTATCCCCTACTACAGTTACAGAAATCCAAGCAATGCTATAAGAGTTTGGGAACATGATCATTGCTTAAACAGTATGTACCCAGTTGGTAGAGCATAATATAAACAGACAGGCACACAAACAAGATGGCTAATCAAACAGGCTTCTTAGAGGGTGCACAATCAAAATAATCAAACCATGCAGTTGGAACAGCAGTAGGTACTAAATCTGGGGTAATCCAGTAGTCCCTGCTCTCTTACTAGTGATATTGATCTTGAAAAGATGAGAGCACCACGATCTGTGTGGACAGAAGCAGATGAATACACCATGCCTAGGATTTATGAAGCTTTAGAGCAGGTGGGTGCACCATAGTGTCTGATCCTTACTAACCTGACCACGGTTCACTGGCAGGTACCACTGACATTTGAAGCATGGGGCAAGTGTTACCCTGTCACAGCCACACAAATTTATAGCAATGCCTATTGGGATGAAGAATACACCAGCAACTTTCTATAGGCAGCAGAATTGTGTCCTAGTAAGAACTGGAGATCCTGGTCTGCATAGATGTTCTTGCCATTTTACTCAGTTCTGGCAGAAAGTGTAACACATCTGAAAGTTTCTAGGCATATTAAAAAAAAAAGTTTAGCTCTTCAGACAAGCAAATGTCAAGTGGGAAAGAAAGTAGCTTATGCTGGTCATCAGGTGGGTGGTAGCAAAATTCATCTAGAAGTTATCCAAGCATGACCTACTGAAAACAGGTAAGGTCACACCATTAAAGAGTAGGTTATTCAGAGAAGTTTGTGCCAAACTGTAGTACCACAGTCACTCCACTCACTGACCTTACTCAAAAGTAAAAGCGGATTTATTAATGCAAAATGCAAAAAGCCTTTCCAGGTAAGGAAATGCTTAGTATGACTTCAAAAATAAGTTATATTACCTCAAGCTTTGCTTCTTAAGGGTTTCTCAACAAAGCTAGCACATAGGAAGAAGGAAATGTGTGAGGTGAGGGCAGCTTAAATAAACATACAAAAGTAACTCTGCTAACACTGATGATCCAGAGAGAAGGCGAATGTAGGAAAATACCACTGTTATTGGTGGGTCTTGATGCAGAGAAACTGTATAACAGAGTAGATTTGGACTTCATGAGCAGGGCAATGGAAGCATTTGCTTTTCTTGATACAATTATAAAGTTGATTAGGAGTATATATGAGGGATTGGAGGTGAAAATTAAAGAGGGTGGGGCCCTCTCTGATGATCTCTGCTTGAGTAGAGGAACCACAAAGGGTTGTCCACTTTCCCCTTTGTTGTTTGCATTACATTTAGAACCACTGGCAAAGAAAATAAGGAACTCAGAAATTCAAGGATATAATTGGAATAGCAGTAAGGAAAAGCTGGCTCTCTTTGCAGATGATATAATTTTATACATGACAAAACCAGAAGGGGGCATTACAGTGTTGTGGAACATTTTGAGATAGTTTAAAATCTTCTTGGGATATAAAATTAATGAAGCTAAAACAAAGGCAACAACAGTAAATTATGTACCCAGACACAAATTGGTCCAACAATATTCATATTTATGGGGACATGATAAAATTAAGTATTTAGGAGTATGGATTAGACATGACTGTTGGGGCAGCTAAGGATATGTGGGAAGAGATTATACAGAAGATAATACAAAAATTGAGAAACTGGAAGCTTTGTTATATGGATACTAAGTTACAAGTAATTTAAATGTTTTTTTTCCCCTTTAGTTTTATACACAGGTCAGGTATATTTTTATTAACCAGAGGAGAAGCTGTGGATTTTACCAGGGAAGGGAAGACAGCAAGAGTCAAGTGGGATAAGATGATTCTTCAAATAGAACAATGCCAACTAGGATTACCCAATTTGATGTGTATTTTGGAGCAACACAGTTAAGGCTCTTATACAGAGCACAAGCAGAAAACTATAATTCAAAGTGGAAACGAAAGATGATGATAGGCTCAAGAAATAAGGGGAGATTGGGATTTCGGATGCAGACTCTTAAGGAGAACAACAAAAATCATAAAGAGTATTATATTCATAAAATAGCAGGTTGGGATTTTGGATGCAGACTCTTAAGGAGAACAACAAAAATCATACAGAGTATTATATTCATAAAATAGCAGGGAGTATTCTAAGAACTACACAAGCACAAGAATGGAAAAACATGATTCTGCCGATAGGGATGACTGTGGTTAGGGACAGAGATAATAGGCAAGAGGGGGGCTGGAATTTATTGGAGAAAACTGGCAAAGGAACCAATGTATTGGGAGCAAATAACTAGAAAGGAAAAGGTAACAGAATGGGAAGAGACCAAGGATTTATTTGGACTGCAGATTAGAGATTGTCTTCCCTATCAAGGATTGATATCAGAGTACAGGCAAAGAGAAAGAAATAGGGTGGGGTCTTAAATGAAAGATCCATATTGGTAGTGTTTTTAATAGAATCTAGAACAGAAGCTGCCATTAAAAAAGAAATAATTAGTAAAGCATATAAAATATTGCATAATAAATATAAGAAATAATAAGGAGCTTAAAAATAATTGGCAAGAGAGACTGGATAAGCAATTCACAAAGAGACAATGGGGGGATATATGTATATCTCCCAAATATGCAACAAAGTCTAGACGATTTAAGGATCTTTGCCTGAAAGTGTTTACATGGGTATTTTTATACTCCAAGTAGACTCCAAAGAATTTTTCCTCAGGTGAATAGCAAATGTTGGAGGTGCAACGGGCAAGAAAGAGGTGGCTGGGAACATATTTTTTGGGAGTGTCCCAAAGACATGCTGTAGGTGGATTGGACACTCTAAACTGGCCCTAGGAGTGAGTGTGTGCCTTCTGTGGAAGGCTGGACACCAGGCTGGCAACTCAACACCATAAACCTCTACTACCAACCATGAATGGACAGGTAACCTGCTGTGCCGACCCCTAACCGGGAAAAGCGAAAGAAGAAGAATGAGCTGGTTGACTTTAGGGATTCCCTGCAAACCGCTCTGTCAGAGATGCTGGGCGAGTGGATTGGATTGACTGGGGTGATAATTTTTTGAGCTATGATACAGAACCAGAATTGCCTAGACAAAGTAAAGCCTTGCTGAATCTAATTATGGTGGCTGCCAAAAAAGCAATTACTAGAAAATGGAAATCAAAGTCTAGACCAACGTTACTAGAAGTAGTGAATATAGTAACAGAGATAAAACAACTGGAATTTGGATTTTTAGAAAAGGGATGGAGCAAATTACATAGGAAAAAATGAGAGTTGTGGGGAACAACATATGCAGAGAAGAAACAAGGTGTAAGAGCCAGGATTTGAATGAGCCACATACTGCTTTACTGACAATGACTACGTAGATTATAAGTGATATATAATGTTTGCAACTACAGTTGTTTCAGTGGTGTCTGTGATGTATAATGTTTGCAACTAAAGTGGTGTCAATGTTTGTTTTTCATTTATATAAAATGTAGGATTGCCTATGCCAAACGTGATAATTTAATAAAGATGTTTATTGAAAAAAAAAAAGTAACTGTGCTTTGAAATGAAGATGCATTAGAAATTAAATAAGTTATATTAAAGCCGTGTTACATTTAAAAAAAAAGCATAAACAACTGGTAAATTACAAAAGGAAAAGAAGCTGCATTGTACTTGCCTTTCTAGTAAACTGTAACATTTGAAAAACAATGTCTAAAATGGTATATAACCCCATATCTGTTTCATAAATGTGTGCGCTGTTGCAAGGTTACTACTTCTTGGGAATGTTGAGATAGGGAAAAAAGTTATTTATTTGTAGTCCAGCTAGCAAAATGTTACCCTTCACCTTGGGACATGTAAGTATGGAAAAAAAAGCATCTTCCAAAATTTGAATCAAAGGAAAAGGAACAAGGGAGACTTCCAAGATGGTTGCACACTAATAAACAGCATAATTACAGCTGAAAAAAAAAATGAAACAGCAGCCAGTGATACTGTCAGCTTGAGCAAAATTCAGTTACTGGATAGTAAGTACAATGATTGGATGCAACAAAGTAAAAAAATTGAAAATGTTAAAAAAATCAACCATAAAAGATGAAGAGAAAACTATCTGGGAAGAATCCTGCTGCTGCTCTTCAGTAAAAAGTAGTTCAAGCTCCAGCTTCATTACAAGAGATGGCTTCCAGTGAAAATAAGTCAAATCTACTCAGAGCTGATTAGAATAAATTAAACATCAAAGGAGTATATCAACTCAAAAGTTTGGAAAAAAGGAAGAATCTTTAAACAGCTATTCAGATAAACATACAAAAATCAGAGGTTAAAAATGAAGAAAAGGCTGCTGGAGTATGACACTGATCAAGAAAAGCGGTTTCAAAAAATGGTAGCATTAGAGGACAGAACATGCAGAAAAAAAATCTGAGATCTTTTGCTGTACCAGAGAAACTGTAAGGAATATAATGCATTAATTTTGTGAAAGTGCAAATAAGTAACTAGACTGGTATTCTACAGCATTTGTTAATTGAAAGGGCACAATGTGTGTATGCTCCCAACCTGACAATGAGAAAGCAGTCAAGACCTATATTAGTAAAGATGCAGTCATATCAGCAGAAAGAGTTCATCCTGACAAAACTGTGGTAGAAGGGCAAAACATTAAAAACTGGAGACAACAGAGTGCTTGTGAAAAATTAGAAGTTATGTACCTACCATAACGTTCCATGTTAGTTGTCTTCTTCTCGCCTTCTTTTCTTGCTGGATGGGTTCGGAGCCGTTCCTCGGCTCTGACTCGGCCACTCTAAAAGCTCGAGAGCTAGTTCCACCGGCTCGAGGCTCCCCTATATCCCACAATGCTAGGCGGTAACTCCTCAGATCTCGTTTGAAAGCTAAGGCCAGCAAGAAAATTCCATAAGGAACAAAGAAAAACTCCTCTAGGTCTGTCCTGGCTAGGGGGAAGGAGGGTGGGACGCAAGAAAGAAGGCGAGAAGAAGACAACTAACATGGAACGTTATGGTAGGTACATAACTTCTAAATGTTAAGTTGTCTATCTCGCCTTCATTCTTGCTGGATAGGACCGCGTCCCTAGCACCTTGTCCCGGGTGGCCTATCGGAACAGACTCTTGACTACAGTGGAACCAAAGCTGGCTCGGTCTCTAGAGGCCAGGTCCAACTTATAATGAGAAATGAAGGTATGGGGAGAAGCCCAAGTAGCTGCAGAACAAATCGAATCAATAGGCAGCCTATCTTGGAAAGCTATAGAAGTGGCTAAGGCTCTAGTTGAATGAGCCCTGGGTTTGGATGGCAACTGTTGATGTCTTATCTCATACACTAGGGTAATCAACGAAGTAAGCCATCTAGAGAGAGACACTTTAGAAACTGGAAGGCCCATTCTACCTTCTGCATAAGAAACAAACAGTTGGTCAGATTTCCTGAATTGTTTGGTCCTGTCTAAATAGTACCCAAGTTGGTGATGAATATCTAAAGAATGTAACTTTTGTGCTGACCTATTAGAATAATTAGGGAAGAAAACAGGAAGCTCAATGGTTTGATTCAAGTTTGCCAGTGAAGCTACCTTGGGCAAAAAAGACGGGTTAGTACATAAGGACACCCTATCCTTATGAAATACAAGATAAGGGGGTCGACTACACAGAGCATGGAGTTCAGAGACTCTTCTAGCTGAAGTGATAGCTACTAAAAAGAGTGTTTTCCAAGAAAGTAACTTTATTGAACATGAAGCCGCAGGTTCAAAGGGGGAAAGAATTAAGGACATCAGGACCAAGTTGAGATCCCATTGGGGAGGAGGATCTCTGATGGGTGGTTTGAAGAGAAAAACTCCCTTTAAAAAGGCTTTGCAGAGTTTGTGAGACATAATGGAGGACTCTGAGACTCCAACATGAAAGTTAAATTGCTGCCAATTGAACTCTAATGGTAGATGGAGACGAACCTGAGTGGAAAAGTTCGGCTAGAAAGTCTAGAACTGATTGAATGGAAGCAGTGAAAGGATCTATATTCTTTGACTGCGCCCAATAGGAAAAACGTTTCCACTTGTTATGATAAATCTTCCGAGTGGAAGATTTATGAGAGGCTATCAAGATATCTCTAACTGAGTGAGATATCAGAGGAAGCCTGGCTAAAGTTGGAATTGGAGGAACCACGCTGTGAGGTTCAGAGAGGGAAGCGAGTGGTGCAACTGACCCGACTGATGGGTCAAGAGGTCTGGAACTGGGTCCAGATGCCAAGGTTGCTCCAACAGATAACGGTGGAGAAATGGGAACCAAACCTGTCGAGGCCAGTAAGGGGCAATGAGGATCATGGAAGCTTCCTGAGCAATGGCTTTCTGTATCAGCTGAGATATCAGTGGGAAGGGAGGAAAAGCATACAGAAGTCCCCGGGGCCAAACGTGCACTAGAGCGTCTCTGCTGGGGTGGCCTGGTTGGAGAAAGAGGGTGAAAAAAATCGTCGCACTTGCTGTTTTGGGGAGTAGCGAAAAGGTCGCAGCAAGGCCGGCCCCACTTTCGAAAAATTTTCTCCAACACTGAATTTTTCAGAGACCACTCGTGAGGCACGAGAATAGCTCTGCTCAATTTGTCTGCAATCACATTGGACTTCCCGGGGATGTGCGTTGCTAACAAAAATCGCCCATTGCCACAGTCTGAGTGCCTCTCGACATAGGGGGTAAGATCTGGTTACGCCTTGTTTGCTGATGTACCACACTACAGACATGTTGTCTGTCTGAATTGCTATAGTTCCCTTGGGAAGAGAGTCTTGTAAAGCTTGCAACGCTAGAAGCACTGCTCTCATCTCTAGGACGTTTATGTGCAAGTGGCACTCGAACGGTTGCCACATGCCCTGGACTGTCCTGCCCTGGTAATGCCCCCCCACCCAATCAGGGAGGCGTCCGTTGTCACTGTAGCAACCGGAGGGGGGGGGGGGGACGAAAGGTCTCCCTAGGAGGAGCTGGGGAGATGTGATCCACCAAGATAGATGATTCTTGCACGATTGAGTTATCCGAATAGGATGGGACATTGGAAGTCGTTGGTAAGACCATTGTGTGAAAAGCATCCATTGTAAAATTCTCATATGGAAGCGAGCTAATGGTAGAAGGGGGATGGCAGCCGCCATAATCCCTAAGACTTTCAGGATCAGTCTGGCTTTGACTTTGTTGCTCTGCAAGACAAGAGAGGCCTGTCTGTGTATGTCTGCTATTCTCTGCTCTGTGAGTCTGGCTGACATATTGACTGTGTCTAGATTTGCGCCTATGTAGGTAATAACACAAGGCGACAAGACAGACTTTTCGTAGTTTATTGAAATGCCTAGTGCCTGACATGTGTGAAAGGTGTAGTCTCTGGCGAGAAGTAAAAGATGCTTGGTGGGGGCTGTAAGGAGCCAGTTGTCTAAATAAGGAAACACCTGGAATCCTTGTCGTCTCAGATGAGAGGCTACCACTGCCATGCATTTGGTAAACACTCGGGGGGCTGTAGTGAGACCAAAGGGCAGGGCTCTGAATTGAAAATGACTGGTTCCCAGCCTGAAGCGGAGAAACCTCCTGGAGCGTCGACTCATTCTGATGTGATAGTACGCGTCCTGGAGATCTATCGAGCACATCCAGTTGTCCCGCCCCAAAAGGGGTAGAATGGACTGCAGCGTGACCATCCGGAACTTTGTTTTCTTGACAAACTTATTCAAGTTGCTGAGATCCAGAATGGGTCTCCAGTCCCCTGTTTTCTTTGGAACCAAAAAGAATTTGGAGTAGATTCTGGATCCTGTTTGGTCTGCTAGAACTGGTTGAATGGCTCTTTTTGCGAGCAGCTTTGAAATTTCTAATGCTGCTTGCTCCCTTTGACTGGGTGGAACGTCTGGAAGGGATTTTTGGATTGCTTCGGAATGAAAAGGAAAGGGATTCTGTAGCCTTCGGAAATGATAGACTGTACCCACTTGTCTTGAGTTAGGGATAGCCAGGCTTCTGGGTACAGCGTCAACCTTCCCCCGACTGCCTCCGAAGGTGGACAGTCGGGCAACACCTCAGGGATGCTGAAAGGGCTTGTCGGAAAAGGATTCTCGACTGCCCTGATTCTGCGGGCCCCCTCTGCCTCTAGGATGGCGTCTACCATTATTGTTCCCCCCTCTGCCTCTAGAGGGGAATCGACTCTGTGCGTCAGGCAAATCTCCTTGAGATTGTTTGCGGAACCACATCTTTCCCCCCTTCTGGCCTTTGGGGTAAGGTCTAGAAGGAGTAGAAAACGGACTTGATGGCAGAGAGTTTTGCCATCAGTCTCACACCTAGTCAGGGTTTCTTTCACTTGAGGAACAAAAAGGGATGATCCATCACAGGGGGAATTAGTGAAGGATGCCTTGAAAGGGTCCACAAAGTTACATAGCCGCATCCAGGCGTGCCTACGCAAGGCTACACCTGTACCTGCCGCTCTACTTGCTCCATCCGCCGCATATGAAAGGAGGCGCATGGAGGAGTTAGTTATAGAATTAAGGGTTGCCAGCTGAGAGTTCATTCTATCCTGAAAACCCGCAGCTGTTGGGTCCTTCAACATTTCACTCGCTTCCTTGAGCAAATCCCTCTGAAGACGAGTAAAATGGCACAGGTAATTCAGCGATCTCATAGTGAAGGTCGCTGACGAGAACATCCGCTTCCCGTACCTGTCCATCGACCTAGACTCCTTGTTAGGAGGATGAACAGGCACAGCTAACTCCTTCTTGGTGGCCGCAGCCACCACCATAGCATCAACAGAGACGCCTTTGGTCAAAAATTCTTTGTCCTTGGGGACCGTAATGAATTTTGATGGTCTCCTGGGGGTGGGTTCCACTGAATCAGGAGCCGCCCAAGCCTTCTTTGCCACCACTTGCATAAGGGGTCAAAGGGAGGGACACCAGGAGGTGGAAGGGCGAGAGCCAAATGCCTCAAGATACACTGATTCATCCTCTGAAGGGTTGAGGGCTGGCCAATTCCCCCTCTGTTTTAAGATTTCAAGGATGTCTGCAAAGGAGACATCTTCAGAGGGGAGAGGGGAACCTTCAGAATCCTCTAAATCAGTGTCAGAGGTGACAGACTCAGGGGAGTCAATGTGCTTCCTCTTGCACTGCCTCTTCCTAGGGGGCTCTCCTACTGGGTCAGAAGAGGCCTCGGAAGAGGAGGAGATCCCCACTGGGGAAACTTGAGGAGCTGGCTCTCTACGGTCGGGGATGAGAAAGTGAGTAGAAATCACCGGAGGCACCATGGGGGGAGGGGCAGAAGGAGCCAACTGTGGAGTTGAACCTGGTTCTAACACGCTCCTCATGACCTCGAAGGCACCCCTGTCAGGCAGTGCCGGAGGTCTCCGTTCCGAAAAACTGAAAACCTCCATCGGCACCGACAGTGATGGCTACGAGGCCGATGTCGGAGCCGAACTCACCAGCGCCAAAGCACCGAGAGGGAGAGTGGGGTCGGACAAGGGTCCGATGCCACTCGCCCCTTCGGAGCCGACGAGGGAAGTCCGGCGCCGAGATTCTTCCAAGGAAGACATTGGAGCAGACGACGGAACCGAAGACAAGGGTATCGGTTCCGACGCCACCACAGTCTCGGGTCCGAGCCGCCCCGGCTCCGAATTCAAAAGAGTCAGAGGAGGAACATTTTGAGTGATGGGAATAGTTCCCGACTGTTGAGTCGGACTTTGAAGCATCTGGGCTAGTGCTTGGACTTAAGAAGTCGACTCACTACTCTCTGAAGGTCATGGTCCTATAACCTGGAAGACCTAGAAGAGTGGGATCTATGGCTCCGTTCAGACAGCAAAGGTGATGCTGGAGCCGAATGAACGGAGCCGATAGATGGAGATCGGGACCTTTTTCTAGATGTCGGTTCTGACAACTTGATCGGAGCCGACTCAGTTATGTCTTCCTTGGCTCCGGCCGGAGCCAAGGACACCGTAGGGACATGTATTCGAGATTCATCGGCTCCAGCCGGAGCCGATGTTCGAATAGCCTTAGGACCTCCAGAAGACGGCTCAGAGGCTGGAGCCGAAGGTCTGGAAGGCTTAGAGGGTTTCCCCGAGGACTGAGTCGAGGGACCCTCAGGCTTTAATAAGCCCCTTAAAATAAGTTTATTTTTTCGCTCCTGCAGGACTCTAGGGCTGAAGCCATGGCAAACAGCACATGAGTCCTGCAGGTGCAAAGGTCCCAGGCAGTACACACAAGAAGTGTGACCGTCTGTCTGAGACATCTTCTGACAGCACGAGTCACACTTCTTAAAGCCTGAGACCTTTGATTCCTTAGACATGTCTAAGGGGAAAAGTGCAACCACACAAACACACACACACCGATTACACTTAGATATAATAACTAATCAAGTAAAGAACACAGAGCCAACAGAGTTTGGTTCCCGAAAACGTGAAAAACAAGGTAAAAAGCAATAGCATATAATTCTTCCCAGGAACCAAATGGCAGTGCACACAGACTCTTCAGTCAGATCACAAAACACAAACTCTTTAGTCAGGTTGTATCCAAAAAGTATAATGATGCAGTTTCACGTAAAAAACTAATTTATTGCGAACACAGTAAGCGCTTTCACCCGTAGGCTTCTTCAGACTTTTAACATTAAACTTCTCTTATCACAAGTTTAAATAAACGAGAACATCATTCTATTGGTTGGCGTCACAGTCATATTCCATTAAATAGGGCAGGACATCTTGTTAGATCGTATAACATTATTAATGAATTTCCTTAAACAATATGTTAAGAACTATATGTTAAAAACTCAGATCAGATATTTATTATTTACTATTTGAATAACAACAATATATTTTGAAAAAGCGCATTACTACCTGATAGAAAGTAAAAACATAAAAAACATGTCTGATTACATATCTAAACAACGGCATGATGAAAAATATTTATTAGAAGAGTTATTGTTAAAAAATACTATTAAAAGACTATTGTTAAAAAGCATATCCTCCTAATTTCATTAATCTGTGTGACTAAAGCACAAACAGTCTGCAAATCTACATATACCTATCAAAACATGTATTAAATAGAAACAACTATTCAAGATTGCATGTGTAATATAAAAAGGAAAGTAAAAAATAAAAAATAAAAAATCTAAGGACCTATGTAGTCTACAAATGCTAGACGCATATAATAAATATGCACAGATACGTCCCATATATACTTGACATAATAGGTCTCAATAAAGTAATAAACGCAAAAAATGCAAATAATGCGTTATAAGCCTTCAATACATATATAAAAAAAACATTCAGAAAAGGCAACGAGCGCATAAAAAGCATCTCCTGAATCGGTGGTGTAGTAATATGCAATTCAATAAAACAGTGCAACAAAATATATTAGTAAACAACCAGTTCTCTTAATTGCGTGGACATGTGTAACTAGTTTTCAGCTGGTTGTCAAGTAAACCATATGCATATAAACGTATATATTAAATGGAAAAATGCATTCTAGGGTTCATATATGTGTGAACCTATATGGTCAACTAATATTACACACAGATCATAAGTGTGCACTATGTGTCCTAGATACACTAAACCCCAAGGGTACTACAATGTGATGGACACAAAAATAACATCTAAATTCTCATTACGCATGTAAGTAAGGGTATCTTCAAAAAAGACTCTTCAAAAAATGACATATGGATCACCCTTACATAAGCCTATATATGCAACTGAAAATATTTGTTCATATCAGAGCATATCGTGATAGTGTTATCCATGGACAAGACTCATGCCATAACCTACTGATACCCAGCTACGAAAAATAGCGAGTAAAAGGAATTAGATAAATATTCAGTATTTCATATATTAAAATATATATATATATGATAGACCAATAAATCATAAATTAAACAATACTAATGACAGAGTAACAATACCTAGTAAATGTGTTCATGATAATATTATCTGTACCAAACCGATATCATTTCATATCAACAATATTATCAGATCATATGAAAGGTTTCGTTTAAGTTCTAAGTCTACGAAGTCTCTTCTTTTTAAGTATCGGTTTCACCTGTATTCTGTCGTTAAGTCCTGGGGGTACATCAGCTCTGCATCTGATGATCCATTTGAGCTCAGTCTCTAAGGTGTAATTAATTAAGTCACCACCCCTCTTACTAGCAAAAACACTTTGGAGCACACAAAAAATGAATGTATGTGTAGGTCCTGCCACCTGACAGTGTTTTGATAAGGCATTATTAACTGACCCCACTCTAATATGATATATATGCTCCCTAATTCGTTCTTTCAGAGTTTTATTAGTCTTTCCAACGTAAAATGAATCACATGACGTGCATCTAGCTAAATAGACTACATTAGTGCTAGAGCAGGTCATTCTGGTTGATAGTTTAAACTCATGTCCAGTGACAGGATGTAAAAAGTCCATCCTAGTGTCAATAAATCTACATTGATTACAACTATCACATGGTATTGTATTATAACTCTTCGACAGGGTGGTCCCAATCTGATTTGTTTTAAACGGTTTACATAACATCTTCTTAAGGTTAGGTTTATTTTTGAACACCACTTTAGGAGATGAACCCACTATATTCCCTACGTTTACATCCAAATGTAATACTTCCCAATGCTTGATCATAAATCCTTTAATACTTTCAGCATCTTTCGTAAAATACATCGGTATTCTGATTTCTTGCTTAAGTGGACGATGTATTTGATTGTCCATTGATAATGGTAAAGAAAAGTAGGGTTTGGCTCTGGTAGTTCTTAATTCACTTACCTCAACCTTCAATTTTTCAAACTCATTTAGGTTATAGCCTCTTTTTTGAAAGTTGTGTCCTAAGCTTTCTAATTCAGCCAAAAAGCCTTCATCTGATGGATTTAACCTAGAGGCTCTCATAATCTGACTTTTCATTACATTTCCAAAGACATATTTTGGGTGCATACTTTTCCTATGTAAAAAGTTGTTCCTATGGCATGTTTTGCGATGTATAGAAGTATTTAACATGCCATTACTCAATTTAGAAATATTTACATCCAGAAAAGACAATTGGTCCATAGAATACTGTAGGGTGAACTTTAAAAAACTAGTTGAATCATTCATAAGGTGGACAAACCTTAAAAGGCTTTCCAGATCATCTAACCAAATCATAAAGAGGTCATCTACAAACCTCCTATACAGTCCTACAGATTCTCTAAAGCCTTCTAATCGAAAAAGATGGTCTGCCTCCCAACTAGCCATAACCAGATTGGCGTAGCTATTGGCACAAGAAGTGCCCATAGCTACGCCATCTCTCTGCAGAAATAATTCATCCTGAAACATAAAGACATTGCTATTTAATACTGTTTCCAGTAGCAGTGCTAACATATCAATTTTATCTGTAGTGTAATTAGAACCAACACGCAGGCATTTCTGTATGCATTGTACTCCTATTTCGTTGGGTATTACGGTAAATAAGCTGACAACATCCAAAGTCACCAGATAAAAAGGTTTTGTAACATCCAAATGCTTCGTGTAATCATACAAGTCCAACAAAAACTGTTTACTATCCCTTAAAATAGAGGGGTTTGTTTCAACAATAGGGCGCAAATGGTGTTCTAAATAGATGGACAAGGGTTCAGTAACCCATCCTTGTCCAGCCACAATTGGGCGGATGGGTGGTTTAAACAAGGATTTATGAACTTTCGGAAGTCCTTGTATAATGGGTATCATGGGGTTAGCAACCTTAAGGTATTCATATAAATCTTCCCCTATTAATTTGTTTAATAATAAATCATCTAACATGTAGTATAACTGAAATACAATCTCAGTGACGGCAAACATATCTATTTTGCAATAGAATGTTGCATCACTTAGCATCAAATGCATCGCATTATTATATTCATCTGTGTCCATGAGGACAATAGGTCCCCCTTTATCCGCAGGCCTAATAACTAAAGTTTCATCAGATTTAAGGTCATTAAGTGCTTTCCTTTGATTAAAGTTCAAATTTTTTCTATATTTATTACCATTTCCAGGATTATTCTCAAAATACTTATAAATATCATTCTCTACTAGTTTATAAAATGTATCAATTAATGGATGCAGTTGTGGAAAATACCAACTATTAGGGTGAAACAAGGCCTGTGTATGAATCACTTGACTCTCACCAAAATCCAACTTCAGTTGTAAATTCCTAACAAATAGTTTGAAATCAATAATAGACTCAACTAAGTTCCCTCTACTAGTAGGGATAAAACTTAGCCCTTTCTCTAGAACTTGTATTTCATATTCTGTTAGTATTTTACTTGAAAGGTTGACAATTAACGAGTCGTTGCTCCCTCCCACATGTTTTTCAGTGTATGCCCTTGTGGTTCCCCTCCTGACCCTTTCCTTTTGTGTCTCCCTCTGCTCATAGACCGTTGTCTCCCTGTGTATTGATACTGAGCAATGGGGAAAGGAGTATCAGTTTTTTCATTGTTGATGTTACTCTTTCCTTGTACTACAATTGGTGTAACTACCTTTCTTCTAACAACTTCTCTATTCTCTATACCAATTATGTTGTCACCTGTGCTGGCATTAGGTTCTACATTCAAAGAGGAAGTAATCATATTGACATTAGTAAGATTGGTTTCACATAGTGAAGCATTATTTTGATTCTCTTCCACTTCAGCATTACTAACAGGTATAACAGAGTCATTACCATTATTAACTTTTCTAGTTACATTGTTGGCATTAGCAACAGGATAACGTGTAGGGTGAGTGGCAGTCCCTACTGAATTGTGTTGTCTAGGCCAAGTAAAGACATTGCAGTTATTAAAGTCCCTTAAGTCGCGTAGGATTTTACTTTTCTTTTGCTCCAGTAACTGTTTCTCAAAGAGCAATACGCTGTCCAAAACTCTTTCGAGTTTACTGTCTATAAAGTCATTATGATATTTCTGTTTAATACTAATGAACATTTCATTTACTTGACATCTTAGCGTATCTTCTTCTGGTGTGAAATAGTCTATCAAAAGTCGCATGTAGTTAAAGCTAAGTTCAAGATTCAACTTTTGCCACTTATAAAGCAAATCTGGAAACTTGTTACCTGTCGTGGGCATTTTCAAGATTCTTAGTCCACGCGGAACAATCCTTTTGGCTATGCAAGCCTCGAAGTGTTGACACTGTAATTGGAGTTTCTTAAGTTTCAGAAACTCAGACTCTAACTTGTTTAAGTCCTCCGTAATGTTCATGGAAATATCATCGGTTTCATGGCTCGCATCTTGATCCAACGTCGGCTCATACTCTAATAGCAAGTTTTCTGTACCAGTCACACAAACTTTAAACCTTTCGGTCCTCCAGTTGGCTACATCCACATCGATTGCGTTGGGTACGTAAGGTAGTTCATTATTCTGGTGTAAACTCTCTGCCATCCCCTTCGGCTCGTGTATAAAAAGATAATAAAAATAGTAGCTAATCAAGTAAAGAACACAGAGCCAACAGAGCTTGGTTCCCGAAAACGTAAAAAACAAGGTAAAAAACAATAGCATATAATTCTTCCCAGGAACCAAATGGCAGTGCACACAGACTCTTCAGTCAGGTCACGAAACACAAACTCTTCAGTCAGGTTGTATCCAAAAAATATAGTGATGCAGTTTCACGTAAAAAACTAATTTATTGCGAACACAGTAAGCGCTTTCACCCGTAGGCTTCTTCAGACTTTTAACAATTGGCTTCTAATAACACAAATTTAAATAAACAAGGACCTCTTTCAATTGGTTGGCGTCACAGCCATCTTCCATTACATAGAGAAGAGCATCTTGTTAGATCGTATAACATTATTAATGAATTTCATTAAACAATATGTTAAGAACTATATGTTAGAAACATAAATCAGACATCTATTATTTACTATTTGAATAGCAACAATATATTTTGAAAAAGTGCATTACTACCTGATAGAAAGTAAAAACATAAAAAACATGTCTGATTACATATCTAAACAACGGCACGATGAAAAATATTGTTCCCCCTCTGCCTCTAGAGGGGAATCGACTCTGTGCGTCAGGCAAATCTCCTTGAGATTGTTTGCGGAACCACATCTTTCCCCCCTTCTGGCCTTTGGGGTAAGGTCTAGAAGGAGTAGAAAAACGGACTCCGACGGCAGAGAGAGTTTTGCCATCAGTCTCGCACCTAGTTAGGGTTTCCTTCACTTGAGGACCAAAGAGGGATGATCCATCAAACGGGGAATTAGTGAAGGATGCCTTGAAAGGGTCCGCAAAGTTACATAGCCGCATCCAGGCATGCCTACGCAAGGCTACACCTGTACCTGCCACTCTACTTGCTCCATCCGCCGCATATGAAAGGAGGCGCATGGAGGAGTTAGTTATAGAATTAAGGGTTGCCAGCTGAGAGTTCATTCTATCCTGAAAACCCGCAGCTGTTGGGTCCTTCAACATTTCACTCGCTTCCTTGAGCAAATCCCTCTGAAGACGAGTAAAATGGCACAGGTAATTCAGCGGTCTCATAGTGAAGGTCGCTGACGAGAACATCCACTTCCCGTACCTGTCCATCGACCTAGACTCCTTGTTAGGAGGATGAACAGGCACAGCTAACTCCTTCTTGGTGGCCGCAGCCACCACCATAGCATCAACAGAGACGCCTTTGGTCAAAAATTCTTTGTCCTTGGGGACCGTAATGAATTTTGATGGTCTCCTGGGGGTGGGTTCCACTGAATCAGGAGCCGCCCAAGCCTTCTTTGCCACCACTTGCATAAGGGGTCAAGGGAGGGACACCCAGGAGGTGGAAGGGCGAGAGCCAAGCGCCTCAAGATACACTGATTCATCCTCTGAAGGGTTGAGGGCTGGCCAATTCCCCCTCTGTTTTAAGATTTCAAGGATGTCTGCAAAGGAGACATCTTCAGAGGGGGAACGAGGGGAACCTTCAGAATCCTCTAAATCAGTGTCAGAGGTGACAGACTCAGGGGAGTCAATGTGCTTCCTCTTGCACTGCCTCTTCCTAGGGGGCTCTCCTACTGGGTCAGAAGAGGCCTCGGAAGAGGAGGAGATCCCCACTGGGGAAACTTGAGGAGCTGGCTCTCTACGGTCGGGGATGAGAAAGTGAGTAGAAATCACCGGAGGCACCATGGGGGGAGGGGCAGAAGGAGCCGACTGTGGAGTTGAACCTGGTTCTAACACGCTCCTCATGACCTCGAAGGCACCCCTGTCAGGCAGAGCCGGAGGTCTCCGTTCCGAAAAATTGAAAACCTCCCCCGGCACCGACAGTGATGGCTCCGAGGCTGATGTCGGAGCCGAACTCACCAGCGCCAAAGCACCGAGAGGGAGAGCGGGGTCGGACAAGGGTCCGATGCCACTCGCCCCCTCGGAGCAGACCAGGGAAGTCCGTCGCCGAGATTCTTCCAAGGAAGACATCGGAGCAGACGACGGAACCGAAGACAAGGGTATCGGTTCCGACGCCACCACAGTCTCGGGTCCGAGCCGCCCCGGCTCCGAATTCAAAAGAGTCAGAGGAGGAACATTTTGAGTGATGGGAATAGTTCTCGACTGTTGAGTCGGACTTTGAAGCATCTGGGCTAGTGCCTTGGACTTAAGAAGTCGACTCACTACTCTCTGAAGGTCATGGTCCGATAACCTGGAAGACCTAGAAGAGTGGGATCTATGGCTCCGTTCAGACAGCAAAGGTGATGCTGGAGCCGAATGAACGGAGCCGATAGATGGAGATCGGGACCTTTTTCTAGATGTCGGTTCTGACAACTTGATCGGAGCCGACTCAGTTATGTCTTCCTTGGCTCCGGCCGGAGCCGAGGACACCGTAGGGGCATGTATTCGAGATTCATCGGCTCGGAGCCGATGTTCAATAGCCTTAGGACCTCAGAAGGCGGCTCAGAGGCTGGAGCCGAAGGTCTGGAAGGCTTAGAGGGTTTCCCCGAGGACTGAGTCGAGGGACCCTCAGGCTTTAATAAGCCCCTTAAAATAAGTTTATTTTTTCGCTCCTGCAGGACTCTAGGGCTGAAGCCATGGCAAACAGCACATGAGTCCTGCAGGTGCAAAGGTCCCAGGCAGTACACACAAGAAGTGTGACAGTCTGTCAGAGATATCTTCTGACAGCACGAGTCACACTTCTTAAAGCCTGAGACCTTTGATTCCTTACACATGTCTAAGGGGAAAAGTGCAACCACACAAACACACACACACCGATTACACTTAGATATAAATTAAACTAAATTAAATTAAATTAAGTTAGAAATAATTAGAAATAAAATCCCTACAAAACACAGTCACTCACTACTAGGAAGGGAGGGACTGGGCCTAGGGCCCGAGGGAAAATTTCTAGAGAATTTTTTGGAAAAGGAGGAAAATTAACAGGGAATGGGATGGAACTACTTCACAATATAACTATTTAGAAAAAAATTAACTTAAAAAAAGGGGAAAAAAGCTAAGAAAAACTAGTTTCTTTACAAAACTAACCTGAGCCGGTAGGAAAGCACCTCGATCACTGTAGCGGCAAACGAGATCTGAGGAGTTACCGCATAGCATTGTGGGATATAGGGGAGCCTCGAGCCGGTGGAACTAGCTCTCGAGCTTTTAGAGTGGCCGAGTCGGAGCCGAGGATCGGCTCCGAACCCATTCAGCAAGAATGAAGGCGAGATAGACAACTTAACATTGATTATTCACCGTACATCAGGAAGAAATGAAACAAATTTATCTCGGCAATCAAGGAATCTATCAAGCTGCTGTATCCAACTGTTTTTAGAATATTTTTCCTACAGGATCAAACTCATTTTTTGATGCAGATCAGGCTAAATGGGGAAATACAAACACTTGCCCAACAAGGGGTGAGCCATCAAACAGAAGGGGACTCTGCTTCTCATTCTTCTCATGGTAAAGCTCATACAGAGAGACTTTGCCAGTGAAACCTTTTTCAATGTTTCAAAGGAAAATGCTTGAGAGAGAAAAAAGCAGAGGAGATGGCTAGAAGAATTGTGAGTACTTTGTACTTGTACTGGTGTTTGAGGTTGGGAGATGGAGATGAAGAAGAAGATCAACACCACGGAAATTAGTTAATAAATAGTTAATAAAAATAAATGCATTTTGTTTCACTTTTTCCATCGTTCTATTTAACCATAGCCCTTTTACTATGTAAATCTATTTAGGCTCCCAGCTGCCCATGCCAAGGCAGTCTCACTAATATCTACAATAACAAGTGTTATAGCTTAATGGACAAATTAATTTACTACTAAGCAGCCAATATTCAGAGCAACTGATTGTTTTTACTTGCACATACCTGGAATTTGGCTCTTCCAAATATTTTCCTAGTAACAACCTTTTGCTTTTTTCTTACTGGTTCTCCTCTGGTCCCCCCCCCCTCCAAATATCTGCCTAGTAACAACCATTTGCTTTTTTCTTACTAGTTCTCCTCTGGTCCCTCCCACCCTCTCTGACTCATGTCTGGTGTGAGTTTACTTCTACCTCCAAACAAATTGGCGCTATTTTTAAAACAGGGAACCCTCCCCTGCTAGCCTCCGGCATGTTTGTTCACTTGCTTTATCTGTATTATTTTCAACTATTTGTTTTGTGGCGTGATTGTACATACTGTAAATGCATTTTTTTCAGCTATCTGTTTTGCACTGTACGGATAATTGCTTTATGAGAATGATTATTACTTGCCATGTGTACTTCTGCTTTTGAGTTGTTTAAAGTGTTCATTGTTTAGTAGTGTAACATATTTTCTACCTGACGTGCATTATTATGCAGTTATGCTTTATACAAATGTTTGCAACTGTTCAGTGTGTACTTCTATGCAAAATGACCTGCCTCAGAACTGTTCTAAATGAAATATGTTTAACTTAGTAACTTCTGTATTCTACTGAGCTGGAGTGTGTGTTTGTGTAGGTACTATCGCTCACTGTATATACTGGAGGCTGTGTATTTTCATTAAGTACAATTTAGGGAGATGCTGACTTAGGTTTAGCGACACTGAATTTGTCTATTTTTTTGCCTTAAGGTGCCTAGAGGTTTGTTGTAGCCAGTAATACATATTTCTTATATGTTGCATTATACCGATTCCTACAACTGAAATAATAGTCTACAAATACTACTCCTGTGTTTATTTAGCGGATTAGACTGCTCTTCTACATAGTTACTGTGTTTTTCTTTCTGTTTTTTTCTTACCATTATCTTTCAATCTTGCTCTTTTCCTTAGGCCTACATTACTGTGCATTCCCAGTGTTCCAGACACTGCTACAGCTCCTTTTACTGCACAAAATCCAACTCTGTGAAACCTAAAAGATATCGGGAGTTTATGCTGCCCTAAAGAACCAAACACTACTATATGTATGCTTCACCACATAAAGTTTATTTTGAAAGCTGTATTTTATGATAATCCTTAACTTGCTAAATACAAATGCCTGAGCCAGCAGCAGATTTTTTTTACTCTATTTCTTCCTCCTGCAATATTATTTCAGTAGCTTACACATGGTACTGGATTATAATTTTTTCCTCTAGTCCCTATATTAATTTGATTGGTCACCAAACTTCTTTTGCATTTTATATCTTCCCTACAGACTCCCTTCCCAACTTAAATAAATTTAGTTTCACTTTTTCTGTTGTTCTATTTAACCATAGCCCTCTTACTATATAAATTTATTTAGGCTCCAAGCTGCCCATACCAAGGCAGTCTCACTAATATTTATATATTTGCTTTATTGTCTCTATCCTGTTGTCTGCACTATTTGTTTTTCCCGCTCTCCTTCCCAAGTGTGGCTGTATTCTTGAACTTGGTGGCTTTAGAATTCCCCGCCCCTGCTGTAAATCTGATTTTGGTCACTGCTCCCAGTCCAATCAATTTGATCACTCAACGTAGTGCAGTGAGATAATTTGGGTAGGACGTCACCCTTACTTCTTTGACTCTGAACACTCTTCCCTGCTCTATCTCATCAGCTCAGCATACTAAGTAGAGACAGAGCATTTTGGTAAGGCCAATGCCCTTGGTTCCCTAATCTTGAACTATCTTCTGTTTCCCCCCTTTCAACCTAAACAAAAAAAATTACATTTTATTCAGCTGCTTTTTCTGTAATTGTGTTCTTCATACTTCACTACCTTATTTTTGCTGTGTGCTCTTAAATGTTCAAGTTCTTTTATTCTGGTGCATTTATTACTGCTTGTTAGTAGCCTAATTAAATTTATCTGTTACTCTAAGCATTTTTAGTTTTGGTTTTATTTATTTTAGTTCTACCACGCTAAATCCCAAAAACAACCTCTTACAGCTACAAATTGATAGTCCCTGTAAATTCTAAGCTGAAAATTGTAAGAGGTTTGTGTTAAACAAAAAAAAGAAATTTGGAGAAATTACCATCTTGTCGTTTGCCATATTTCCTGCCAATACATAGTTGGGAGTGGGATAAACCCCGCTCCGCTTCACGCTCGGGCTCGCTCGCCCTCCCTGCCCCCATATCCCACCCGCCCCAGTAGTGCTACATTTATACCTAACTAACCACACCCCCACTTCTCTTCTTTAGCCAATCAACCCGACCTTAAATCCCCACCCACATCTCTAGCAAATTCTTCCATCTAGCCCTATCATATCTTATCAATTTAATCAATCATTGCCCAAAGAAAATGAAGGCTACAACACCCATCACAATTAAACCAATGCTAAAATTGTATCCTGTACTCTACTACTTATTATCAAACTATATCTGATAACTAGATATGAAGACCAGGAACTATCAGGTTTTACTACCCCAGAGGCCAAACTAGTACCATCCCATCCCTAAGCTGTACTAAACCTAACACCATCCATCTGTCCAGTAAAATATATCATCCCAATCATCACAACCCCTTAAACTTAAACTTAAATTAAAGCACCCCAAATACATGCATGAACTTAAACTATTACTCAAGCTTATGAGACTATTAGACTATCTAAGAAAAATATAACTATAGATGGAGATATTCATCCCAACCCAGGCCCCTTATCCACTCCAATTGCAAATGCCCTACCGCTTACTCAACCAAACACTCTTCAAATATATCACTTAAACATAAGAAGTATAAATAATAAGATTCATAACTTACATGCCCTAATAGCAATGTACCACCCAGATATAATGTGTCTAACTGAAACCTGGCTAAAGCAAGGGACCAAAGACAATGAGTTAATGCCACCAAGCTATAATATATATAGAGCTGATCGTCTGACAAAAAAAGGAGGCATTGCGGTGCTCTATAAGAGCACACTGAATGTCACTATTAACTCTCCTCAACCACCCCAGATCGCTAATGCTGAAATACTTGCACTAAAACTACAAATAAATAAAGACAAAAGTATCAATCTAATTGTGATCTACATTCCACAGGGGAATAACTCTGACACCCTTGAACATATCCTCAGCTGGCTATCAAATAACTATCCTCAAGAAACCATTATCCTAGGTGATGTCAATATAGACTGGAAGCAATGCTCCTCAGAAGACAACCCTACCCACATCAACTTACAAGGATTCTGTCAGTTAGTATCTTCCCCCACCAGAATAGGTAATATTAATCAAAGAGAGTATCCTAGACTGGATCCTCATCAACAGTCATCCCCAAACATATATGGCGGAACCCTTCCAAACAATCTAGCGACCATCTCATCACCTATATTATGAAAAAGAAGGTAATAAACTCCACCCAGCCTAGGTATAGGCCAGTCAGAAATAAGAAGCATTTAGACCTCACTAAATTCCTGATGGAACTTAAATCCTTTAACTGGGCACCCTTAAGCATCTCCCACTAGAGGAGGCAGTATATCTTTTAATAGGACATTCCTAGCTATACTTGAGTCCCATGCCCCAATAAGATCAATTAGAATAAAACAAATATTGCACCCTGGTTAACAAAAAATACCATATCACTAATCAAAAGTAGAAACAAAACCTGGAACACCTGGCGTTCAACCAAATCAACCCCAGACCGCATAAAATTTCAACAACTAAGAAATGAGACCAAAAAGCAACATTATCTGATAAGAAAAATTACTATTGCCAACTCCAAAATAAACACCAAAACAACCCTCAAAATTCTGGACTGGATTAAATAATCTTCTCCACCCAGGGAAATCCTCTACCCCTACCCCAAAGACACTAAGTGACAAAACACCTGAAGCCGTAGCAAATTCCTTTAACAATTTCTTTACCGATACTATACAATCCTTAGCTAACCAACTACCATCCACCAACTCCATTAAAACTGAAAACTTAAAGTCAGAAGCGACCTTTAAATTCCAACCCGTCCCTACTGCATATATATGTTCCTTACTGAAGAAACTAAAACCAACTACTCTCTCTGCAGACCTTCTCCCAGCGAATACTTACAAATAGCAGCAGATGTCATAGCGTACCCCATCTCAATACTAATCAATAGAACCATAGCAGAATCCACAATCCCATCAATATGGAAAGTATCCCATGTTATCCCTCTCCACAAAGGAGGACTATCTACCGAGCTATCAAATTATAGGCCCATAGCAATACTGTCACCATTGGCCAAAATCATGGAGAAGTGTATACACAAACAACTCCTTCACTATCTTACCATGAACAAATTACTAACAGACACACAACATGGTTTTAGACCCCATCATAGTACAACCACTGCTCTTCTCTCTTTCACCGACACTATCAATCAAAATCGAAATGACAAAAAAATATCCTCAGCATTATTTCTTGACTTATCGAAGGCCTTGATATGGTGAACCACCAGCTACTACATCATACACTAGAAAATCTCCAACTAGACAAACAAGTTCTAGATTGGTTTCATGGCTATCTCTCTGATAGGAAACAAGCTGTACTTTGGCATACTAAACTTTCCAACCTCCTACCCAATACTATAGGAGTACCCCAAGGATCCATACTGGGGCCTCTTCTGTTTACTATTTTATAAATGACCTGTATAAAGCCATCCCTGAAGCAACCTGCATTCAATATGCAGATGACTCGACATTAGTCTGTGCTGACACTACTCCTGACAACCTATTATCCAAAACCCAAACATGTTTCAGGGCAGTAGAGAACTGGCTATTAGGACGTAAATTGATCCTTAACCCAAACAAAACCAAATTACTACTCTTCCAACCCACTCAAAGACCACACCTCTATCCTTTTCTATCCAATCCAAAATGGGACTGTCATCTCTCCAGACTCCTATACCAAACTATTAGGAGTTTCCATAGATAACAGACTTAGATTTGATATCCATATTAATCAGACCATCAAAACCGTTAATAAAAACTTGGGTCTCTATACGGATCAAATCTTTTCTAACCCCAATAGCGAAAGTGACAATGGCGGCTCACATCTTCTCTCTACCCTCCTGTATGCCTCCCTATACTCACTAATCTTAAAACAGTGGAAATAAACAAACTTACACGCTGTTATAATCAGATTGCTAGATTTGCAACAGGAATGCCCTATAGAACACACCACTGTGTTAACCTAAGAAACTTAGGCTGGTTAGAACTCACTAACCTGCTACAGCAGACCCAACTCATGGAAGCATTTAAAATCCTGAACCAACCTGACAAAACCCCAGCTGAATAACTTAATAAGGCCCTATAATAATCTCAGTAGTCTGCGTTCCTCCAATAAGCTACTAGTTCAAACAGTCAAAGCTAACAATGTAGGTGGTGACTCACTTTTTAGCAATGCCATTGGCAAAATATGGAACTCCCTTCCTCCCAGCCTTTCCTGCACTTCCTCCTATGCATTTTCAAAAAGGTTAAACCAACATCTAAAGTTATATTGGCTCTGTCAATGCTCAAGTCCTGACTAATCCTCTCTCTCACAAGTATAGATACTTCCCTAGATGCATCCCCCTCGCTCTTACTTCTTTCTCTCTCATCTAAACTGAAGTGGTTAGACTAGATGGAGAATCAGCATGCTAGAAGTAGTATTAATATGTTGTACCCCTGATATTGTTTATGATCAACTTATTTTTTACTACATCTCCTTTGTACCATTTTCTAGTATAGGAAACTAATTTGTTTTGTTTGTTCTTTAGTTCTATGTATTGTTTTGTTACTGAGTCCTATGTATTATCTAAATGCATTATATTCATTCACTGTGGAGCTTTTCTCCCCGGGCCTCCGCTGAAAATGGACATGTATCCAGTCGGACTTTCCCGGTCAACAAATGTGAAATAAAAATAAAAATAAAAATAAATTTTAGCATTTGTACTTCAGACCAGTTACTTTATATTTAAGAAGGTTCTTGTGGTCTACACACTTGTGGACAAACCCTTATCAAAACGCTCTCTCCATAAGTCCGCCCAAGCATTCGGAACACTATGTCTGGACAATTTCAATCACTTTCTTCTGGCAACCTGGTCGACATGGGCATACTGAGACAGTGTAGCAACTGCCTCATGTTTACTGACAACCCTCTTCTCCTACCACATAATTCTTCCACCTGCTGGAAATACATGCACATCAGTAACCCGGAGTCCATGCTCTTTCGCGCCACAGTCAGTAATCCTGACAAAGTGGAGATTGCCAGCACAAACACCACTCACATCACACAGCCAAGCACAACACACACACCTATGCAAAGGTCCTCAATAAAAACTTACCTAAACAGCAGAGACCTCCAAAACACACTCAAACATTCCACACACAACACCAAACACATCACATACAGCAGACAACACACCAGTGTCTCACAAACACAGCCCATAAGGCAAAACAATAAACCAGCACAGCCCACAAGACATAACAATAAACCAAACACACTAGTCATTGGTGACTCAGTTGTGAAATACACCAATGTCCCCCTCACCAGGCTCAACAAGGAGAAGGTCACAGTCAGTTGTCTGTCAGGTGCCAGAATCCGACACATCATGCACACACTTAAGTCTCTGCACAACAAGTACAAGTACGACTCTGTCATTGTACATGCTGGTGTGAATGACTTGAGACATACCTCCCTGGACTATATGAAGAGAGACATGATTGAACTCTGAGTATTTGTTCCAGGCAGGTATGACCCTAGCCCTAAGCAGCATCCTACCTTCACCAAGAATGATACCACAATACAGACAAAAATGATTGACTTCAACAACTGGCTTAGTTTCTGATGTCATTCCGAGGGGATCCAGTATCAGTCTGCCTGGGATGACATGGTTGACAGGCCTCGATGCTTTGCCAGAGATGACCTTCACCTGTCACCACTGGGTTTCCAGATCCTGACAAAGGCTCTCGTCTATCCCATTGTGCCTTTTTTAGGCAATGTTCCAAAGACAAACCTTCCAACTTAAAAAATCTGTCAAACTGTAAATTGAAGGTCATGATGCTTAATGCTAGGAGCCTTAACCTGAAAACAGACTCATTGGAGGCCCTCCTTGCACTGGAAGATGCTGATATCTGTGTGGTCACAGAAACTTGGTTCGGGGCTGTGGGGAGCACTCCTGCCTTACCAGGCTATACCTCATTCAACACATTCTAACCCCAAAATGAGGTTGGGAAGACTAAGGGTTGTGGTGTCTCTATCTTCATTAAGGACAGGCACACCTTCAGACTGATTTGCCAGCATGATGCACTGGAACTACTCCAGGTACAACTGACAGTTGGCAAGACACCCATCCAAGTTATAGCTAGCTATAGGCCCCACTCCATGACTCAGAACATCCACTCCTTTTACCTGGATCTACTTGACTTCATCAAGGTACCCCCTAACGCACTGACCCTTGGTGACGTCAACTACCCCACCATTGACTGGTTGAACTATTCTTGCACTAATGCACTGTCTCAACGATTCCTCAACTTCATCAATTTTAATGCACTGGACCAGCTTGTCTCATCCCCCACAAGGGGAGATAACATTCTGGACTTGGTTCTTACCAACATGGGTGACCGATGCACCACTCTTATAGTATGTTCTTCCCTGGTAAGATCAGATCATCAGACTGTCTCATTTGAAGTTTCTCTCCCACCCAACTCCCCCCAGCCATAATCAAGCGAAAAACCTTTCAAAAGCTGACTACAACCTCCTAAGGGAGGGTATCTGTGGCTTCACATCACCAGCCCCTCAGAGGATGCAGACAACTATGCTGAACAGTACGCCAATGCAGTACACAAGCATCTATACAACTATATGGTCGCAGCCATACCCAATAGAACTAAAACCTGCTTCTCAAGGAAACACAAACCTGTTTGGTGGACATCCTCTATTAATAGGCTTTACAACAAAAAGAATAAACTGTTGTCCAAGGGTAAAAGGGAACAAATTCCAAACTGAAAAAACTCCCTCCTTAGCCTCAACAAGCAAATTAGATCACTAGTGAAAACTTCCAAGGCAAATTATGAATCCAAACTAGCCTCCATAACAAAGGGAAACCATAAAATCTTCTTCAGCTATGTCAGACACCTCCGTGGAAAAGCCCAGGTTTGTTCTGAATTAGTACTTAACACTATCACTTACACTGATCATGTTCACTTAGCCAACCTGCTAGCAGATAGGTTCAGCGCAAACTTCACCCCATGCCCCCCAAGGCTCTTTCAACATCCCCGATACTTGTTCCGCACCTCACATCTCCGCAGATCAAGTGTTACAGGCCCTATCCAAGGCAAAGAACACAGCTTCCATGGGATCTGATAGTATCCCAGGATGTATTCTGCACCATATCCAGCAAGAACTGGCTTCTCCATTGAGCACCCTATTCAACCAAAGCCTAAGCACTGGTTTCATTCCAACAGAGTGGAGAACTGCCATTGTCATCCCCTTGCACAAAGGTCACCACTACTGACCCTGGAAACTATCGCCCCATTAGCTTGACAAGTCTGATCTGTAAAGCAATGGAGAGTATTATTATGGATCTCATAAACAAGAACATAGGCGATATCCAAGCACTTGACCCCACGCAGTTTGGATTCATCAAGGGCAGATCTTGCTTGCTGAACCTGGTTGACTTGTTTGAGACTGCCACCAAGGCCCTGGATGAGGTAAAATCAGTACATACAGCTTACCTTGACTGGCCAAGGCCTCTGACACAATCCCCCACTTGGGCATCATTGAAAAGCTAATATAACTTGGCATAAATCCCTGTCTCATCAGGTGGGTGGCCAACTGGCTCAGTGACAGGACCCTCAAGGTCAAAAAAGGCACCTCCACCTCTGATAGCAGACCTGTCACTAGTGGAGTTTCCCGGGGATCTGTCCTGGGACCCCTACTGTATGGCATCTATTTCTCAGAGGTCCAGGCAAAGACAAAGGGCCTGGGGCTGACCGAGTTTGTGGAAAACTGTTAAGTTGGGTGCTGTCACTGATTCCCCAAATGATGTTAACATACAGCAAGAGGGTCTCACAGCAACTAATGACTGGTACCAAAGCCATGGCCTCAAGCTAAATGCAAAAAAATGTATCATCATACCATTTGGCAAAAACCCGACCCCTACTGATTACCACATCAATGGCAACCACCCTAAGCTCACATCTTGTGGTAAGATACCTGGGCACTCAGGTTGATTACAACCTCACATTTGACCATCATGTAGTGGCAGTGGTCAGAAAAGCCTTTTACTTGGTTCATCTCATAAGTAAAGGGATTGCATCCAGAAAAAAGAAGTTTATTACTTCTCTATACTCCTCCCTCATTAGACCAATAATTGAGTGTAACGCCTCGTTTGGGATGTACCTCTTCAAACATCTGCACCAACTGGAAAAGCCACTAAAATATCTCACAAAGAGAATCCATGGCCTCCAACACTTGTCCTATGCAGACAGGCTCAAATCACTATCACTCTACTCAGTATCATACAGACTGCTCAGGGATGATCTTTGACTGTCTACAAGGCAATCTCGGACCCTGCCATACTAGAGATGCTCCATATTCATAAAACTAGTTCCTCATGTACTACCCACTCAAAAGGCCTTAATCTAATATGCAAAATCAGCAAAACCTGCTGGAGAGACAGGTTTGTCTCCCACCGTCTCTGGAATAGACTTCCCATACACGTCCAAAAGAGCATCTCACTAACCCTCTTCAAGTGCAACATTGATGAGTGGATGGGAAACCACAAATTTGTCCCAGGGGTTCCACCTGTGTTCCTCGCTGACAGGGGCGACAGGTGCTGACTGAGGTTTCTTTTTGGGGATAAACTCTTGGCTAGACTTGGAAAGGCCCCAGGGCCATTAGCCAAGTAACCTCCTATGATCCTATATCTGCAATAATAAGAAGTTATGTTCTTACCATAACATTCCATGTTAGTTGTCTTCTTCTCGCCTTCTTTCTTGCTGGATGGGTTCGGAGCCGATCCTCGGCTCCGACTCAGCCTATACTATAGCTCGAGAGCTATTTTTACCAGCGCGAGGCAGCCCTATAACCCACAATACCATGCGCTAACTCCCAAGATCTCGTTTGGAAGCTAAGACATAGTATAAATATATTATTATAATCCTCATTTGCAAGTACAGACTCCCTGTTAGTAACACTAAGGATACGGGGAAACCGTAACATGTTGTATCTCCAGAAATGGAAGGACTCAGAGACCTCAAGTCTGTCCAGGCTAGGGGGCAGGAGGGAGGGACGCAAGAAAGAAGGCGAGAAGAAGACAACTAACATGGAACGTTATGGTAAGAACATAACTTCTTAATGTTAAGTTGTCATTCTTGCCTTCATTCTTGCTGGATGGGACAGCGTCCCTAGCACCTTAGTCCTGGGTGGCTCAATGGAACAGACTCCTGAGTACAGTGGAACTAAAGTCAGCTCTATTTCTGGAGGCTATATCAAGTTTGTAATGGGCAATAAAGGTATGTTAGGAAGCCCATGTAGCTGCTGTACATATGGCATCTAATGGTAACCTTGCTTAAAAGGCTGTTGATGTTGATAGTGCCCTGGTTGAATGAGCCTTAGGCCTAGACGGAAGTTGCCTGTGTCTCAACTCATAGACAAAGGTAATAATAGATGTCAACCATCTGGAAAGAGTAACCTTTGATACTGGAAGCCCTTTCTTTCCTGCAGCATAAGAGAGAAAGAGCTGGTCTGACTTTGAGTTGTTTTGTCCTGTCTAGATAATACCATAGTTGGCGATGAACATCCATTGAATGTAATTTCTGTTCAGCCCTGTTGGAATAGTCTGGGAAGAAGACAGGCAAGTCAATGGAGTGGTTTAGATTTGCTTCAGAGGACACTTTCGGTAGGAAGGAAGGGCTTGTTCTGAGAGTTACCCTGTCTTTGTGAAAGACCAAATAAGGGGGACGGACAGACAAGGCTTGAAGTTCCGATACCCTTCTGGCAGATGTTATGGCTACTAAAAACAGAGTTTTCCAAGAAAGAAGCTTGAGGGAGCAAGAAGCTGCAGGTTCAAAAGGAGGAAGAATCAATGAGGTTAGAACTAAATTCAAATCCCATTGTGGGGGCGGATCCTTAACTGGAGGTCTAAGCAAAAAGATGCCCTTGAGAAAGGCTTTACAGAGTTTGTGGGACATAATATTTGCTTCTGAGAGCCCCACATGAAAATTAGCAATGGCCGCTAATTGTACCCTGATAGTGGCTGACGATGACCCTGAATGAAAGAGTTCCGCCAGAAAGTCCAGAACCTTATGAATGGGTGCATGGAAAGGATCTAAAGACCTAGCTTGTGCCCAGACTTCCATTTACTCGCATACATCTTCCTAGTATTGGACTTATGGGAAGCCAGAATGATATCTCGAACAGAAGGAGAAATAAGGGGAAGCCTGGCTATGGCTGGAAGTGGAGCAACCAAGCTGTGAGGTTGAGGGAATGAAGAGACTGATGCAGCTTGCCCGTGAGATGGGTCAACAGATCCGGAAGGGGTTCCAGATGCCAAGGCTGTTCCAGTAGGTAACTGTGCAGGAACAGAAACCATACTTGTCGAGGCCAAAACGGAGCAATGAGGATCATTTTGGATCTCAATGCGGTTGCTTTCTGAATTAATTGCGGGATCAATGGTAAGGGAGGAAAGGCATATAGAAGACCCGGGGCCAATCGTGAACAAGAGCGTCTCTGGGGGGATGGCCTGGTAGAGGAAAGAGTGTGAAGAAGTCGAGGCACTTGCTGTTTTGAGGAGTTGCGAAAATATCGCAGCAAGGCTGGCCCCACTTCTGAAATATTCTGTCTGCTACCGCTTGATTTAGAGACCACTCGTGAGGCATGAGGATAGTTCTGCTCAATCTGTCCGCTATGATGTTGGACTTCCCGGGGATGTGCGTTGCTATCAGAAACCGTTGAGAGGAAATCGCCCATTGCCAAAGTCTGAGTGCTTCTCGACATAGGGTGTAGGACTTTGTTCCGCCTTGCTTCTTTATGTACCACACCACAGACATATTGTCCGTCTGAATTGCTATCGCCCCTGTGGGAAGAGAGCTCTGAAGGGCTTGCAATGTTAAAAGCACCGCCCTCATCTCCAGGACATTTACGTGGAGGTGGCGTTCTAATTGTTGCCATGTGCCCTGGACAGTCCTGCCCTGATAATGCCCCCCCCCACCTGATCAGGGAGGCATCCATTGTCACCGTGGCAACTGGGGGGGGGATAAGGGTCTGCCCTGAAAAAGCTGAGGGGAAACCATCCACCAGGAGAGATGATTCTTGCATGATGGGGTTATCAAGATGTTGTGAGTCATTGGGAGCTGTTGAAAGGACCACTGAGAAAACAGCATCCACTGGAGGAGCCTCATGTGGAAGTGGGCTAATGGGAGTAGAAGAATCGCTGCTGCCATGAGGCCTAACACTTTCAATACTAGCTTGACTTGAACTCTGTTGGGCTGAAACAGGGACTGAACATTCCGCCTTATGTCTGTCACTCTCTGAGGTGGTAATGTTGCAGACATTTCTGTGGTGTTTAATACGGCACCTATAAAGTTTATACATTGACAAGGCGACAAGGAGGATTTTGCAAAATTTATAGAAATACCTAGATTGTTGCAAAGTTGAATAGTGTAATCCCTGGCCATTATAAGATGCTGCTTGGTGGTAGCGGAAATGAGCCAGTCGTCTAGATATGGAAACACCTGGAATCCTTTTTGTCTCAGGTGAGCCATGACCACTGCCAAACATTTGGTGAACACCCAGGGGGCTGTGGTGAGACCAAAGGGCAGGGTTCTGAATTGATAATGACTGGCTCCCAGCCGGAAGCGGAGAAACCTCCTGGAGTGCCTGTGTATCTTTAAATGATAGTACGTGTCCTGGAGGTCTAACGAGCACATCCAGTTGTCTCTGCCCAAAAAGGGTAGAATGGACTACACTGTTACCATCCGAAATTTTGCCTTTTGTACAGAGTTGTTCAATCTGCTGAGGTCCAAAATGGGTCTCCAGTCTTTTTTGGTACCAAAAAGAATCTGGAGTAGATTCCGGATCCTAGCTGATCTGCTGGGACTGCCTGGATGACTCTTTTTTTCTAACAGCTTTTTTATTTCTAGCTGTGCCTGACCCCTTTGTGCGGGTGGTACGTCTGGTAGGGGTCTTGGCGGTTGTACTGGAGGGAAAGTGAAGGGATTTTGTAACCCTCGGATATGATCTTCTGTACCCATGTGTCTTGGGAGAGGGATTGCCAGTCTTCCGGGTACAGGGATAATCTTCCCCCGACTGCCTCTGAAGGCGGACAGTCGGGCAGCTTCTCAGGGATGCTGAAAGGGTTGGTCAGGGAAAGATTCCCTGGAACCTTGGTTCTGTGGACCCCCTCTGCCCCTGGGGCGGTGTCTGTTATTATTCCCCCCTCTGCCTCTGGGGGGAAATTCACCACGTGCGGCAGGCGTGACTCCCTGTGGTTTGCGGAACCACATCTTTCCACCCCTCTGTCCCTTAGGATAAGGTCTAGAAGGTGTGGAAAAATGGACTCCCACGGCAGAGAGAGTCTTACCATCTTGCTCGCATCTGGTGAGGGTATTCTTCACCTGAGGTCCAAACAATTCTGAACCATCAAAGGGGGTGTTGGTGAAGGACGCCTTGAAGGGATCGGCAAAGTTACAGAGTCGCATCCAAGCGTGACGTCTCAACGCAACACCAGTGCCTGCAGCCCTACTCGCTCCATTGGCTGCGTAGGAGATAAGCTGCATAGAGGAGTTAACAATGGAGTTCAGGGTGGCCAGCTGGGAGTTCATCTTGTCCTGATACCCCTCAGCAGAAGGATCCTGTACAGTTTCACCCAGTTCTTTCAGCAAGTCTCTCTGAGGGCGGGTGAAATGACATAAATAGTAAAGGTCGCTGAAGCAAATGTCCGCTTGCCGTACCTGTCCATGGTCCTGGACTCTTTGTTAGGAGGATGAACAGGTACAGAAGGATCAGCCAATTCCTTCTTAGTGGCGGCTGTTACCACCATAGCATCAACTGAAACACCTTTGGTGAGAAAGGATTTGTCCTAGGGCCTCCTAGGGGTAGGTTCCATTGAATCAGGAGCTGCCCACGCCTTTCTAGCCACTACCTCCATTAGTGGGTCGAAAGGGGGAGAACACCCAGGAGGTGGAAGGGCGAGATCCAAAAATGTCAAGGTAAACAGACTCGTCTTGGGAGGGTTTGAGAGTGGACCAATTTCCCCTCTGTTTTAGGATCTCTAGGATGTCTGAAAAGGAGACATCCTCAGAGGGGGATCTGGGGGAACCCTCCGACTCATCCAAGTCAGTGTCCAACGTGACAGATTTGGGGGAGTCTATGTGCTTCCTCTTGCACTTTCTTTTCCTAGGGGGATCCCCTGAAACTTCAGGGGAGCCCTCGGAAGAGGAGGAGACACCCAAAGTGGGTACCCTACGCTTTGGATCTCTGCTGTCAGATGTAGGAGGATGGCCAGAGACCGTAACAGGCACTGTAGAGGGAGTTGCTGCAGAACTTAACCTTGGAGTGGACACTGGGTCCAGCACTCTCCTCATCACCTTGAAGGCTCCCCTATCATGTACCAAAGGTAGTCCTGGCTCCAAAGAGACCCGAACCACCCCCGGCACCGACAGAGAAGGCTCCGAGAATGATGTTGGGGCTGAACTAACCAGAGCCGAAGCTCTGAGAGGGAGAGCGGGGTCGGACAAGGGTCCGATACCACTCACCCCCTCAGAGCCGACAATGGAGTCCCGGCGCCCGGACCTCTCCACAGACGGAACCAATGAAGAGGTTGGAGCCAACGACACCGGAACCGAATGTGGGAGTATCGGCTCCGACGTGGGCAAGGTTACGGTTCCGAGAAACTCTGGCTCCGAACTCGAGAGGTGAGTCGGAGGAGGAATCGATAGCAGTACCGAAGGAGCCACAGTCTAGTGAGATGGGCTCTGGAGCATTTGGACTAGTGCCTGAGATTTTATGAGCCTACTGACCACCCTCTCGATGTCGTGGTTGGACAGCCTGGATGACCTAGATGAGGGAGTCCTATGACTCTGCTCCGATAGGAGAGGGGATCTCGGAGGAGCCAATCGGATGGATTCTAGTGAGGGGGATCTAGAGCGCTTGCGCGCTGGGGTCGGCTCCGATGCTGGTTTTGGAGCGGATACCACTTTGCCCGCCTCGGATCCGATGGGAACCGATGTCGGAGCCATCTCGATAATGCCAGCCCTCGACTCAGAAGCTGGAGCCGAGGGTTTGGCGGTTTTTGAAGACTTCCCCGAGCCAGACTTGGACGGGGAGTCATCAGGCTTTAACAAGCCCCTTAAAATGAGCTTATTACGCCTCTCCTGCAGGACTCTTGAACTAAACCCGTGACAGACGGAACAAGAGTCCTGCAGGTGTAAAGGCCCTAAGCAATACACACAAGAAGTGTGACCGTCTGTCAGAGACATTTTCTGACAGCACGAGTCACACTTCTTGAATCCTGAGACCTTAGTGTCTTTGGACATGGTCCTAACAACAGAAAACACAGTCAGTCCACACACACTCAACTTAAAATTAGAAAAGTTAAGGGAACTGACTAAACCCACACACAGACACTGTAAGGGGTGGGGAAAACTAAGGAAAAGCCCGTAGGCCCAAAGATAAAAATTAACTAAAGAAGGGTAGAAGGGCTACAAAAAGGGTTGTATGAATAAAACAATTAGCAGGGACCTAGCCAACTAACTGGAAAAACTACCTGAAAATTAGTTTAATAGAAGAATTCTCTTTACTGACCTGAGCCGGTAAAAGACAACCAAACAAGATCTGGGGAGTTAGCGCATGGTATTGTGGGTTATAGGGCTGCCTCGAGCCAGTAAAAATAGCTCTCGAGCTATAGTATAGGCCGAGTTGGAGCCGAGGATCGGCTCCGAACCCATCCAGCAAGAATGAAGGCGAGAATGACAACTTAACATCAAGTGTTATAGCTTAATGGACAAACACATTTACTACTAAGCAGCCAATAGTTCAGACAAACTGATGGCTTTTACTTGTACATACCTGAAATTTGTCTCTTCCTGCTCTGTTTGCCCTTCACTAAACTCAGGCTCACTCTGCTCTCTCCTACCCTACCCCCATTCCCACCCACCCCCAAGCTCCTGACCTTTATGCCTAACTAGTCACTTCTTTAAGCCTCATTCTCACACCAATCTCATTTCTATATAGCCACTCCTCTTTTCACTCTCTTCAATCCACATCACCATCTACCTTCGCTCCACACCACTTCACTCACACAATACCCAAATTGTACAATCTCTTCAGGCTAATACTCACCTACCTAATACCCCCAACTCTAACCACAACCTACATAAAATATAGACACACCTAAATCCCTACTCACTCCTGTAAAGATACCTATTAAAAATTTACAACAATACATTGACACTTTGTCAGAGCAAAATGTGGTCCCTAAGCTTTACATTAATAATAAGCCTCATCATTACCTCACACTTAACCTCCTACTACTACACTAGTAACTCAAAATATCAGACTAAATCCCCTACCTGCCAAACCCATTCACAAGACAAACCAGCTTTTTCTGTAATATCTCCTTTTATCTACAACATCTCAAATCTTGACCTTGCCAAATTCAAAGTAACTCCATGCCAACACATTTCCTCAAAATATAACACATCTATAAAAAACGCCTAAAAACTACAATCCAAACAGCATCCTGAATCACAATTAGTGGGGACATGAACCCAATCTCTGGCCCTACAAACAATAACAACCCCCACTACTAAAAATTAACATTCTAACCTCCACCAGGAAAGCAACAGATTTCCTTATACTCAACATAATCATAAGGAACATACTGAACAAATCCCAGAGCTGCACACTACCCTGGCCCTCTACTGCCCCAACATAGTCCTTCTCATAGAGACCTGGCTAAAACCAATAAACAAAATAATGACTTTGTTCCACCTGGCTACAATGTTCTTAGACAAGACAGAATATCCAAAAGAGGTGGAGGCATTGCTCTCCTCTTCAAAAACAATCTGACCATTGAAATGTTAGTCAACGAAAGTACAGTTGTGTACACTTACCATAAATGTAGATGTTCGAGTATATTCACTGTTGCAGTCATTACATTTGGGTTACCTGCCTGGAGGTAGCCCTCAGCCTGCCTGAATATCCAAGACTTGGATTCCTGCGTCGGATGCTGTCTCTTCTTCCATGACGTCAGGTCGTCAGAGGTATAAAACATGCAGCCGACGCCATTACATCAGTTTTTTTGCCCCAGATGTCAGGTGCCCCACAATGGGAAGCAATTATATGGTATGTTACACCTCCATTAAAAAGCAAATACACCAGAAAGCTTAAAACAAGAAGGAAAGGTAGAGCCAAGAGAAGTCAGGGGGCTGGAGGGAGGGTAACCAGAACTGCAACAGTGAATACACGAGAACATCTACATTTATCGTAAGCATACACAACGGTACTATGTTCTTCATGTTTCACTGTTGCAGTCACTACAGTTGGGTTGATTCCCAAAGCCAAGGAAAGGAGGAGGAAGTTAAAGAGCATTACGGCCAGCTATTAAGCCCTGCAAGACTGCATTGGCAAAACAAGCTCTGAATTTAGAAAAATGGGCATGTGGTAATGCTTGGTGAAGGTATGTACAGAGCTCCAGGTAGCAGCTTCTAGGATGTCCCTGGTAGGGACTCCTCTGAGAAAGGCTGTAGAGGTAGATGCAGCCCTGGTGGAATATGATCTTATCCCCTGTGGGGTAGGTTTTCCATGTTGCTTATAGCAGAAATGGATGCAATGGGCTATCCGTTTAGAATGGTTTGCTTTGAAATGGCCTTCTCCTCTGCCCTGCAGCAAAGCCAACTAGCAGGTGTGCAGATTTTCTGAGAGGCTTAGTCCTGTCCAAATAAAATCTAAGTTGTCTGTGCACATCTAAAGAGTGCAGTATTCATTCTCCTTTGTTTTGTGGATTAGGGAAAAAGTAGGCAAATGGATGGACTGATTTAGGGCCACATTACACACCACCTTGGGTATAAAGGAAGGATTGGCCTGAGGGAAACCCTGTCTGCATGGAATATAATGAAGGGCTCCACTGCCATGAGGGCCTATAATTCAGACACTCTTCTTGCTGAAATGATGGCTAGAAGGAAGGCTGTTTTCCAAAAAAGGAATTTCAACTCTGCAATTGCAGCTGGTTAAAAAGGAGAGAGAGTGAGCTTTTCCAATACAAAGCTAAACTCCCAGGCTGGAGTAGGGGCTCGCCTGGGGGGGGGGGGCTTACATTTTCAGCCCCTCAGAGGAATTGCTTTAACAGGGGGATGAGAGAAGAGGGGAGGTTCAGTATTGGAATGTGCTGAAATGGCAGAGGCACGAATTTTAATTGACAAGAAGGATAGGCCCTTGTGGAGCAGTTCTAAGTACTGAAGAATATTAGGTAAGCAGGGCACTGTTGTGCCCATCCCCTGAGTCTGGCTCCAGGAACAGTATATTTTCCACTTTTCAGCATATGCTATTGGAGAGCTCAAGGAATTAGCCAAGCTGCAAAGTTCAGGGTTTGAATCTGAGGGTGCAGAATCTGGCCCACCTGCTGGGACAGCAGGGAAGGTGTCTGAGGTAGGTGCCATGGATTCAGCAGTATAATGCTGCGCAAGAGGGGGTACCAGTGCTGGCAAGGCCAGTCTGGTGCAACAAGAACTGTCCTTGGTTTGTCCTGTTTGATCTTTAGCAGAACCTTCGAGAGGAGAGGCAGAGAGGGAAAAGGCATAAACCGAGAGGCTTTCCCAGGTAAAGGACAGGGCATCCACTTTCCAAGCTTGACTGTGGGGGTCCTTGTGCAGAATTTGTCCAATTGATAGTTTTGGGGGGAGGCAAACAGGTCTATCTCTGGAGTCCCCCATTTGTTCCTCAAGAGGTTGAATATTTTTGGTTTCAGTTTCCATTCATGTGGGTCCATGAGATTTCTACTTAGGTCATCTGCCAGTGAGTTTAGCTTGCCTGACAGGTATTGAGCTTGTAGGTGCACTTGGTAGCTCAAGGCTGTGTTCCACAGAGCCATGGCTAGTCTGCCGAGAGGGTACGAGTGGGTTCCCCCCTGCTTGTTTATGTACCCCATAACTGTGCTGTTGTCTGTCTTTACCAATAATTGTCCTGGAAGGATGTGGTCCTTGAAGGCTGTCAGGGAATTCTGTACAGCTAACATTTCTTTTTGGTTGATATGCAGGTGCATCTGACTTGGGTTCCATTTGCCCTGAATGCACCGCCCTGCCAAGTGAGCCCCCCATGCATCTGTAGTCAGGGTTTGGGAGGTAGGGGGTAGATTGAAAGGGAGCCCCTTGTTGAGGTGGCAGGCCTCTGCCCACTAAAGGAACTCTGTCTTTATACAAGGAATGATAGGAATCATTGATTCCAGGTCCTGAGAATGTTGACACCATAGGCTTTTTAGATACCATTGTAGTTTCCTCATATGCAGTCTTGAATATGGAATTAGTAGAATGCAAGAGGCCATGAACCCCAAGGCTTGTAGGATTTTCCTTGCAGATAGCTGGGTCGTTGTGGCCAGTATTTTAAGTAGGCTGTCAAATAACCTTGCTTCTCTGGCATGAGGTAAGCCATCTGGGAAGTTGTGTTCAAGCTTGCTCCCAGGAATACAATTTGTTGGCAGGGTACTAGATGAGATTTCTTTTCATTTATGGTGTACCCCAGCAAGGTTAGAAGTTTCTTTAAAAATGTCAGATGTTTTAATAGCATGTCCTGGCTTTCTGCCTGAATTAGACAATCGTCCAGGTATGGGTATATCTGAATATTTCTCTGCCTGCAAAATGCAATGGCTGGAGCTAGACACGTTGTGAATACCCTGGGTGCAGAAGACAAGCCAAAGGGAAGTGCAGAGAACTGACAGTGCATGGAGCCTGCTCTGAAGCGTAGGTATTTCCTACAAGATTCCCTTACTGGAATGTGCAGGTAAGCTTCCTTTAAGTCTAAGGTTGCCAACCAGGTATCTTTGCCTAGCATAGGAAGCAGCTGTTGAAGTGTTAGCACTTTGAATTTTGGGATTACCAAAAAGGTGTTTAGAATAGAGAGGTCCAGGATATGATGCCAGGAGCTGTCTTTTCTGGGTACCAGGAAAAGTCTTGAGTAAAAACATTGTCTTCTTTCCTCTGCTGGGACAGGTTGAATAGCTCTGATACTTAGAAGAGAAATAACCTGCTGTTGAGCCTCTGCTTACTGATTTGGGGGTAGGTCTGGCCAACCGTTTGGGGATGGTAAGCTATGGAAGTGGAATCTCTATCATTGGAAAACTATACTTAAAACCAATTTGTCCTGGGTAATGAGTTCCCAGTTTTTTGCATGCAGGGCGATCTTTCCCCCTAAGGGAGCAGGCAGTTGAGCAGGGCTTGGAAGGGTTAAGGTTAAGTCATTATGACATTTTTCCATAGGGGGGTGTCTTACTACTTACAGCTTTGGAAGTGGGAGCCCCCCACTGCTTAGGCCTGTGTGTACGTTGAGACTGCAGCCTAGGTGGTCTGCTGTTCCTGGGTTTGGACGGAGAATGCCTGGAAGAGACTGGAAAGGACCAATTCTTAGAAGGCCAATGCCTACTAAATCTGGGAGGCTGTATTTGCAGGAAATCTTTAACAGTTTGCATAGATTTAGCTTTTTCCTCCATCTTTTTAAGGACAACTTCTGCTTTGTTGCCAAACAGGCGGTCTTGGTTTAAGGGAGTATCCAGTAATTTAGCTTTCAACATGACCTGGCAAGTTTTGCTCCTTAAGCCAAGCATGCCTTTTACGTACAGACCCAGTGACAGCAGCCCTGCAAGATGCTTCTAAAGAGCCAAAACCACTTGTTCAGCAGAATGCATTAAATCCTGTAATTCTTTATGTTCAGCACAGTCAGGAAACAACATAATTTTCTGTTTAAGTAGTCCCATAATATGCTGCTGATACTTTTACATATGAAACTGGCAGTTTAAGGCCCTAATGACCAAAGTAGCAGAAGTGTATACCTTCTTACCCCATCTGTCCAAGGCCCTGGAATCTCTATCAGAGGGGGTAGGGTTTTTGGCAGTAGTAGCCTTAATGCCTTTTGGTCCTTGGGAAATGGTCTCTGGATCCGCAGTAGGATCCTTGAAGAGGAACTTGTGAGAGTCAGGTACTCTGTAATACCTGTCAGGTTTTCTGGGAGCTGGAGGTAAAGTGTCTGGGGCCAGGCTACATTCCAAGAAGGCATCATCTACAATGTCCAGAACAGGAGGGATAGTTAAATGCCTGTGTTGAGGGAGGAGTAAGAATTCCCTAAGCCTCTTTTTGGAGTCAGAGTAATCCTGGCTTTCCCAGGGAAACAGAGGGAATGGAATCCTCTGCATCAGAATCCTCATAGGTAGATAAGGGCAAATCCTGGTAATCAGAAGAAACAGAAATTTCAGAATCCTGACCAGAAGAATCAGAAGGAAAATCAATTCTAGGTTTCTTAGAGGGGGAAGGCTGGCTTCCCCTAATTAAAGTAATATTTCAGCCATTCTAAGCATTTGCTTTTTAGGCATATGGGCCTGACCATGCAGTTTGGACGTCGGTTTTCTAGGCATGGGTCGAGTTTTAGGCCTTGATGAAGAAGATGGCGTCGGTTTGAAATGCAAGTCTGTAGGCCTGAATACACCCTCAAAGGCCGGTGCCTGCACAGCGGCTCTGGACCTATCCAAGGTAGAGACATCCACAGGTTCCACAGTCGAAGCATCATCTCGCGGCATACCAGACTCCGAATGGGACTCAGCAGAGGCCTGTGAATCTGAAGTAGCGGGTATCAGGAGCTGCGAAAGCGCTTCACTGAGTACCGGCGAACTGGCGACTAGCTTAACGGAAGCGTCGTTGGCAGTTTTGGACCTATGTGGTCTGTCTCTGTCTTTACGTTTTTTTGGAATATCGGTAGTCAGATGGCTTACCGAAGCCATTTCTGGATAGTTAAACAGAGTACCAAAATAATTTGCTGCAAAAATAGACCAACGACAAACAGTTCAGGGGTTGAATAAGGCACAAAACCAACAGCGATGGACGTCGTGGTCTGGGCCTAAGCAAGGAATGCAGTACGAATGAAAATCTTTATGAGATATTTGCTTTCCACAGGTAAGACAATTAACTTTTACTGACATCGTTTAAGAGCAAGAAAAAGAACCCCCAATGGGGTACTTAGCTTTTTTTGAAGACTTCGGTTCTGAAACTCGAAAATGAAAATTTCAGGAGTCGGACGTCCAGCACTTGCAAAATGCTTCTGCTTTGGGCACTGTGCGGCAAGAAAGACTGATGTAATGGCATCGGCTGCATGTTTTATACCCCTGATGACCTGACGTCATGGAAGAAGAGACAGCATCCAAAGAAGTAATCCAAAACTCTGGTATTCAGGCTGGCTGAGGGCTGCAGGCAGATAACCCAAATGTAATGACTGCAATAGTGAAACACGAAGAACATCACTGAAATTAGGAAAGGGGGAGTACTTATACTAATATCCAACAGCAATAGAAGAGGGAAAAACAGTACTGGTAGATTTGTGGAATTAAAGGGCTACTGGCAAGGGAGAAGGATCAGGCTGGCATGTATTTATATTCCACCTAAAACTGCTATTATGGAGCTTAAAATTTTTTTTAGGAGAAATCATTCGCTTTCATCACGGAATATTACTTATAGATGGGGATTGGAAATTGATTTGCAACAGTGATGATGTACCTGAGGGACCTAGAAGGGAAAATACAACAAAACAGAGTAGATTTCTTACGAAATTTATGGAAATATTTGGTATGGAAGACATGACTTCAGTAGTAGGAACTCTGACAGAATTTACATATTATTCCCCAAGACACAACAAATGGGCTACACCAGACAGATATTATATTTCACAGGAACATGTGCATTTAATTGAAAGCTTCAACATACATTCAATAACTATTTCATATCACACATCAATAACAACTAAGATAAAAATGCAAGATAATGCAGTACAAAAGAGACACTGGTGCTTCCCTACCTACGTGTTAAAAAGAGAGGAATTTAAGGAATGTGTAGTGGAAATTATTCGAGAGTTATTAGGGAAGACAAAAATTTCTTAAGAAGTTATGACTGAGTGGGATAAAATCAAAGTGGAGTTTAAAAATATGGTAGAAATGAAAGAAAAACAGACATAGCTAAAAAGTAACAAGAATTATCTAGAGGAGCTGACAAAGGTTAAGTATTGCAGAATAGAGATAATCTCACAGCACACAGAGGCACAAGAGAAAATAAGGTAGTAACTGGATAATATATACAAGTTTAGAAAGATTGCTGTTAAGCAACTGTTTTTTCCTAATAACTCCAGAGCACAAACACTTTTAGCACAATGACTTAGGCAACAGAAAGTAGAAAGAGATGCCTATAACAAGAACAATAACAACAGATCCTGTAGAGGTATTAGAAGTATTTTGGAAATTGTACGAACATTTATATAAAGCAGAAGAATGTGGAAATCAAGAAAAAGTACAAATGGAAATATTTACGGAAGACTTGGCTATGCCTCTAGGTTAGAGGCAGATGAGGCTCGACAGTTATCAGTTAAGATAGGATGAGATGAGATAAAACTGTGATGCATAATCAATCAACAGGATATTCTCCAGGAATAGATGGTATTCCTGTGGAAGTTTGGAAGCTGGTGGGGGGGAGTGATAAAGACCTGGAAGTTTTAAAAGGATGGGAAGCACTAACAACCTGGGAAAAAGCTGTTGTGGTTGTAATACATTAAGACGGTAAACACCCATCAGAACCAGCTTCATGTAGGTCCAGTTCAATGTTAAATCATGATTACAAACCATTTATGTCTACAATAGCTAAAACAAGATATAGATCAATGTGGTTTTGTGGAGGGGCGGCAAACACTTGACAACATTAACAGTACAATGATGATCCAGAGGGAATCAGAACGTAAGAAAATACTGTTATTGTTGTTGGTGGGTATTGAGACAGAGAAAACATTCGACAGAGTAAGCTTGGGTTTCTATGAGTAGGAAATGGAAGCATTTGCATTTCCTGATATAATAATAAAGTTAATTAGAAAGATATATGAGGGACTGGAGGAAAAAATAAAGTGGGAGGGTTTCCCTCTGATAAGTTGTGCCTGAACAGAGGAAAGTACAGTTGTGTACCTACCATAAATGTAGATGTTCGAGTGTATTCACTGCTGCAGTCATCACACTTGGGTTATCCTGCTGGCAGGCTACCCGCAGTCGGCCTGAGTTCCAAAGTCTAGGTCCGGCGTTGGTTGCTGTCGCCTCTTCCCTGACATCAGTGTGCCAGGGGTATACAAGATGCAGCCGACGCCATTTTCTTCAGTTTTTCTTGCCCCAGATGTCAGGTGGCCCTAAAATGGTAGGCTAAATTATGCCAATAAGCATGCATGCACAAAAAACAACTTTTCCTTCATCTACAAGCAAATACACCACATAGGTTGTATAGAGTAGAAAAGTACAGATAGGTCCCACCAAAGAAAAAAGGGGGGATGGTGGAAGGGTAACCTGGACTGCAACAGTGAATACACTCGAACATCTACATTTATGGTAGGTACACAACTGTACTATGTTCATCGTGTTTCACTGTTGCAGTCATTACAATTGGGTTGAATCCCAAAGCTAAGGTTGGGAGGCTGGAGCTAAATAGGATTAGGAGAGGCTATAAGGCTCTGCAGAACTGCAGTGGCAAAGCCTGCCCTGGATTTAGAGTAGAGAGGTAAGTGATAGTGCTTTGTAAAGGTATGCGCTGAACTCCAAGTTGCAGCCTCTAACATGTCTTTGGTTGGTACTCCTCTAAGGAAGGCTGCTGAAGTGGCTGCTGCTCTGGCTGAATGTGGCCTAATGCCCTTAGGCACTGATTTGCCATGCTGTGAATAGCAGAAATGAATTCAATGGCCTATTCACTTTAAAATAGTCTGTTTTAAGAAAGGCTTTTCTTGTGATGCTGCAGCATATGCCACTAGAAGTTGATCAGTCTTTCTGAAAGCTTTAGTTCTGTCCAAGTAGAAGCGTAGCTGTCTGTGAATGCCCAAATAATGCAGAATTCTCTCACCCATATTCTGTGGGTTTGGATAAAAAGTAGGCAAATGAATTGTTTGGTTAAGGGCCACACTGGACACTACCTTAGGCATAAATGTAGGGTTTTGTCCTCAGCGAAACCCTGTCAGGATGGAAAATGATAAAAGGTTCCACAGCCATGAGTGCCTGTAACTCTGAGACTCTTCTAGCGAAGGTTATTGCTAGGAGCAGAGCTGTTTTCCAGGATAAGAATTTTATGTCAACTGCAGAGGCTGGCTCAAACGGAGGCAGTGTGAGTTTTTCCAAGACATAGTTGAGGTCCCATGCAGGTATTGGTGCTCTCCTTGGAGGTCTTATGTTTTTGGCCCCTCTGAGGTACTGACTCAGTAACAGATGAGAAAAAATAGGTGGTTCTGTATTGTAATGAGCTGAAATGGCAGAGGCATGAATTTTAATTGATGAAAAGGAAAGGCCTTTATCCAGCATCTCAGTTAAGTATTGCAAAATCTGAGGAATATTTGGAACAATCATGTCAATACCTTGTGCTTGGTTCCAAGCACATAATCTCTTCCATTTGTCTGCATAAGATTTTCTGGTGCTAGGACTCCTGGCCTCCAAAATAACATCCATCACTGCTTTAGAGAGAGGTGTGTCTTGAGAGGCTACATTATCTGCCATGCCGCCAGGTTTAAGTTTTGAGTTGGCTGTGCAGTATCTGACCGTCTTGTTAGGTCAATAAGTGAGGAATTTGAGGTAATGTCCAGGCTGGGCAGTGAGACAAGCTCTTTAGGACTGGGTACCAGTACTGGCGGGGCCAGTCTGGGGCAATCAGTATCATTTTTGGTTTCTCTTGTCTGAACTTGAGGAGTACCTTGGGGAGGAGAGGCAGAGGAGGAAAGGCATATACTGTTAGATTTTTCCAGCTGAAAGATAGAGCATCCAATTTCCATGCTTGCTTGTGATAAGTCCTTGTGCAGAATCTTTGCAGTTGGTAGTTGTGAGGGGAGGCAAATAGGTCTATGTCCGGGCATCCCCAGGTCCTTGTTATCATGCTGAAGACTTGTGGATCCAATTTCCACTCGTGGGGATCCATTAGGTTTCTGCTTAGTTTGTTTGCCAGAGTAATTTTCCTTCCTGGCAGGAATTGAGCTTGCAGATGTACTTGGTAAGTCAATGCTGTGTGCCACAAGTTCATGGCTAGCCTGCAGAGGGGGTAGGAATGTGTGCCTAACTGCTTCTTTATGTACCACATGACTGTAGTATTGTCCGTCTTTATTAGTAGTTGTGATCCCAACAACGATCTGGAACATACCAGCTTTATTGACAACAAAATGTTCCTTCGACTAATCACTTTCGCCAGTAATTGGCTTCATCAGAGTCTGATGAAGCCAATTACTGGCGAAAGTGCTTAGTCGAAGGAACATTTTGTTGTCAATAAAGTTGGTGTGTTCCAGGTTGTTGTTGGGATCATTTGTTTCTATTTTTCCAAGTTTTTTTTCCTGTTGGGAATTTGTTTTTGCTGTGTTTTATTAGTAGTTGTCCTGGATGAAGTTGATCCTTGAAGGCTGTTAGGGCATTCTGAACAGCTATCATCTCTTTTTGATTGATATGTACATGCATTTGACTTGCGGACCATGTGCCCTGAATACATCTTCCTGCCATATGGGCCCCCCAAGCGTAATCTGATGCATCTGTCGTCAATGTCTGCCTGGCTGTGGGTAAGGAGAATGGCTGTCCCATGTTGTGGTGACAGGCTTTTGCCCACCATCGAAACTCCTGTTGCAGGCAGGGAATGAGGGCAATTATTGTTTCCAGGCTGTGGCAATGTTGAGTCCAAACACTTTTTAGATACCATTGAAGTTTCCTCATATGCAGTCTTGCATATGGAACTAGCAGAATGCAGGATGCCATGAAACCCAAAGCCTGCAGAATTTTTCTTGCAGATAACTGGGTCTTTGTTGCCAACATTTTGAAATAAGTAGTCAGTTGTCTGTGTTTGTCTGGCGTGAGATAAGCCATTTGGGCAGTTGTATTTAAGCTTACACCCAGGAATATTATCTCTTGAGAGGGTACGAGTTTTGATTTCTTCTCGTTTACTGTGTACCCTAGACTTGTCAGTAATCTTTTTACAAACGCCAGATGCTGTAGTAGAATGTCCTTGTTCTCCACTTGAATAAGGCAGTCGTCCAAGTAAGGATATATTTGTATTCCTCTGTCTGCAAAATGCAATTACTGGTGCCAGGCACTTTGTGAAGACCCTGGGCGCAGTAGATAAGCCAAAGAGCAGTGCAGAGAATTGGTAGTGCATTGAGCCAGCTTTGAATCTGAGGTATCTTCTGCATGTTTGTCTGATTGGGACATGCAGGTATGCCTCTTTTAGATCTAAAGTTACAAGCCAATCCTTCTTGCCCAACATGGGCAGAAGCTGCTGTAGAGTCAACATTTTGAATTTTGGAACATCCAGATATGTGTTTAGAATAGATAGGTCCAGTATTGGTCTCCAGGCTTTGACTTTTCTGGGTACCAAGAACAGTCTTGAATAGAATCCGTGACCCTGCTCTTGTTCTGGTACTTGTTGAATGGCCCTCATGTCCATGAGGGATGAAACTTGTTTTTGTGCCTCTGCCCATTGATTGTGTGGCAGGTCTGGCATACCGTTTTGCCTTGGCTGGGTGTGAAAGTGGAACCTGTAGCCTTGTGAAACTATATTTAGAACCCATTTGTCCTGGGTGATCATTTGCCAATTTTGTGAAAAAAGTGCTAGCTTTCCCCCTAAAGGGGCTGCCAAAAGATAAGTGCTTGGTGTTGGAAGTGGAAAGTCATTGAGACTGTTTCCTGTATGGCTGTGATTTTTCCTCTCCGCTCTTGGAGGTAGAAGCACCCCAATGTTTAGGCCTGTATGAGCCTTGGGGCTGTGATCTGCTTCTGGGGCGTCTGTATCTGCCCCTTTGAGGTCTATCTGACACTGGAAAGGACCAATTTTTTGTAGGCCAGTTCCTGCTAAATCTGGGAGGCTGTACCTGCAAGAAATCCTTGACTGTTTGCATAGATTTAGCCTTGTCCTCCATTTTCTTCAACACCTCTTCTGCTTTAGCACCAAAGTATCATGCTGTAAAGGAGCGTCTAATAGTTTTGCTTTAACATGATCCGGCAAATTTTGTTCTTTTAACCAAGCATGCCTCCTAATGACAGAACCTGTAACAGCGGCCCTGCAGGAAGCCTCAAGAGAATCAAACCAACATTGCAAAGTATGCTTTCCAACTTGTTCAGCTGCATGCAATAAATCCTGCATTTCTTTATTGTCTGCACATTCTGTATTTGCTGGCATTTTCTGTTTAAGCAAAGATATAAGATATTGCTGATACTTAGGCATATGAAATTGGCAATTTAAGGCTCTTACTGCCAAGGTAGCAGAGGTATAAATCTTTTTGCCCCATCTGTCTAGGGACCTAGAATTCCTATCAGAGGGGATAGGGTTTTTTGCAGTAGAAACCTTGACCCCTTTGGGACCCTGAGAGATGGTTTCTCGGTTAGCTGCAGGGTTCTTACAGAGAAATTTATGTGAATCAGGAACCCTGTAGTATCTGTCTGGCTTAACAGGGGCTGGTGGTAAAGAGTCTGGAGAAAAACTGGACTCTGTAAATATATCATCTACAATATCTAAAACAGGCAGGATAGCAAGGGGCCTGTGCTGGGGCAATAAAAGGAAATCTCTGAGCCTTTTCTTGGATTCTGAGTAATCTTGGCTCTCCCAGTGGAAATGCTCCCTCATAGTATGCAGTGTTTCCCCAAAAGAATAATCCTCAAGAGGAGAGGCTGAAGGGATAGATTCTTCAGCATCAGAATCCTCATACGGAGGAATAGAGTAACCCTGTTCAGAGGAGGAATCAGAGGAAATGGAAACCTGGTCTGAAGATTCATATTCTAACTCTTGCCTAGGCCTCTTTTCAGGAGGGGGTTGGGAACCCCTGATCAAAGTAATAAGGTCATCGGCCATTTTAAGCATCTGTTTTTTAGGCATGGAGGCCTGTCCAGGTGAATGCTGTACTTGTTTCTTTGTCTTTAGAGCTGCTTTAGTCTTTGTCTTTGTAGCTGAAGTAGGTTTCACATATAACTGAGTAGGCCTGAAAACACCCTCAGAAGCCGATGCCTGCTCAGCAGCTCCGGACCCATCTGAGAGAATGATTTCCGAGTGTCCAATACCTTGAGTTTCCAGAGGCCCAGTCGGCTCCACGTGGGAGTTGGAAGCAGCCTGTGGCTCTGAGGTAGTGGGAGTCAGGGGCTGCAAAAGCGCCTCACTTGGAAACGGCGACAGGCCTAGAAGAAGCCTCGTCATCGGTTTTGAATCTCGGATGCCTGTCCTTTTCTTTTCGTTTTTTGTAAACTCCGGTAGTCGGCTGATCCGATGGCATTATATAATTAAATCTTCTGCCACAGTAATGAAATGCAAAATCGTACCAACGCTTAATAGTACGTCGGTTAACTCTAGCACAAAACCAACAACTAGCAACGTTATGGTCAGGGCCTAGGCAAGGAATACAGTAAGAATGAAAATCCTTATGGGGTATTTGCTTCCCACAAGAAATACAGTTATTAACTTTTTCTGACATCGGTCTGGAGCAAAAAAAAAGTTTCCCCAACAGGGTACTTAGCTTTAATGAAGACTTCGGATCTGAAATTCGAATTTGAAAACTTCAGGAGTCGGCCGACTGGCACTTGCGAACTGCTTTTGCTTCGGGCACCTAGCGACAAGAAAGACTGAAGAAAATGGCGTTGGCTGCATTTTATATAACCCTGGAGCACTGACATCAGGGAAGAGGCGACAGCAACCGACGCCGGACCTAGACTTTGGAACTCAGGCCGACTGCGGGTAGCCTGCTAGCAGGATAACCCAATTGTAATGACTGCAACAGTGAAACACGATGAACATCAGGCAGGTTCTCTTTCCCCTTTCTTATTTACATTACATTTAGAGCCAATGGCAAAGGAAATAAAGGGCTCAGATATTCAAGGATATAATCAGTACTGTAATCAAGAAAAGTTGGCTTTATTTGCAGACATTATTATTTTGCACCTTACAAAACTAGAAAAAGATATCTGTGTTGTGAAACATTTTGAGACAGTTTCAAGTCTTTTGAGATATAAATTTAAAGACAGCAAAATAAAGGCTATAGCTGTAAACTATGTACTCACACATGAACTGGTTCAGCAATACCCATATTTATGAGGGACATGATAAAAATAAGTATTTAAGATTATGTTTTAAAAAGGATTTTGTTGTGGCAGCTAAACGTATGTGGGAAGAGACTAAACAAAAGATAATATAAAAACTAAGAAAAGAATAGTTGTGTAAAATCTTACCATAACCATAGATGTCCTTCTCTTCCATGTTGCAGTATTCTTAGTGTGGGATTCACGACTTCAGGTGAGCCGAACGTCGGCTTCTATACAAAAGCTTAAGCCTGGCTGCTGCAGGTGCGTGGGACGTCACACTTAGGGCCATAAACCAGGGACCTTAAATGTGACGTCTGCATGCACAGACCTCAGAACTTAAATGCCCAGTTGGACAGTCTCACACAGAGAGTAACAAGTGATGTCAACCAGAGGTGCAAAGTGTCATATGCTGGCTAGTCTGACCCTAGGCTAGGATGGTGGCTCAGAGTGCTCCTTAGACCGGTCAATAGTAAAAGAGGGGGATAGGTGGGTGAAGGAATACTGCAGCATGGAAGAGAAGGACATTTACGGTTATGGTAAGATTTTACACAACTATTCTATGTCCTTCTATTCCTATGTTGCAGTATTCTTAGTGTGGGAGAGTGCCACAGCTTAATTAGAGGGACGGGTAGAGGTAGATGTAGCTGATTCCACAAAACCCTGCAGGATTGCACTAGCAAACTCTGCCTAGGCTCTGGAGACATGGTCCAATTTGTAGTGTCTGGTGAAGTTGTGAATGGTGGACCAGGTGGCTGCTTCCAGGACGGAGGCTGTGTCTTTGAGGAAGGCTTTGGAGGTGCTACGTCCCTGGTAGAATGAGCTCTTACTCTCTGGGTAATTGCTTGCCATGGTTAGAGTAGCAGAAGCAAAACATTTTCCTAATCCAATAGGAAATGGTTTGTTTGGAGACTGCCTTGCTCAGGACCCTAGGGTGGAAGGATGCAAAGAGTTGGTTAGATTTTCTGATGGACTTAGTTTTGTCTAGATAAAACCTTAGTTGTCTGTGCACATCCAGGGAATGGAGTATCCTCTCACTGTCATTGGTTGGAGAGAGGAAGAAGGTGGGCAGGTGAATGGATTGATTTAGGGACAGTTTGTTGACCACTTTAGTCATGAAGGAAGGGTTAGTACGTAGGGTTACCTTATCCTTGTGGAAGGTAGTGTAGGGAGAGCAGGCCATTAGAGCTTGTAACTCTGACACCCTTCTAGCTGAGGTAAGGGCCACCAGCAGTACAGTCTTCAATTCATGTACACATTTAGAGAGTAGCAGCACTAGCTGGTTCGAATGGGACCAGTGTTAGTTTTTCCAGAATAAAGTTTAGGTCCCATGGGGGTGAGATGGGTTTTCTTGGTGGTCGGATGTGTAAGACTCCTTTCAGGAATAATTTGACATCTAGCCTGGTTAGTAAAGGAGGAATCAAGTGGTAGACAGGCTGAAATTGCTGATAGGTGGACTCTCACTGAACAGTACGAAAGACCAGCCTTAATTAGTTCACACACATAGGTAAGGACTGGGGGGGGGGTCTGGCTGGCAGGGATCCCTGTCCTTATGGAGACACCAGTCGGAGAATCTTTCCCATTTTGATAAGTAGGATCTCCTAGTAGTCGGTTTCCTGGCTTCCCTCAGAACTAAAAGCATGTCCTCTGAGTAGTGGTGCCTGAAAGGGATTAAACGTTTATCACCCAGAGTGTTAGACCTAACATCGGTTGGTGAGGGTAAGAGTTCCCTTTTGTTGTGTGAGTAGGTCCACCTTGTGGGGTAACTTGTGGTGATTGCCCTTGGCTAATGAGAGAAGTAGGGAGTACCAGTGCTGCCTTCACCAATACAGAGTCACCAGCAAGATTTTTGTTTTATCCCTCCTGGTTTTTAGGAGGACTTTTTGAATGAGAGGGAAGGGGGAAAATGCATATAGAAACTGCCCCTTCCATGGAATGCTGAAGGCATCTACCCTCCAGGCAAGTGCAGAGTGGCCCTTGGCATAGCTGGCCTTAGGCATAGGCCAACTAGGCGTCTGCCTAGGGCGCCGCTCTAGCAGGGGCACTTTCCCAGTATTTATTTGGTGTAGGTAGACCAGGATGGGGGCACCAGCTGTTGTGGTGGGGGCACCATGGAGCCTTTTTGCCTAGGGCACCAGTTGACCTAAGGCCGCTCCTGGTCCTTGGTGCAGAATTTTTTCAACTGTCTGTTCTGGGGGAGGCAAACAAATCTATCTGAGGTGTGCCCTACCGGTGGACAATGTCTAGAAAGGTGTCCCTGTTCAGCATCCACCCGTGCTGTAGAGAGGATGTTCTATTGAGAATACCCACTTGTTTGTTGTCCTGGTAAGGGATGTATGTTGCCTTGCAGGGATAAGCTGTTCCTGGAGGCAAGGTCCCAGATTTGCAATGTTATCCAGCAGAGGAGGTAGGCCTTGGTCTCTCCCTGTTTGTTGAGATACCACATGACTGTAATGTTGCCCGTAAAGATTTGAAGGAGGCTCAGATGCAGGATAGGGAGGAAGGCTTTCAGGGCCAGAAGAACTGCAGTAATTTCCCTCACACTGATATGGAGGGTAGGGTGCCAGGTGTCCTGTACCATGAAGCCTTTCATGGTAGCACCACACTCTAGGTTTGAAGCATCTGCATGCATGTGCTAGGTTGGGGAAGGTGGTTTTAGTGGAAGGCCCGGGTTCAGAATTATTTGTTGGATCCACCACCTTAGTTCTGCTTTGAGGCAGGGCAGGATTGTAATCTGGCACTCTAGGGGATGTCGGTGTTGTGACCACACATTTTTCAAGTACCACTGCAGTTTTCGTATCTGCATTCTGGCTAGAGGCAGCATATGGACGGTGGCTGCCATTAGTCCCAGGATATGCAAGAATTGTCTTGCAGATATTTGTTGAACTTGTAAGTGAGTGGAGAGAGAAGAACTTTGTCCTGAGGGAGGAAAGCTCGCATCAGGTCTGTTCTTATCCTGCAGCCCAGACAGAGTTTGTCCTGCTGGGGGGTTAAAGATGACTTTTTGGAGGATTAGGGTGAATCCTAAGCTTTGAAGCAGGGAAGTGGTGAACCTCAGATGGTTTTGAAGGGTGTCATCTGTTTCTACTAGAATGAGGATGTCCTCTAGGTAAGGATAGATTTGAACACCTTTGGTTCTACAGATGGCTATAGCTGAGGCTAGGCATTTTGCAAATACCCTGGGTGCAGTAGATAAACCAAATGGCAAGGCTGTAAATTGAAAGTGAAAGCAGGGCCCAGTGAAATGCAAGAACTGTCTGTGGGAGGGTTTTATGGGGATATGGAGATAAGCTTCCTTTAGATCTAGTGTGGCTATAAAGGCCTGGGCTGGCAGTAATGGTAGTAGAGTTTGAAGGAATAGCATCCTGAATGATGGAACTTTTAGGGATAGGTTTAGAAAGCACAGATCTAGGATTGGTCTCCAAGGCCCACCTTTTTGGGGGACCAGAAAAAGTCTTGAGTAGAAGCCTTTTTCTTCCTGGGGACAGGTTCTATAGTTCCTAAGGTCAGAAGGTCTTGCAGTATGTGAGGGATGAGATGTAGTCGATATTTGGGGGGGAAAGGAATGCCCCTTGGAAGGGGCTTTTCCTTCCAGGAAAGGAAATATCTGTTTTGTATTATTGCCTGCACCCAGCTGTCTGATATGATGGATTTCCAAATGGGGAGGCAGTGGGAGAGGCTTGCTGACAAGGGAAGGTGGGCAAGGGAGTCATGCCTTGTTGGGTCCACTTCTATCTTGAAAAGGCTGCCTTTGACTGGGTTGTGCGACAACTGGTCTGGAGGAGGTTTGCCTCCTGGTTCCTCTCCTATGCCTGGAAGAGGAAGGGGTAGTCAAAGACAGGGGCCCCTGACAAAGGTAGTCTTGACAAAATCATTTCTGTAGTATTTAGGGATGGGAGACGCAAGCAAGTGCTTGATGTCTTGAAGCTCTTTACTTTTCTCTTGCAGGTTTTGAAAATGTCTGCAGACTGTTTACCAAACAGAAGGTTGTGATCTAAAGGGGCATCTAGGATTTTAGACTTGAAATCCTCTGGTAGTGGTTGGAGGCGTAGCCAAGAATATCTACGGAGTACTGATGCAAAAGCTGCAGACCGTGCAGAGGCCTCTGCTGCATAATAACCGCATCTAATAGAATGTCTGGGTACCTGAGAAGCCAGGGGCAGTTTAGATGCTATCTCAGTTTTGGTCGGACAGTCAGGGGTGGATGACAGGAGAGTAGTGGCTTGTGATACTGGGTCCAAGACATATTTTATCATATGGGTTTGATAGTTGATAGCTCTGAAGGCTAGGGTGGAGGAGGTATAAACCTTCTTACCTATCCTGTCCATATTTTTGCTATCCTTACCAGTAGGCAGAAGAGATGCTGAAGGAATCAATCTAGATTGCTTGTCAGGGGATACAGCAATTACAGCAGGGTCTGCCGGGGTGGTTTTACTAGGAATTTTTGATCATCTGGAATGTTATAGAACCCGTCAGGTCTCTTACGGGCTGGTGGTTGTGAGTCTGGGTTCTTTGATGCTGAGGTGAAAGCATCAAGGTAGGCAAGAATGACTGGTGGGATGGCTGAAGGCGAGGGAAATTCCACTTGGAGTAATTCAAAGTATCTCCTTTGTGTGTTAGGCATTTGGGAAGTGTCCCATTTAAAGTATTCTTTCATCTTTGTGATGGTCTCCCCAAAGGTGGCATCCTCTGGAGGAGTGTCCCCTTCTATGGATTCCTGTGGAATAATATACAAGTGGGGAGGCAATTTGAGAGGAATAAGAGAATGAGTCATCAGAGGAGGAATAGTAGGGTTCCTGCCCTTCTTTCCCTTCCTGGGCAGTAGGCAAAGGGAGAGAAGTAGCACAGGCAGGCCTAGGACTGAACACTGGAATGCTGGAGGGGGAAGAGGCCATGGGCCTAAGGGCCACGAAGGCCCGCATCAAGGAGCTGGTGAAAGATTGCCAGTCTGGGACTCCTTCAGAAGGTGGAGTCTCGTGCTTTGTTTTCTGTTTCCTTTTTAAAGGCATAGTTCTCTGAGAGGGCCTAGGTTCAGGAGCCTGGGAAATGGTAGGGGCTTCAGGGAGAGGCATCCTGGTTGGTCGTCTGATGATATCTGGTTCCCCCTCGACATCAGTAGAGAGTGATGAAGTTATTTCCATGGACACACTGGCCATTACTTCGGAAGTGGTTTCCTCAAGGGGAGCCGTCAAAGTAGATGGTTTTATTGGATGTCCCTCAACTCCTAAATCGGAAGTTGGCAGGACATCCAATGGCAGAGAGGCAGAGGAAGTAGGCCTGGAAACCTTGGCCTTTTTCCTTGGTGGTTCTGTCAGATCGGCCAATTCGGGATCCATCCTGAGCGCTAGTTTTTTTGAGTCTCTGGTTTTCTAAGTATAGGTTAAGGGCGGTCAGACAGCTATGGAAGGTCTAGGGTATAAAAGATTGATAAACAGACCAAGCGGTGTGGTCATGCTCTTGGCCTAGGCAAAAAATGCAGTGGCCGTGCGTATCCTTATGCAGTACCTGGTGCCCGCATCGGCATTTACCCTTCTTAGCTGACATCGGCTAAAGGTAATTACAGCAAACCAAGCTCAAACAAAATAAAGGCAAAATCCCCAACGGGGTACTTAGCTTTAGACTTCTTCAAGTAAAGGAGCGAAGTGATCGATGTGATGGTCGACTGCGGCTGAAAAGTTCTGAGGTCTGTGCGTGCAGATGTCATATTTAAGGTCTCTGGTTTATGTGTGAAGTCCCACGCAGCTACAGCAGCCAGGCTTAAGCTTTTGTATAGGAGCCGACGTTGGGTCGCCTGAGTCGGGGAATCCCACACTAAGAATACTGCAACATAAGAACAGAAGGACATCTGGAAGCTGCTGGATATGGATAGCAAAGTACAAGCAGTGAAATGTTTTTAGTCCCTTTAGTTTTATATACAGGTCAGGCATATTTTTAACAACTAGACGACAAGCTGTGGACAGTAATTAATAAAGAGTTGAAAGATTTTATCTGGGAGGGGAAGAGGGCAAATGTCAAGTGGGAAAAGAAGATCCTTCAAATAGAACAGGGTGGTTTAGGACTACATGATATGAAGGGATATTTTACAGCTATACAATTAAGGCTCATATACATAACACAAGCAGAAAGCTATAATTCCAAGTGAAAATGGATGATGATGAAGTGGGGGGAAATTCAAGAAATGAGAGAGTAGGAATTTGGATGCAGATCATTAAGAAGAATAACAGCAGTCATACAGAGTATTACACTTATTAAATATTCTAAGAACTAAATCAATACAAGAATGGAGAAAGGAGATTCTATCGACAGGGATGACTGCAATTACAGGTACACTGAATAAGGCAAAGTACAGTTTTGTACCTACCATAAATGTAGATGTCCGAACTGGATAGCATCTGCAGTCATAACAACTGGGTTGTCCTGTCGTCAGGCAGCCCTTCAGTCGGCCGGATTCCAAAGTCCGGGTCCGGCTTCGGCTGATGTCACACTTCACCCGACGTCATCTCTGTTGGTTTTCGGGTATAAAAGCATCAGCCGACGCCATTTTCCTCAGTGTTTCTTGCCCCAGATGCCAGTAGCCCTCTTGAAGGCTAAAATTTGGATAGATGCCAATGTTTCCAAAAAGGATAGAGGTAAACACAAAAATAAGCATGTATGTACATATATACAAACAAATACACCATAAAAGACTCCCCCCCACCAGCTAGCTATTAGGAGGGTAAACACCCTAGGAGTACCACAGAGGGAAGGAGGGAGGTAATCCTGACTGCAGATGCTATCCAGTTCGGACATCTACATTTATGGTAGGTACAAAACTGTACTATGTCCTTCATGGATGCATCTGCAGTCATAACAACTGGGTAGAATACCATAGCCAACTAGGGGAGGAGGATAAAAGTAGATTATGGTGTTGTTAGGATCCCTTGCAGTACAGCTGTGGCAAACCCTGCTCGGGATCTGGAATATAGAGGCAAATTATAATGCTTGGCAAATGTATGCACGGAGGTCCAAGTAGCCGCCTCAATAATGTCTTTGGTTGCCACTCCTCGTAAGAAGGCTGTGGTAGTGGCTGTTGCCCTTGTAGAATGAGGTCTTATGTTCTGTGGAATTGGTTTTCCATGGAAGGAGTAACAGAATCGTATGCAATTTCCTATCCATTTGGAGATTGTCTGTTTGGAAATAGCTTTTCCTTCCCTTCCTGTTGCATAGGCTACCAAAAGTTGGTCAGTCTTTCTGCTATTTTTGTTCTGTCCAAGTAGTAGCGTAGCTGTCTATGTACATCCAAGGTATGCAGTATTCTTTCCCTCTGTTTTGTGGGTTGGGAAAGAAGGTAGGTAGGTGGATTGCCTGGTTTAAAGACACTCTGGATACCACCTTAGGCATAAATGTAGGATTAGTCCTCATGGACACTCTATCTTGGTGGAAGATTAGGAAGGGTTGCACTGCCATTAAGGCCTGTAGTTCTGAAACCCTCCTTGCTGAAGTAATTGCCAGTAGGAAAGCAGTTTTCCATGACAGGTGTTGTAGGTCTGCTGTTGCTGCTGGTTCAAAGGGTGATAGTGTCAACTTTTCTAGCACAAAGTTTAAGTCCCAAGCTGGTAATGGTGGTTTCCTTGGAGGTTTTACATTCTTGATTCCTCTGAGGAACTGCCTGAGCAAAGGGTGCGAAAAAACAGGTGGATCAAAGCTGTATTCTGCTGAAATAGCTGATGCATGTATCTTGATGGAGGAGTAGGACAGGCCTGAATGAAGAAGTTCGGCCAGATACTCCAGAATGTTAGGCATATCTATGTTTGACCCATCTTTTCCTCTTTCCGTACTCCAAATGACAAACCTTTTCCATTTTCCAGCATAGTTGCTTCTTGTTGAAGGTCTGCGTGCTTCAAGAATAATGTCTTTAACTCTTTGGGAAAGTTCTGGATTAGCTGCTGCTATGTGATGTTCCATGCAGTCAGTTGCAACGTTTTTAGGTTTGGATGTATGATGCTGTAGTTGTTCTGAGTTAACATCAAAGGCATCAGGGGTATTGGCCACATATTGTTCCGAGACATGCTCCTCAGCAGTGGGTACCAGTGTTGTCTTGGCCAGTTTGGAGCTATCAGGATTATCCTTGGACGTTCTTCCTTGATTTTTAGTAGTACTTTGTGTATCAAGGGAAGAGGTGGGAATGCATATGCTGTTAGGCCTTTCCAGCTGAAGGAGAGCGAATCCACTTTCCATGCTAGTGGGTGGAATGTCCTTGTGCAGAACTTTTGAGCTGGTGATTGAGAGGTGATGCGAATAGATCTATCTGAGGCATTCCCCATTTCTTTGAGATGGTCTTGAAGATGTCCGGGTGCAGCTTCCATTCGTGGGCATCCGATGTGGTTCTGCTTAATATGTCTGCTAGAGTATTTTCTTTTCCCGGTACAAATATTGCCTGTAACTGGATGTTGTAGCTGAGTTCCAGGGTCCACAGCTCCAAAGTCATTCTGCATAGGGGGTATGAATGAGTGCCTCCCTGTTTGTTGATGTACCACATGACTGTGGTGCTGTCTGTCCTTATCATCAACTGGCCCTCTTGGAGAAATGGTTTGAACTTTTGGATTGCCAGTTTTACTGCCAGCATTTCTTTTAGGTTGATGTGCAGGTGAAGTTGATCCTGTGTCCACAATCCTTGCACGCATTTGTCCAGCATGTGGGCCCCCATCCTAGGTCTGAAGCGTCTGTTGTGATGGTCTGGCTTGCTTGACATCTGCGAAAGGGTAGGCCTGGGTTTGACTGACATGCCTGAGCCCACCATAGGAACTCCTGCTTTAAGCATGGAATTAGTGGGATTTCTTTTCTAGGCTGTGTCTGTGTTGGGACCATAAATTCTTTAGGTACCACTGTAGTTTTCTCATATGTAGTCTGGCAAATGGGACCAAGATTATGCATGATGCCATGAAGCCCAAGGCCTGCAGTACTTTTCTTGCTGTTAACTTGTTCAGTTTTGTTAGTGCCAAGAAGTAAAGAGGGAGTTCTTTTGTTTTTCTGTAGTCAGGAATGCCATTTGTTTTAGTGTGTCCAATTCAGCCAAGAATGTCCTTGTTTGGGATGGTATCAGCCTTGACTTTTGTAAATTGACTGTGTATCCCAGTGCTTGTAGCAAGTAAATGACCCTTTGTAAATCTGTTGTCAGCTTGCTTTTGTTGTCCCCTTGTAGCAGGCAGTCGTCCAGGTATGGGTAAATTTGAATTCCTGTAGTCTGCAATGGGCGATTACTGATGCCAGGCATTTTGTGAATACTCTGGGCAGTAGATAAGCCAAAGGGCAATGCTGAGAATTGATAGTGCTCTGATCCTGCAAGAAATCTGAGGTATCTTCTGCAGATTGGTCGAATGGGGACGTGCAGGTATGCCTCCTTGAGATCTAGAGTTACCAGCCAAGACTCCTTGCCCAGCATGGGAAGAAGTTGCTGTAGGGTCAGCATTTTGAATTTTGGGACAATGATGTATGTATTTAAGGTGGACAGGTCGAGAATTGGTCTCCAACTTTTTCCTTTCTTGGAACTAGGAATAGTCTGGAGTAGAACCCCTTTCCTTGCTCTGCTGTTGGCACTCTTTCCACAGCTCTCATGTTTGCTAACTCCATTATCTGTTGTAGTGCCTCTGTTTTTGATTTGGAGGTAGATTTGGCATTCCTCTTTTGACTGGTAAAGTGTGGAAGTGAAACCGGTAACCTTGATCTATGGTTTGTAAAATCCACTTGTCTTTTGTTATGTAGTGCCAGTTCTTTGAAAATAAGGTTAACTTTCCGCCTAGAGGAGCTGCTATTTGTTCCCTGGTAGGCGGATTTAGGGTTAAGTCACTGTGGTTGTGCTGATGTAGTGGCAGTGGTTGTGTCTGTGCCTCTGTTGTTACCTTGCCACTGTCGTCCTCTGTAGGCACCTCCTCTGGATTGGTTTCTGCCTCTGGAACGTCTATTCCTGCCCCTTTGAAATTTTGTGGAGTCAGGAAAGGACCACACTTTGGCAGGCCTGTTCCTGCTAAACCTTGGGGTTGAACCTGCAAGAAATCTTTAACCGTTTGAACAGATTTTGCCTTTTCTTCCATTTTCTTCATAACCTGCTGGGCAGGTGTACCAAACAAACTTGTCTTATCCATAGGAGCATCTAGCAACTTAGCTTTAACATGATCCGGTAAAGCTTGCTCCTTTAGCCATGCATGCCTTCTTATCACTGTGCCAGTCATGGCTGATCTAAATGAAGCCTCCAGTGCATCATAGCCACATTTTAAGGAATGGTTGCTAACCTGTTGTATGTTATTTACCATTTCTAATACATATTTCTTATCAAGAGATTCATCAGTGGTTAGTTTTTAGTTAACTGATCAAGGATAAACTCTTGGTATTGTATCATGTGAAACTGACAGTTTAAAGCTCTAGCTGAGAGAGTAGCTGAAGTGTAGACCTTTTACCCCATCTGTCTAATGACCTTGCTTCCCTTTCAGAAGGAATAGGGTTTTAGCTATGGTCGGCTACTGCCTTGGGACCCTGGGATATAGTTTCTGGGTCTGCAAGTGGGGCCTTGTAAAGGTGGTGATGAGTATCTGGCACCCTGTAAAATCTGTCTGGTTTGGCAGGGGCTCCGGGTAAAGAATCTGGAGCGGAGCAGACATCATTGAAAGCATCATCCACCACAGAGAGAACAGGAGGTATAGCTAAGGGCCTGTGCTGTGGGAGGTGCAGAAAGGTCCTAAGTCTTTTTCTGGAGTCTGAAAAATCCTGTTGCTGCCATTGGAACTGCTCTCGCATGGCATGTAAGGTTTCCCCAAAGGAGAATTCTTCTGGTGGGGAAGCAGCTGGAATGGATTCTTCAGCATCAGAATCTTCAAAATTGGAGAAAGGAGCCTCTGGCTGGTCAGTTATGTCTGATTCATCAGCAGAATCATCAGAGGACACTGGCTCAGGGGCTCTGCCCTAGGTCTCTTCTCTGGGGGCTGAGAGGCCCTGTCTGGGTGAGATTGAGATCCTCTAATTAATGAAATTAAATCTTCTGCCAAAGTAAGCATTTGAGAACTAGAAGAGGGCCTGGTTGTGGGGGGTTTAACAGGCACTGTCTTAGTAGTCTTGGCTGCTTTAGCCCTGGCGAAGGCCTTAATGGACATGGCTGCTGGAGGCCTAGCAGCACCACGTGCTGGGGTAGAGACATCCAAGGGAATGGTGTCTGATAAGTCAGTGGCAACCACCGTAGTGGATAAAATTTCTGAGGCCGATTCAAGAGTGGTAGGGGCCTCGGTTGTAGAGATAGGTTCAGCTGTACTTTGATCAGTTTTCTCGGTTTCGGCCGAAACCGAGACACTCGCGTTTGCTTAACCATGGTTTCGGCGAAACCGCGGACCGCAGTGTCGGTCTTTATCTTTGCGTTTTTGGCAGATTGGGTAGTCGGAGGATCCGCCGGCATAATGTACGCAAAATCAGAACCGAAAAACTGTTCTGCAAACTCCGACCGACGCCTAAGCGTTCGTCGGTTGAAAGAAGCACAGGCCGAACAGGCTGCTACGTCGTGGGCTGGGCCTAAACAAGGCAGACAGTAAGAGTGGAAATCTTTATGAGGTATTTGTTTCCCACAGGTTAAACAATTATTAACTTTTTCTGACATCGGCTGAGGCAAGAAAGAGTCCCCAACGGGGTACTTAGCTTTAGAAGTCTTCGAAGTAGTATTCGGTAGAAGTAATCTCTGGATCCGACCGACCGGCACTTGCGAACAGCTTCTGCTTCGGGCGCCACGCGACAAGAAAGACTGAGGAAAATGGCGTCGGCTGATGCTTTTATACCCGAAAACCAACAGAGATGACGTCGGGTGAAGTGCGACATCAGCCGAAGCCGGACCCGGACTTTGGAATCCGGCCGACTGAAGGGCTGCCTGACGACAGGACAACCCAGTTGTTATGACTGCAGATGCATCCATGAAGGACATCAGGGGGCTGGAATTTACTGCAGAGAAGTGGCAAAGGAACCAAGGCATTGGGAGCAAACAACTACAAAGAGAAAGGGTACAGAGTAGGAAGAGGCCAAGAAGACATCTGGACTGCAAGTTAGAAATTGCCTTCCTATCGGGGACTGTTATCTAACTTTAGATACAGAAAAAGGGACAAGAGATCTTAAGTAAAAGACCTGCTTTTATAGACTTTCTAGTTGAATCTAGCACAGAATTGGCTGTTAAAAAAGGAATAACTAGCAGGGCATGTGAAATATTCCATAACAACTATAGGAATCAGTCAGACCAGGTTAGAAAAGATTGAAAGAGATTAAGTAAGTAATTCACAAGGAAACAATGGAAGGACATACATATGGCTTCAAAATACACAACAAAGTTCTAGAAGATTTAGGATTTTTGATTTGAAGTGTTAGCAAAGGTATTTTTATACCCCAAGCTGACTCTAAAGACTTTTTCCTCAGCTAGATGGCAAATGCTGCAGGTGCGATGGGGAAGAAAAGGTAACTGGAACATATCTTTTGGGAGTGTAATGAGTTGGCAGACTTTAAAAATTCCCTAGCGAGTACTCTGTCAGGAATATTGGGTTAGCAAATGGGTGTAACTAAGGAAATGATTTTTTTAAAAATCTGGGATACAGGATCTGAATTGCTTAAACATAGTAAGGTCGTATTACGTATAATTCTGGTGGCTGCCAGAAAAAGCAATTACTTGAAAATGGAAAGAAAGTGTAAACCAGCTGTATCTGAAGTAGGGAATATTCTAGCAGATAAAAGGACTGGAGTGGGGTCTTTTGAAAAGAGTAGGAGCAAAATACATAGAAAAAATGAAATTGTGGGAGCATTACATGCAGAATAATGATTTAGAAGAAGGGTGAGGCTAAGGGAAGGCAGGGATTGATCAAATTATGTAATGCTGGATTGATGGTGACTGTATAAAAGAATACATGCAAAGTATAATGTTTGTAACTATGAACATGTTAACATGGCTGATTTTCCTTTATATAAATGTATGTTTGCTTATTTTATAAGTGATGCTTAAATAAAAGTATTTAAAAAAGGAAAAGCCACAAGAAATCCTGTCTGGACATTTATAAGCAGAGACAGCTTGTTAATACAAAGAGTTACTGCAAAGAGTTACTGTGATTCAATTACTGGACATGCCTGCTGGAGCATATACTTGGGACACAGCTTAATGTTTGATCAATTCTCTGTAAGGACTAAGAATTCATTCAGATTCTGAAAGCGAGACAGTAAGGGGAAATTTTGCCTCTTTAACTAAAGCACTTAAGGACTGGTTAACTGAGAAGCAGTATTTTCTAAACACTGTCTGTTTAAATGTTTATTTTCGATTTTATACACAAGTTCTGTACTGTTTGCATATTTATTTGTAAAGGGAATGTTTTAACTTACTTCAAATAAAGAGTTTTACTAAATTTTAAATGTGTTTAATTGGCTGATGGCTGAATTACTGACTTAATGGTTTAGGTATTCGTCCAGTATACTTCCAGCTATGTGATATCAGTCATTGATGGGTCACTGCACAAAGTTAATTACTAGCATTTAACTATTTATAAGGTTGGACTTCTTTAAAGGTAAATAATAAGGTGTGTTATTGTCTTGTTAGTTTTGACTAACTGGTAGCAGCAACAGATACCATAAGCTTGCAAAGTTGGGTGTTGGTACTGGAGAGTTACTATCTATCCCCCTCCCTGGCCATTCTGGAAGATACTGTGCAAGTGCGGATGCAAAATATTTTTTTTTCCAAATTTTAATTCCTGTTGGGTTTGTCAGACTGCAGTGGAAGGGCACTGGACTCAACCTGCCTGGGGAGGCAGTGATTATAACTCAGAAATGTAGCTGTTCAATGTAAATCTCATTTGAATGTAGCAGGACATGGCTATTACCAAAGACAGCAGTACACATTTACCATGCATCCACAATTCCAACTGTCCTTTTTATATTAACTGATAAAAGTGTTCATAGGTTCATAGATTAGTATTAAGCTAACTGCCCTTGCGGGCCATTTTAAGCCTAGCCAATTATCCCGTGTGAGACTCAAGCCCTGCACCTTGTACTTGCAAGGAAAACACCTTAACCATTAGGCCACCCTCCCAACCCCTACTTGGGATCCAAATATCAATATAGTTGATTCAATCTTGTAAGATTTTTGTGGTGGCAGTGCAGGAGTTAAAACCCGTAACCCCTGTTACAAAACAACACGACTCTGGAGACATAAGGCAATGAATTCTTTGCTTATGGAGAAATGCCTCAAGTCCCTTGAAAAGAAGTTGAAAAAAATGTTTGCTTGAACTAGCTAAAGTAAAAAAATGAAAGAAAACATTTACAAAGTGGCTGAATCTTTAAGAAAAAGAAATGAATCATCTCCTTCCTACTTCTGAAGCAGATTCAACTCTGTAATGACTCTCAAACATAAAGAAATGTGGTCAGTACCTAAATCCCCCTGACCTTCCACCAATGTTGGTATCTTTGAATTTACCATTAAATGTATGCATACATTCACTGGTACTACTGTCCATTGAGATATCAAACCTTCTTAAAATAATACTGGAGGTTAAACAGGTAGAAAAGCGTGAGGTATCAGTTGTGGAGGAGACTACAGTTTCACCCATCACCAAGGCTTACTCTTCAGTTGCAAAAAAGACCAGCTGTCCCGTCTAGGAACTATAAATGTTTGATAAAGAAATAAGCAGATGCTTCTAAAAAAATCATGTAAGACTGATGTTGGTCCCCTTTGGGATCATCACTGGTTCCTCTGAAGTTTCTGGATAAGAAGAGTAAAACAGTAAGGATATCCTTTTCTCCTTCATATGAGGAACAAGAAGACTTTTATTTATCATAACAGTACTAAGGACTTTCACTTCAATATCCTTTTTCAGAATCTTCAAGCTTAACTTCTCAGGAATGAACTTTTAATAAGACAGTTAACAGTATGAAACAGAATCTTCTTCATCTAAGAAAAAATACCTACAAATGTTTAACTTCCTGGAGTCATTAGGAAGTAGCTAGCCAATGTTTAAGTCCTTTAAATAAGCTTAGGCATTCAGATATCTTCACTGTTCAGTAGACCCGGCTGCATAACCATGATGCAGAAAACTAACATTTATATTTTACTTTAAAAGTTAATTCAGCAAGTCTGACAATAACTTTTTTATCATTTAGTAAGCCAGATTTACCTGTAGTACCATTCCACTCTGAAAGGTAAAGGGAGGGAAGTTGCTACAAATCTTCAACAAAAAGGCATACACTTTCAAGTACCTTACACATTAGAGCAAACAATTAATTACCTAGAATATGCAACATGTCAAAATTTACTTCTAGCACAAATCAAACAAGTCTAAACGTGAAAGTTTAAAGATAAAAATTAAATATGAAATGTTTCAATTAATAAAACTGACAAGGGAAAATCCCACACTCTAAAGTGCTCTTATGACTCAGTGTGTGCAATGTTTGCAACAGCAATCGCAGATGCTGTCTTTAGAAGATAATGCTTGGATGAGGTCTAAAGATCTACTAAAGGTAGAGAGAACTCATGTTTTAGAAACAACCTTGCGTATGGTAATCCTACTACTGACATATGGAAAATTTCCAGAACTTATCAAGATATATCCACTTTTTAAAAGGACACACCTAAGAAGAAAGCAAATACTTGCCCAGCAACATCTTTAGTTAAACATTAAATCTCATCAGCCATCTCCTAACAAAATGATTAAATGCAGTCAGATACTAGAAAGTTCTTACTATGCTCTAACCCTAAAACTATGCCAATATTAACTGGTACATTGTTTTATCCTAACTAACATTTTTAATAAGATCATCATCTTATAAAAATCTTGATAGTTCTTAGGCTTTATGATAAATTATATCAAAGTTAGTAATTACCACACAGACATATCTGGAAGAATAGGTCCATCCTTGTTTACAACCTACACTAAGGCTGCAGGCATTAGGGTCACTTGGCAAGTTAAACTTCTCAAGCTGGTCTTCTTAGTCCACAATGCACCAGACTGCTTCACCTCTCCAAATCTGAGGTTAGTCACATGAAGCTAAATAATAAGACACACAATGCCTTCATCACTGAGAGGGGGAAGGCATGTTACCAAGGATGGTACACTTTCGGATCTGTCATTACATGTACATAACTTTGTATCTGGTAAAAGAATATCTATCTTGGGCGGCACAGCGGTGCAGCGGTTAACGTTCAGTTGTAAGTTCACCAAAGCAGATTCAATAAATCCAGGTAGGCACCAAACGAATTCAAATAATTCCTTTATTCAGAACCACAGAATGATAACACACAAGCGCTTTCGCTCAGACAAATTCTGAGCTTTATCAAGTGACACCATGCTGTTAAATCAGGTGTCTTATATACCTTGAGAATCCTAAATTAATTAGGAAGCACTACCAATTGACATTTTAAAGAGACTGTGCGCTTTTCCACATATTTAAAAATTCCATTAAAACAAAATATATAAAACTAATGGTAAAGTATGCTTAAAAAATGCATTAATGCATCTATTACTGCTAAAAATGTTAATAACATAAAAATAAACAAAACATTGTACACTATTTCCCTGATGTTTAACTTTGTAGTGAAACTTGTACACCCACTTATATCTTTTTTTGAGAATTTGGTGGAAAAGGATTTTAGGAAAATTTCTATGGATAGAAAGACTTTATTAACTGGCAATTTTTCCAATGAAGGGTTCAACTTTATCAAACAGTTAAAGGATGAAAATGTGAGGATAATGAAGCCGGACAAAGGCGGAGGGGTAGTGCTGATGTTTGCTGCTGATTATGAGGCTTATATTCATAATATGCTTCAAAATGATGGGCAATACTCAACAGTCTCACGAAATGAAGTCAATATTGCTCTAGCGCAGATCAACTACCATTTGTACGATCTATTGCTGCAAAATTCCATCAATGAAAAGCTCTACAACTATTTACATGTAGAAAAACCAAGGATACCGATTTTGTTTGGCATCCCTAAAATCCATAAGGGAACCAATCCGCCAGCATTCAGGCCAATAGTGGCAGGGGCAGGAGGAATCACAGAACCCATTGGCAAATTTATTGATTGTCTGACCAAGAGATTCACCCCCCGGCTCACGCATGTATGCAAGGACTCCTGGTATTTTCTATGTGATTTTCCTACTACCAAGTTTTCTCCTGACTTGTTGTTGGTGACTATTGACATCAAGGATCTTTTTTCAAGTATTCCTCATGATGAGGGTCTGGATTGGTTTGGCGAGTTTCTCACCAAGGAAACCGACAAACAACCGACTAAGCAATTTGGTCACTGAATTTATGGAAATTGTACTACGTAACAATTTCATCTTTTTCAATGGAGAACTCTTCAAGCAAAGTAAAGGAGTAGCAATGGGGGCATCTTGTGCCACCTTTTATGCCAACGTGGTGCTTCACGTATGGGAGCACAAGTTTGTGTTGGTCCCCCCTTGGGAACAACATCTGCTCCTCTATAGACGTTACCTCGATGATATTTGCATTCTGTGGCAAGGGTCTGAGGATGAGCTTTTGAGTTTTTTTGTTCACATCAACGCAAGTACCAATTTTTTGCAGTTCACCCATTCCATCGATCCAGACCAATTGCATTATTTGGACGTCACCATATACAAAAATTACTTGGACAACAGTTTTCAATCCAAACTGTATCGCAAACCCACTTTTTCCAACTCTGTCCTGCACTTTGAGAGTACACATCCTTTTTTCCAGAAAAAAGGCATCGTCAAAGGACAACTCATCAGAGCAAGTAGGATTTGTAGTGGACATGACGATTACATGGCAGAAGTCAAGTTTTTGCAAAGTTTGTTCCTAGAAAGGGGCTATCCTTTGGACCTCTTTAAAAGCCTGGTCGAGGAGGTAAATTCCAAAAGAGGAACTGTCTACCCACCCCTTTTGGGCAAGGGAACGGACACACCAGCTAGTTCCGTTCCCATTACCAATGAATTTAAGAACAGCTTTATCTACACTTATTCTTTGCATTCAAGGGAAATGGAGGAATCTATAAGAAAATATTGGCCTGTACTCGCCCTCTTTGAAGAGTTTAGGGGGCTATTGCCTGACCAACCTTCATTTGTAAGGAGAAGGGGTACCAATCTTAAGGAAATGTTTGAAAAAAAGCAGAATATTAAAAGGAAAATCAACCCAGCAAGAAAGGGTACGTTCAAATGCGGGGCATGTAGCCAATGCCATGCCATCTTGGAAGAAAAAGGCATCACCATTCCATCCAGAAGGTTTAAAATCTACCCAGCAGGCCATTTTACATGTGGTAGCAAGGGAGTGGTCTATTTAGGCTTCTGCACCACATGTAACAGTTTCTATGTAGGAAAACGGAAAGGGAATTCCGTGGATATCTGAACATTTTTACGATATAAACAAAAAGAAGGAAACCAACGCTTTTTACAAGCACTCCCTGATCTGTCCAAACATAAAACTGAGATTTATGGTACTGGAACAAGTTGAGCCTGATGCCGGGGGGGGGGGGGGGGATTGGGAATCAACTCTGGAATACCGAGAACTCCTTTGGCAATTAAAGTTAGATGCTGGGAGACCCCCTGGGCTTAACGGTATGATCAGTATCAAGCCACTATTGAAATTAAGAAGGGCAAGACTTTAGTTTGATATTCCTCATATAATTATTTATGACAAGCATTCATGCACACAGACATGTTTTTTACCTAATGGTATATCACACAAAGTTTATGTTAAGGAATGACCTATTGCACAGCACAGTTTAGTTTAATCAAGATACACTGTTCTCTTTTTCTAGCAGGGCTGTCAACGAGGCCAAGAAAATATCATTATACCCACATTAGGCATTAGCTTTATATCATAACTATGTGAACAACATTTGGTATGTCAAGTCATTCCATCTTATCTCAATTTTCAAAAGAAGTGCAGATTTTTGCACACAGCAAGTTTCACTACAAAGTTAAACATCAGGGAAATAGTGTACAATGTTTTGTTTATTTTTATGTTATTAACACTTTTAGCAGTAATAGATGCATTAATGCATTTTTTAAGCATACTTTATCATTAGTTTTACACATTTTGTTTTAATGGAATTTTTAAATATGTGGAAAAGCGCACAGTCTCTTTAAAATGTCAATTGGTAGTGCTTCCTAATTAATTTAGGATTCTCAAGGTATATAAGACACCTGATTTAACAGCATGGTGTCACTTGATAAAGCTCAGAATTTGTCTGAGCGAAAGCGCTTGTGTGTTATCATTCTGTGGTTCTGAATAAAGGAATTATTTGAATTCGTTTGGTGCCTACCTGGATTTACTGAATCTGCTTTGGTGAACTTACAATGAACTGTTCCATCTCCTGGCTGTGTGTGCATTTACTTCCTGGTTTGGTTCTTTGCTGTTTAACTGACTTCTTTGCAGCGGTTAACGTTGTCGCCTCACAGCAAGAGGTTCTCCGGTTCGATTCTCGGCTGGGGTGCCTTCTGTGTGGAGTTTGCATGTTCTCCCTGTGTTCGCGTGGGTTTCCTCCGGGTACTCCGGTTTCCTCCCACATTCCAAAAACATGCATCTGGAGCATTTCTCCCCGGGCCTCCGCTGAAAACAGGCTCTGTGGAACCTAGTCAGACTTTCCCGGTCAACAAATGATAAATAAATAAAAATAAAATAAAAAGCCTCAGTAACAATCATGAACGAATCCCAAGATAGTCCTCCTAGGTGGTCTTACTTATGACAACATACCCTTTATAAAGGTAGCTGCAAAAGGCAGCTCTAAAGCTGGATTTCACATCTAGCCTGTGATAACTTGCAATGGTTCCAAGAGAACAGCTAGCTGTTGCACAAATGTCATTGAGCTGCACTCTTTATGGAAGCTACTGGGGTAGGCAGTGTTCCAGCACAGTAAACATTTCTAACTACTGAAACAGGTCTGATATGTTCAATCTTTTAAACTTTCTAGCCCAGTTTTATTGGAAAAAGATAAAAAAAACTGATTGCCATTATTTATAGCCTTAGTTCTTACAACATAAATTCTTAGCTGGTAGTGCATATTGACGCACTGCAATAGATGATCTTCAAAATCTGATGATAAAAAGAATATTAGATTAAAGTGCTGGTTAACATTTGACACTGAGACTACCTTGGATATAAAAGAAGGGTTAGTACAGAGGAATTTTATTTCTATGGGGAAAAAAACCTGCGGAATTTGACAAAGAAAGCTTACAATTCTGATATTCTCCTTGAGATGTAAATGTCACAAGAAAGAGAGTTTTCCAAGGAAAAATATTTAAATCTGCCAAAGCTGTTGGTTTAAAGTGAACAATGGTCAACTTCTCAAGCACATATTAGTCACAAGAAGGTGCTGTCTCTCTCAGTTACTGTTTAAGAACAGCTTTGCAGACACCTTTAATGAATGGACTTAGAATTAAGGTCCTCATGAAAGTTGGACATGGATGCTATATTTACTGATACTGGTACATTGTACAAGTTTGAGTAGACTTTTATGATAGAAATGTTCTGAATTGGGCAGTTTTGTCATTATTGGTTCATGCATTTTGTTTCATTGCTTACTGGAAAAATGTTCAAAACAATAAATTTAAAATGTGCTCTAACAAGTGCGCTGTATTGTACAAGGAATATAATTTAATACAGTCAGGAAGGTGCATCAAAGAACGCATGTATGTTTTATGTGCAAGGGGCCTATGACTTGAAAACAGCCCAAAGGTAATCTTTATTCACCCTTGGCCAGATGCATTTTCTTTGAATGTGGGTTTCAATGCTGTTTCAATGAATGTGAGTTTCACCGGCACAGAAGTTTTAATGCCAAGTCTATTTTCATTGTGAGACTGTATTGCTTTATTTTGCAGATGTCTATTAGTGTTTGTGCTATAAAATGTAAAATACGTTTTAAATGAAATCCAAATAATCATTATACAAGTAAAGCAGTATGCACATACAGTGTTTATGGTAAATGGGGTGAAATAGCCAAGTAATGGGACATTGGAATGGCTGCAAGGGGACTCTGGGGCCATATTTTTGTTGTCTGTTCTTCAGTTTACATTTGAAAGTTGGTATCCCACAATTCCATTGGAGTGGGTGGGGCTACATAATTATGTATCTAAATTTTATGTTAATCAGCATACAGACTTGTACCTATTTTTCATGGATCTTTGTCCAGATTTTTGATGTTTCCAGGTTGAAAGGTATGCAGATAAGGCATGCATATGAGGAGAAAACACCTGCTGGGTTTGTTATGGAACTAGGAGAATCACCTTCAATTTAAGTTTTGTTTCTGACATTGGAGAAAAGTGTAGGAGCCCAGTTCCCATGTATAGCCAAACAGCATCCTTCAGAGGTATTTATAGTAGGTTCACATGATGGACAAATATGTGCTGCACTTGGTGTTTGTTGGAGAGGTCAACAGGTGACAACAAAGCTTCCTTCAATGCCTAAAAATTCTCTCTACCACCAAGGAATTGAGGGACCACTCCTGAGGCAAGAGTAGGCGGCATCTGCTGAGTTTGTCTACGGAAAGCAGGATGTCCCAGGGATATGAATTGCTACTGGAAAGCAGTGGTTTGACATGGCCTAATCTCACACTCTCAAAGCCCCCTGGCATATTTGGTAAGACAATGTTCCGCCTACTTTGCTAATGCATCACACAATTATCATGTTGTTGGAAAGAATATGATAACTTCCTGACAAAGGAAGTCCTGGAAGGATTGAAGGTGCAAAGAAGCCACTCTCTTCTCTAAGATACTGATATAAAAGGATAGGTTGGAAGATGACTAGATATCCTGTACCATCTGCCTACTGAAATACTCTCTTACCTTAAGGCTAACATACCTGCAATTACTGTAGCCAATGGCGTGAGTAAGTAAGTAAAAGAGACTGCCCTGACAGTAATGTGACAAGATCCATGCACCAAGTAATAGGGTCATGGGTGTACACTAGGCCAGCAACTACCATGGCTTCTATAAGCCTAGCCGCTCAACTCTCAAAGCCCCCTGGCATATTTGGTAAGACAATGTTCCACCTACTTTGCTAATGCATCACACAATTATCATGTTGTTGGAAAGAATATGATAACTTCCTGACAAAGGAAGTCCTGGAAGGATTGAAGGTGCAAAGAAGCCACTCTCTTCTCTAAGATACTGATATAAAAGGATAGGTTGGAAGATGACTAGATATCCTGTACCATCTGCCTACTGAAATACTCTCTTACCTTAAGGCTAACATACCTGCAATTACTGTAGCCAATGGCGTGAGTAAGTAAAAGAGACTGCCCTGACAGTAATGTGACAAGATCCATGCACCAAGTAATAGGGTCATGGGTGTACACTAGGCCAGCAACTACCATGGCTTCTATAAGCCTAGCCGCTCAACCCAATCCAACCCAACCCAAATGTGTCCCCATGTAACATAGGTAATTACATGGAGGGGTATCTTATTTAGGAGGTTGATAAAGGTTTAGTGGGGGAAGGTATGTTAGAGAGATTTACTATCAGCCTCTGTCTATCAGAGACATGGGGCCGGATTGGAGATGAATTTTCAATTTCCCACCTGATGGTCAAGCTGACATTTAAATAGGGTTAAGGGTGGACTCTACTTCACATGAATGGGGAATCTATTCTGCAGCATGGGGATTTGACAAACACTTGTGACTCACCAGCATGTTCTATTTATGTCAAAAGCAAATCTACTAAATCCATGCATCCAGTGTTTGTGGTACTATTCGCTTTGCAGATGTGCAAAAGGTCCACTAAGGCTAGATCTGAGGATGCCTAATATGCTAGGCATAGCTCGCCTCTCAGTAACCTGTATGAGACTTGAGCATAGAGATGGGGCTTTAAGGAGACCTGTAAAGGGCAATGTGTTAATACCCTGGAATCTCTTGGTTAGGAACCTCTGTACGTGCTCCTCTTATTAAATATGCCTGGTCAGATACATGCCAACGGGGGCCCTGTACTCAATGAGAGGTCTGATAAATGCCAAGTAAAATGGTACTATATCTTCCTTGGACCTGGATACCATACCGTTACTTGCAAGTTGGGCAACACAGAATGATTTTTTTACTAACTTAGCTATGTGTTGGTCAAAGGCCAGATTATGGTCTACATATGCTCCTGGATTCTCAACTCTTAGGGGTGTCTTACCGACATAGCAATTAACCTTGGTGGACAATTTCCCAAAAGTCAGTATAATGCACTTCTTGTCTTTGGTATCAGTCATTTGTCTGTGTTAGACACTCTTGCAGGATTTTAGAGCTGTGGGGGGAATCTATGATAGCTCCCAATTTCCAGTCGTCTGCAATCGTGCTCAGCCAGAGGATGGAGCAAAATCTTGGCAGCTGATTGTTCAGAGTGGAGGCAAACAGGTCTACTTGAGGAACTCCCCACAGACAGATCAAGTCTTGGAAGACTCCCTGATCTAGTTTCCATTCACGAGGGTCTGCTCTTGTCCTGCTCAGTTTACTGCCACAGAATTTTGCACTGTCGGAATGTAGGATGGTTGTGGAGTGAGACTGTGCTGTAAAGCTATATCCCAAGTTAACATGGCTAGCCAGCAAAGGGGTACGACATAGTATTCCTTTGCTATTTGATGTACTGCATGACTGTGATATAGTATGCAACAATCTGAAGAAATCCAGGGGACCAAGGATGATGCAGAGAGACTATTGCTTTGATCAGGACATTTCTTTTATATTTACATGCTTGAGTCTGTCCTTGGTGTCGCACACACCTTGCACTTTTATCCCTCCTGAAACGGTTTCCCAAGCAAAGTCTGAGGTGCCTGTGGTGACGGTTTTGCAGCAAGGAAGAAGGGTAGACCTGGATTTAGGGGAATTTGCTGTCTCCACTAAGTGATTTAGTTTCTGACAAATCCCAGCACTAGGATTTAAAAAGACAAAGGATGTTGGTGCTGGTACCAAAGAGACTTAAAATACCATTGTATCTTTCTCATGTGGAGTTTCACCTGGAGTATCATGAGAATCACAGATGACCTGAGACCCAAAATCTTGAGGTATTCCCTTGTAATGATTGAAGACTGAATGGAAAACCTTAGAAAAACAGATCTAGATATAGATCTATTTTTTACCTGTGGAAGAAAAGCTCTTTGAACTAAGATGTCTAGCTACACCCCAGAAACACAGTCCTGTGTGGGAGTCATAAAACACGTTTGAATGGTCTCTTGGAAAACCAGCTTCTGTAAGAGATCTCTCACTCATGTGAGAAATTCCTGACACCTAAAATATGGAAAAATGTGGAAACCCTGCAGCCTGCAATGAGTTATAACTGCAGCTGTACATTTTGTAAACACTCTTGGTGCAGTGGATAGTCCAAAGGATAAGGCAGAAAACTGACAAGTTGATCTGAACACACAAAAAAAAAAGAAATGCCTGAAGTCTGGATGCATAGGGATATGAAGCTAAGTATCTTTTAAATATAGTGTTACCACAAACCGTAAATGAGGAAAAAGAGCTAACAGGTTGTAAAATGACACCATTTTGAACTTGAGCACTATCACAAACAGATTTAAGAAAGAAAGATCCAGAAATGGTCCCCAAGCATTGTCTTTATTTGGCATTAAAATATCCTTCAACAAAAACCTTTTGTCTTTATTTGGCATTAAAAATATCCTTCAACAAAAACCTTTTCCAACTTGGGAAGGAAAAACTGTTTATATCACTCCCACGGACAGCATGTGTTTTAGGATAGGGGAAATAAAGGAGTCTAGTCTGGTGGATGAGGAATTATCCGCTGGGAAGGAGGGATTTTCTCGCACTGTCATCTGGAATCTTGATGAATGATCTTCAGAACCCATTTGTCTGAAATATGTTAGCAAAGAGAAAAAGGGAGATTCATACTTTCTGGAAGGGAAAAGGGACTGCTGGGGGGTTGGGGGATAAAGAACCTTAAACAGTTCTTCAGACTTCTTGGGACTGTCCTTTTTTTTTGGGGGGGGTCTTGAATTCTTTTTGTAACACCCTTAAATTTCTTCTTAAACATCCGTTTATCTGCATTTTGTTGAGACTGCTTGTTTTTTGCCCAAACTGGATGAGGATTAGAGAATCCCTTATAAATTTTGGAAAAGGATGGCTGAAAAATCTTAAACAGATTCCTAGTATCAATAAATCCCTTTAGTCACACTTTATGATAACTTCTGCGGCAGAAGAACTGAAAACTTAATCTCTATCCAAAGTAGAATTGGTTCTGATAAGGAAGCCAGGCAAATGTCCTCAAAACAGTACCACTGGCCATAGCACTGGAGGAAGTATCAACAAGTCATGCACACACTGTTAAACAATGAATTATGACTTGAAAAATGAAAAAATAAACTAAATCATTTAAAGCACATTTTTACTCACAACAAGAAACTGAAAACAAAAAAATTCATCATACTTTCACAATTAGTCAGAATAAACTTTAACACAAGAGCCTGACAATTCAAAATTCTGGAAATCAAAGTTGCCGAAGCATATTTCCCTGTTCTTATCCACAATCTTCCCATCCTTGACTGAAAGAGTAAGACTGAATTTAACAATGTTTAGCAACAGTAGAATCAACTAAAGCTATAACTGCTGGGTCAGGTTTGGAAAGAGTGTATATAAACTTAAAAGAATGAGGAATTATAGACATTCTCTCTGTTTTTTTTTAGGAGCAGCAGGCTATCAGGAAAACTGCAGGCAGTAACATACTCCAAAGTTGACAGAAATGGAGGCATGGGTGAAGGTTCTGGAAATTCCTTCTGTAACAGCTTATAGCATTTTCTGAGGGACAGAAAAACTTCATGCGTTTTCACACTGAAAACATGGGCACAGTCTGGAAACAGTCACAGTCAAAGAAAACCCTCACAGGGAGAATCAGAAACTGAGCTCTCTTCTGAGTTTGAATCAGAAAGCTGAGGAGAAAATTTTGAATATCTTCAAGAAAAGAGGCATCCCTCTTTCTTTTACCAGAAACCATGTTATAAGAAGGGTCAATAGCCTGAATTAAACATTGAGCTAGACTCAGTAAACTACTCCTGTCTAAGGAAACGTGAGGAGAAGATATATGTCTAGTTTTCTGCTCTTTGACTGGGAAAATGGAGTCAACAATGTTATTAATGGCAGCAGCAACTTCCTCAGGTATGGGTACAACATTTTGACCAAACAGGGAAGTCTTCCCTTTTCCCTCTCACAGGACAGAGAAGAGCATTTCTCCCTTGTCCACTGAGGGGACCCCAATAGCCGCAGAGGATGTGGCTAACTCCCAGACCACAAAGGCTGTAGGTGCTGTACCAAAAGGATCCGTGGTAAAAGGTCAGTGGTTGGAGGAACACAGTAGAGTCACCCAGTAGCAGCTGAGGCAAATTGCTAGCCTACTGTGGTGGCAAAGGCTGCTTACTTAACTTTTTCTTTTTGTGGCTGGAAGAACGACTTACCGTGGTTCAAAGTGAAAATGGTGCCTCTTTCGTGGGAAAAACAAGCACTAAAACCCAATAAAAAATGATGCCCTTAAAAGTCGCTTTTTCACAGAAACCATGGTAAAAAGGACTTTAAAACACTTTGCTAACCTGAAAATTTTAAATAAACACAATTTCTCCACAGGAAAAATGTTTTTGATTACTTTAAACAACTTTTAAAACTGGCAGGAAAAATAGTGCATGCCTGTTTAAAAGTACGGTCAAGTCTCATGATGTCTGTTAAAACACAAACTCCTTGCTTAAAAATAACTTTCCTAAAGAGGAAAGTAAAAATAAAACAACTTTTTTTTTAATTTGAAGGTTCACCCAAAAGGGTCTGCCCAGCAAAAGAATAGCACAAGCTGTCCATCGATTCTTGTAAGCCTGCTGAGGAACGCTCTCATCAGTGGCAGGAAAGCTCTAAAGGATTTGGTGACTACACCTGTCTTTTTAGTCAGTTTAACAGTTTGGGTGTGGAAGGTGCCCTGCAGCTTTGGAAGCTGGCCAACTGTTGTATCCTACCCATACAGCTAAGGCTACCATAGCAGTGATCAATATGACAAACATCAGCTGCTACGATGGCACCCAACATCTTGAGAAAAACACTGACGGAGCCTTTTAACACTGTCAAAAAGGATGATAACTTGATTTACAAAGACTGGGTACTCTCTGTCAGAAGATACGGCTGAATGAATTAGTATCCAGTCTGTAAGCGATTAACAGGTGCAGTTGGGAAAGCATAAGTTAATTTTACAGGATTTAGTGTTTAGGATCTGGCCCCTTTTACATGTAGCTGCTGAGAATACAGTATCTTGTTTCATAGTGTATGACTAGAAAGATTACTCCACAGAGAGCTAAAGGATATAATCGGATCCACTTCATACTGGATTCTGTCTATCAGAAGGTGTGCCCTGCATGAGTTGGGGTACAGCCTGTGATTAACACATATAAGCAGACATGAAAGCATTAGTGGCAACTTTACAGGCCTGTTATCCTTAGAGAGTGGAATAACAAAGTCAGAGACTTCCAAAGCGTTATGATATTTTAAATGTCAGGAGCAGCTAAGAGAAGGTCATCTAAGAAAGGGAAGGAGAGTTTAGCTCTCTGCAGCTTCTGGTAAGCTACAACCACAGTTATACATTTGCTGAATACCCTGGGGGCTAAGATGAGACCACAAGGAAGCGTTCAGAAGTGATAATGACTGGTTCCAACTTGGAAATACAAAAACCTTTAGGACTTCTTTGTCATGTTTTTGATGTGCAGCTAAGCATCACAAAGAACATACAATCTCCTGCTGCTAGACAAAAAAGGATCAACTATACAGTCACTAAGTAAAGATTTCTTCCGGAATACATGTATTTAGGCTACTAATGTCTAACATTAGTATGAGGGGATTTGTCTTTTTTTGGCATTTAAAATAACATGGAGTAAAATCTGGAACCTTTCAATGGAGTTTTAAAATCCCCTTCTAAATTATTATTTCTGATGGGGTGGAATAAAAGAAAAGGTTAGGAACACCTGAACAGGAAGTGTGTGATAATGGAATTTTGCTACTCCTGGGTAGAACTATTCTGATGCACCTGTTCTTGGAGAAAGACTTCTATGTGGGCAAAGGGAGAGACAGGTAATCGTTGACTACCTCCACATGGAACAGCTTGGCAAAGTCTTGGCTCTGCTACTGAACACCCATGGGTGGCCTGTGGCCTTCTGATAATTGTGAAGGGCTATGTTCTATGTGTTTATGATTTCTGAGGAAATTACCTTTGGAATTATTGCACTTTCCAGACTACTTCTACTGCTGTGTTGCACACCTGAACCACATCTGGCACCTGTAGCTGTAATGATTACTCCCATCTTTTACAAGCTCTTGGGATGCATCTTAACTTTCAGCACAAACATGGTTTTTGGAATGGGGAAGTAATTAAAGTCATCTTGGTACCCTCCCTGAAACCAATTAAACTGTCATTGTACATGTTGGTGAATGGCTTTGCTGAATCCTAGGGCCCTGTCATGACTCTACACTGTGTTACCAGATACATGCATCAAGAGGCTGATGATAGTCAGAACTACTGCCACCTGGAACATTAGGCAGGGGACCAGGGAAGTAAATAGTGTGGGAGGAAATAGCCAGGGAATTGTTATGGCTAGGCTTGTATAGGCCCTAGGGCCGACAGCCTAGTACCAACCTATGAACCTATTAGCTTGTCCTTCTTAGGTCCATCTGGCAACTCTGTGATGGTCTGTTGCATTCTGTCCAAGGTTTCCTTCCAAAAATCTCTTATGTGGGTTAAGTAATTAAGCAACCTTGGTGAAAAAGTGGAGGACAAATATACTTACTTACAGGATGATCCACCATCTGTGTTCTTTAACTGGTAGGAAGACCAGTAGGTTCTGTGGTGCTATAGGCATTTTAAGAGGAGCTGCTGAGACTAAAGTATCAGGTCTGGAGTCTATAAAGTACAGTTTTGTACCTACCATAAATGTAGATGTCCGAACTGGATAGCATCTGCAGTCATAACAAGTGGGTTGTCCTGTCGTCAGGCAGCCCTGCAGTCGGCCGGATTCCAAAGTCCGGGTCCGGCGCTGATGTCGCACTCCACCCGGCGTCATCTCTGTTGGTCTTGGTATAAAGCATCAGCCGGCCATTTTCCTCAGTGTTTCTTGCCCCAGATGCCAGTAGCCCTCTTGCAGGCTAAAATTTGGATAGATGCCAATGTTTCCAAATAGATAGAGGTAAACACAACAATAAGCATATATGTACATATATACAAACAAATACACCATAAAGACTCCCCAACAGCTAGCTATTAGGAGGTAAACACCCTAGGAGTACCACAGAGGGAAGGAGGGAGGGTAATCCTGACTGCAGATGCTATCCAGTTCGGACATCTACATTTATGGTAGGTACAAAACTGTACTATGTCCTTCATGGATGCATCTGCAGTCATAACAACTGGGTAGAATACCATAGCCAACTAGGGAGGAGGATAAAAGTAGATTATGGTGTGTTTAGGATCCCTTGCAGTACAGCAGTGGCAAACCCTGCTCGGGATCTGGAATATAGAGGCAAATTATAATGCTTGGCAAATGTATGCACGGAGGTCCAAGTAGCCGCCTCAATAATGTCTTTGGTTGCCACTCCTCGTAAGAAGGCTGTGGTAGTGGCTGTGCCCTTGTAGAATGAGGTCTTATGTTCTGTGGAATTGGTTTTCCATGGAAGGAGTAACAGTATCGTATGCAATTTCCTATCCATTTGGAGATTGTCTGTTTGGAAATAGCTTTTCCTTCCCTTCCTGTTGCATAGGCTACAAAAGTTGGTCAGTCTTTCTGCTATTTTTGTTCTGTCCAAGTAGTAGCGTAGCTGTCTATGTACATCCAAGGTATGCAGTATTCTTTCCCTCTGTTTTGTGGGTTGGGAAAGAAGGTAGGTAGGTGGATTGCCTGGTTTAAAGACACTCTGGATACCACCTTGGGCATAAATGTAGGATTAGTCCTCATGGACACTCTATCTTGGTGGAAGATTAGGAAGGGTTGCACTGCCATTAAGGCCTGTAGTTCTGAAACCCTCCTTGCTGAAGTAATTGCCAGTAGGAAAGCAGTTTTCCATGACAGGTGTTGTAGGTCTGCTGTTGCTGCTGGTTCAAAGGGTGATAGTGTCAACTTTTCTAGCACAAAGTTTAAATCCCAAGCTGGTAATGGTGGTTTCCTTGGAGGTTTTACATTCTTGATTCCTCTGAGGAACTGCCTGAGCAAAGGGTGAAAAACAGGTGGATCAAAGCTGTATTCTGCTGAAATAGCTGATGCATGTATCTTGATGGAGGAGTAGGACAGACCTGAATGAAGAAGTTCGCCAGATACTCCAGAATGTTAGGCATATCTATGTTTGACACATCTTTTCCTCTTTCCGTACTCCAAATGACAAACCTTTTCCATTTTCCAGCATAGTTCCTTCTTGTTGAAGGTCTGCGTGCTTCAAGAATAATGTCTTTAACTCTTTGGGAAAGTTCTGGATTAGCTGCTGCTATGTGATGTTCCATGCAGTCAGTTGCAGCGTTTTAGGTTTGGATGTATGATGCTGTAGTTGTTCTGAGTTAACATCAAAGGCATCAGGGTATTAGCCACATATTGTTCGAGACATGCTCCTCAGGAGTGGGTACCAGTTCTGTCTTGGCCACTTTGGAGCTATCAGCTTTACCCTGGGGCGCTCTTCCTTGATTTTTAGGAGGACCTTGTGTATCAAAGGAAGAGGTGGGAATGCATATGCTGTTAGGCCTTTCCAGTTGAAGGAGAGTGAGTCCACTTTCCATGCTAGTGGGTGGAATGTCCTTGTGCAGAATTTTTGAGCTGGTGATTGAGAGGTGATGCGAATAGGTCTATCTGTGGCATTCCCCATTTCTTTGAGATGGTCTTGAAGATGTCCGGGTGCAGCTTCCATTCGTGGGCATCGAAGTGGTTCTGCTTAATATGTCTGCTAGAGTATTGTCTTTCCCGGTACAAATATTGCCTGTAACTGAATGTTGTAGCTGAGTGCCAGGGTCCACAGCTCCAAGGTCATTCTGCATAGGGGTATGAATGAGTGCCTCCCTGTTTGTTGATGTACCACATGACTGTGGTGTTGTCTGTCCTTATCATCAACTGGCCCTCTTTGAGAAATGGTTTGAACTTTTGGATTGCCAGTTTTACTGCCAGCATTTCTTTTAGATTGATGTGCAGGTGAAGTTGATCCTGTGTCCACAATCCTTGCGCATTTGTCCAGCATGTGGGCCCCCATCCAAGGTCTGAGGCGTTGGTGGTGATGGTCTGGCTTGGTTGACCTCTGTGAAAGGGTAGGCCTGGGTTTGACTGGCATGCCTGAGCCCACCATAGGAACTCCTGTTTTAAGCATGGAATTAGTGGGATTTCTGTTTCTAGACTGTGTCTGTGTTGGGACCATAAATTCTTTAGGTACCACTGTAGTTTCCTCATATGTAGTCTGGCAAATGGGACCAAGATTATGCATGATGCCATGAAGCCCAAGGCCTGCAGAACTTTTCTTGCTGTTAACTTGTTCAGTTTTGTTAGTGCCAAGAAGTAAAGAGGAAGTTCTATTTGATTTTGTGTAGTCAGGAATGCCATCTGGTGTACTGTGTCCAATTCAGCCCAAGAATGTCCTTGTTTGGGATGGTATCAGCCTTGACTTTTGTAAATTGACTGTGTATCCCAGTCCTTGTAGCAAGTAAATGACCCTTTGTAAATCTGTTGTCAGCTTGCTTTTGTTGTCCCCTTGTAGCAGGCCGTCGTCCAGGTATGGGTAAATTTGAATTCCCTGTAGTCTGCAATGGGCGATTACTGATGCCAGGCATTTTGTGAATACTCTGGGCGCAGTAGATAAGCCAAAGGGCAATGCTGAGAATTGATAGTGCTCTGATCCTGCAAGAAATCTGAGGTATCTTCTGCAGATTGGTCGAATGGGGGCGTGCAGGTATGCCTCCTTGAGATCTAGAGTTACCAGCCAAGACTCCTTGCCCAGCATGGGAAGAAGTTGCTGTAGGGTCAGCATTTTGAATTTTGGGACAATGATGTATGTATTTAAGGTGGACAGGTCGAGAATTGGTCTCCAACTTTTTTCCTTTCTTGGAACTAGGAAAAGTCTGGAATAGAACCCCTTTCCTTGTTCTGCTGTTGGCACTCTTTCCACAGCTCTCATGTTTGCTAACTCCATTATCTGGTAGAGCCTCTGTTTTTGATTTGGAGGTAGATTTGGCATTCCTCTTTTGACTGGTAAAGTGTGGAAGTGAAACCGGTAACCTTGATCTATGGTTTGTAAAATCCACTTGTCTTTTGTTATGTAGTGCCAGTTCTTTGAAAATAAGGTTAACTTTCCGCCTAGAGGAGCTGTTATTTGTTCCCTGGTAGGATTTAGGATTAAGTCACTGTGGTTGTGCTGATGTAGTGGCAGTGGCTGTGTCTGTGCCTCTGTTGTTACCTTGCCACTGTAGGTCCTCTGTAGGCACCTCCTCTGGATTGGTTTCTGCCTCTGGAGCGTCTATTCCTGCCTTTGAAATTTTGTGGAGTCAGGAAAAGACCACTTTTGGCAGGCCAGTTCCTGCTAAACCTTGGGGGTTGAACCTGCAAGAAATCTTTAACAGTTTGAACAGATTTTGCCTTTTCTTCCATTTTCTTCATAACCTGCTGGGCAGGTGTACCAAACAAACTTGTCTTGTCCATAGGAGCATCTAGCAACTTAGCTTTAACATGATCCGGTAAAGCTTGTTCCTTTAGCCATGCATGCCTTCTTATCACTGTGCCTGTCATGGCTGATCTAAATGAAGCCTCCAGTGCATCATAGCCACATTTTAAGGAATGGTTGCTAACCTGTTGTATGTTATTTACCATCTCTAATACATATTTCTTATCAAGAGATTCATCAGTGGTTAGTGCTTTAGTTAACTGATCAAGCATAAACTCTTGGTATTGTATCATGTGAAACTGACAGTTTAAAGCTCTAGCTGAGAGAGTAGCTGAAGTGTACACCTTTTTACCCCATCTGTCTAATGACCTTGCTTCCCTTTCAGAAGGAATAGGGTTTTTAGCTATGGTCGGCTACTGCCTTGGGACCCTGGGATATAGTTTCTGGGTCTGCAAGTGGGGCCTTGTAAAGGTGGTGATGAGTATCTGGCACCCTGTAAAATCTGTCTGGTTTGGCAGGGGCTGGGGGTAAAGAATCTGGAGCGGAGCAAACATCATTGAAAGCATCATCCACCACAGAGAGAACAGGAAGTATAGCTAAGGGCCTGTGCTGTGGGAGGTGCAGAAAGGTCCTAAGTCTTTTTCTGGAGTCTGAAAAATCCTGTTGCTGCCATTGGAACTGTTCTGGCATGGCATGCAAGGTTTCCCCAAAGGAGAATTCTTCTGGTGGGGAAGCAGCTGGAATGGATTCTTCAGCATCAGAATCTTCAAAATTGGAGAAAGGAGCCTCTGGCTGGTCAGTTATGTCTGATTCATCAGCAGAATCATCAGAAGACACTGGCTCAGGGGCTCTGCCCTAGGTCTCTTCTCTGGGGCTGAGAGGCCCTGTCTGGGTGAGATTGAGATCCTCTAATTAAAGAAATTAAATCTTCTGCCAAAGAAAGCATTTGAGAACTAGAAGAGGGCCTGGATGTGGGGGGTTTAACAGGTACTGTTTTAGTAGTCTTGGCTGCTTTAGCCCTGGCGAAGGCCTTAATGGACATGGCTGCTGGAGGCCTAGCAGCACCACGTGCTGGGGTAGAAACATCCAAGGGGATGGTGTCTGATAAGTCAACCACCGTAGTGGGTAAAATTTCTGAGGCCAATTCAAGAGTTGTAGCAGGGGCCTCAGTTGTAAGAATAGGTTCAGCTGTACTTTGATCAGTTTTCTCGGTTTCGGCCGAAACCGAGACACTTTGCTTTACCGTGGTTTCGGCCGAAACCGCGGACATGATGTCGGTCTTTATCTTCGTTTTGGTAGATTGGGTAGTCGGAGGATCCGGCGGCATAATGTACGCAAAATCAGAACGAAAAACTGTTCTGCAAACTCCGACCGGCGCCTAAGCGTTCGTCGGTTGAAAGAGCACAGGCGAACAGGCTGCTACGTCGTGGGCTGGGCCTAAACAAGGCAGACAGTAAGAGTGGAAATCTTTATGAGGTATTTGTTTCCCACAGGTTAAACAATTGTTAACTTTTTCTGACATCGGCTGAGGCAAGAAAGAGTCCCCAGCGGGTACTTAGCTTTAGAAGTCTTGGTAGTATTGGTAGAAGTAATCTCTGGATCCGACCGACCGGCACTGCGAACAGCTTCTGCTTCGGCAAGAAAGACTGAGGAAAATGGCGTCGGCTGATGCTTTTATACCGAAGACCAACAGAGATGGCGTCGGGTGGAGTGCGACATCAGCGAAGCGGACCGGACTTTGGAATCCGGCCGACTGCAGGGCTGCCTGACGACAGGACAACCCACTTGTTATGACTGCAGATGCATCCATGAAGGACATCCAGAAACTTCACTTCCTGGAGTGTCAAAGGGTGCAATCAGCTTTTCTTGGTACTGGAACTACGGTACAAGGCTCTTCCATGTAGTACTGTTGGCTACTTTAATAATATCCAGCAATGGAGGGACCACTCAGGAGACTTGCTGCAATATATTGTATGGGGAGGACACTGGGTCTGTGGATCACTCCTCTTCCTGTGTATCATCTCCAGGACTCCCCAAACCTGGGATCATATGGAGGATTTTTGGGAAACTGGCATCCTCCTCTTCATGAAGATGATGCAATATAGTTGTGTAGACACTTACCATAAACGTAGATGCCCTATCAATCATTGCTGCAGCATTCCAAAAGTACAGTTTTGTACCTACCATAAATGTAGATGCTCGAGTGCTCATACAGCTGCAGTCATAACACATGGGTTATCCTGCTATCAGGCGGGTCCTCGGTCGGCCGAATTCCAAAGTCTAGGTCCGGCGTCGGTTGTCATCGCTTCTTCCCTGACGTCAGAGCGGCAGGGGTATAAAGGAGGCAGCAGACGCCATTTTCTTCAGTTTTTCTTGCCCCAGATGTCAGGTGCCCCCAGAAGGAAGGCAAACATAATGTTATGCAAAGATGCAATGTTGATAAATCAAAAACAGTAGTTGCAAGCAAATACACAATAAAAGAATACCCCTAAAAGGTTATATGAAAAGTGTTTGTCATAAGGCCTGTCCTAAGAGGGGATGGAGGGAGGGAAACCTGGACTGCAGCTGTATGAGCACTCGAACATCTACATTTATGGTACGGACAAAACTGTACTATGTTCATCGTGCATACAGCTGCAGTCATAACAGATGGGTAGAATCTCAAAGCTAAGTAAGGGTGGTAGGCACTAAGTGGAACTAGGAGGGGCTAGGATGCCTTGCAGGACTGCTGTGGCAAAGCCCGCTCTAGATTTTGAGTATAGTGGGAGGTGATAGTGCTTGGAGAAAGTGTGCACTGAACTCCAGGTGGCTGCTTCCAAAATGTCCTTGGTAGGGACCCCCCTGAGGAAGGCTGCAGAGGTAGCTGTGGCTCTGGTGGAGTGGGATCTGATGCATGCAGGCACAGTTTTTCCATGAAATGAGTAACAAAAGCGTATGCAGTGGGCTATCCATTTTGAAACTGTCTGTTTGGAAATAGCCTTTCCCTGAGCACCTATAGCATAGGACACAAAGAGTTGCTCAGATTTCCTGAATGGCTTTGTTCTGTCCAAGTAGTATGAAGTTGTCTGTGAATGTCCAAGGAATGTAGTAGTCTTTCCCCTTTGTTTTGTGGATTAGGATAAAAGGTAGGTAAGTGGATAGTCTGATTCAAAGCTACACTGGATACTACCTTTGGCATAAAGGTAGGATTGGTTCGTAAGGAAACTCTGTCCTGATGGAAAATGATAAATGGTTGCACAGCCATGAGGGCCTGTAGCTCCGAAACCCTGCGTGCTGAGGTGATAGCCAGAAGAAAGGCTGTTTTCCATGACAAGTACTGTAACTCTGTTGAAGAAGCTGGCTCGAAGGGAGGAAGGGTCAGCTTTTCCAATACGTAGTTGAGGTCCCAAGCAGGGACAGGTGGTTTCCTTGGGGGTTTTAAATTCTTTGCCCCTCTGAGGAACTGCCTTAAGAGAGTGTGAGAGAATAAAGGAGGATCTGTGTTGTATTGTGCAGAAATGGCTGAAGCGTGGATCTTGATGGAGGAGAAGGAAAGTCCATTGTTTAACATCTCAGCTAGGTACTGTAAAATTTGAGGTATATTTATTACCCAAGGATTCTGTCCCTTTTCTTGATTCCAGGCACAAAATCGTTTCCATTTGGCGGAGTAAGCCTTTCTAGTAGAAGGTCTTCTGGCCTCCAAGATGACATACTGCACCTCATTGGAGAGGAGAAACTGTTGGGAAATCAAGGAATTCTCCATGCAGCTAGATTTAGAGTTTTGAGATGGCTGTGAAGGGTTTTGTAGTTGTGCTGGGACAACAGAAGAGGGACTAGAGGTGGGATCCATGGTGGGGAATGTGTCAGGCTCCTCAGGAGCGGATACCAGTGTTGTCTTGGCCAGTCTGGAGCGATGAGAATCATTTTCGGCCTCTCTGCTCTGGCTTTTAATAGAACTTTGGGCAGCAGAGGAAGTGGCGGGAAGGCATAGACTGTCAATGTTGCCCAATTGAAGGAAAGTCGTCCACTTTCCAGGCCTGTGGATGATAGGTCCTTGAACAAAATTTTTCAACTGGCAATTTCTGTGGGTAGCAAAGAGATCTATGTCTGGCTGTCCCCATGCCTGAGTTATCTTTGTGAAAACTTGAGGATGCAACTTCCATTCGTGTGGATCTGTCATATTTCTGCTTAGGTTGTCTGCCAGTGTGTTTTCCTTCCCTGGCAGGAATTGTGCCTGTAGTTGAATTTGCAATTCCAGTGCTGTGTTCCATAGGGTCATGGCTTGCCTGCACAGGGGTATGAATGAGTTCCCCCCTGTTTGTTTATGTACCACATCACTGTGGTGTTGTCTGTCCTTATCAATAGCTGGCCTGGATGCAGTAGGTCTTTGAAGGTCATAATAGCCTTTTGCACGGCTAGCATTTCCTTTTGGTTGATGTGAAGGTGCTTCTCTTTGCGGGTCCATTTTCCCTGAATGCACTGATCTGTCATGTGTGCTCCCCAAGCGTAGTCTGAGGCATCTGTTGTGATGATTTGAGTAGCTTGAGGTACACAGAAAGGAAGACCCGTGTTTCTTTGGCAAGCTTGAATCCACCATAAAAATTCCTTTTGAAGGCATGGAATGAGTGGGATAATTGTTTCCAAGCTGTGGCTGTGTTGAGACCATAAGTTTTTCAAGTACCACTGAAGTTTCCTCTTATGCAGCTTTGCACATGGGATTAGTAGGATGCAAGATGCCATGAATCCCAGAGCCTGCAGGATTTTCCTTGCAGTTAGCCTGGTGTAAGTTGCCATTTTTCTGAAGTATTGAGACAGTTGCCCTTGCTTGTCTGGCGTGAGGTAGGCCATCTGGGTGGTTGTATCCAAGCTGGCACCCAGGAAAATTATTTGTTGAGAGGGTATTAGTTTTGATTTCTTTTTGTTGACTGTGTATCCCAGGAAGTTCAACAGTTTTATTACAAACGCCAGGTGCTGCAGTAGTATGCCCTTGCTGTCCGCTTGGATCAGGCAGTCGTCCAGATATGGGTAGATTTGTATCCCTTGTAGTCTGCAGAAGGCGATTACTGATGCCAGGCATTTCGTAAACACTCTGGGCACAGTAGATAAGCCAAAGGGCAATGCAGAGAATTGGTAATGGGTTGAACCTGCAAGAAATCTGAGGTATCTTCTGCAATCTTGTCTGATAGGGACATGCAGGTATGCCTCCTTGAGGTCCAATGTTACCAGCCAAGACTCCTTGCCCAGCATGGGAAGAAGCTGCTGTAATGTGAGCATCTTGAATTTTGGCACCTGTAGATATGTGTTTAGGATGGATAGGTCTAAGACAGGTCTCCGATCTTTGTCTTTCCTCGGTACCAGGAATAGTCTGGAATAAAACCCTTGACCTTGTTCTTTTGCAGGTACCTCTTGAATTGCTTTCATGTCCATGAGAGCTGAAACTTGTTTTTGTGCATCTGCCCTTTGATTTTGTGGCAGGTTTGGCATGCCTCTCATTTTTGGAAGGGTGTGAAAGTGGAACCTGTAGCCTCTGTCTATAATGTCCAGAATCCATTTGTCTTTTGTAACAATATGCCAATTTTTTGAGAATAATGTCAGTTTTCCGCCCAAAGGTGTTGCCATTAAAGCTTTGCTTGGCAGGTGTAGGGGGAAGTCATTGTGTCTGTTTTCTAAAAGACTGTGATCTATCTTCTCCACCTCTTGGGGTTTGTGCTTGCCACTGTCTGGCTCTGAAAGATCCTTGAGGTTGCCCTCTACCCCTTGGGCACCTGTATCTGCCCCTTTGAGGTCTGTCTGTGGCTGGAAAGGACCAATTTTTTGAAGGCCAGTTTCTGCTGAAGCGTGGAGGCTGTACCTGTAGGAAATCTTTCACTGCTTGCATTGATTTCGCTTTTTCCATTTTCTTTAGCACCTCCTCAGCTTTAACACCAAACAATACATCTTTTTGAAGAGGTGCATCTAATAATTTAGCTTTGACATGATCTGGTAAGGTTTGCTCTTTGAGCCAAGCATGCCTACGTATGACAGACCCCGTAACAGCAGATCTACATGAGGCCTCTAAAGCATCAAAACCACACAGCAAGGTATGTTTACCCACTTGCTCTGCACCATGCAACAAATCCTGCAACTCTTTTAAATCTGGTTGTTCTGGTAGTGTCATCTTGCTTTTCAGCTGAGATATCAAAAACTGTTGATACTTTAACATATGGAACTGACAGTTTAATGCCCTCATGGTTAAAGTGGCCGAGGTGTACACCTTTTTCCCCCACCTTTCTAAAGATCTGTAATCTCTCTCTGAAGGTAATGGGTTTTTAGCAGTAGAGGCCTTAATTCCCTTGGGACCCTGTGAAATTGTTTCTGGGTCAGCAGTATGGCTTTTATACAGAACTGGTGATAATCAGGAACCCGGTAATACCTGTCTGGTTTAACAGGAGCTGGAGGCAAAGAATCTGGATTAAGGCTGGCTTCTGTGTACACATCATCCAATATATCTAAAACAGGAGAGATAGCCGGAGGCCTATGCTGGGGGAGCAGAAGAAATTCCCTGAGCCTTTTCTTGGAATCTGAGTAATCTTGGCCTTCCCAGTGAAAGTGTTCCCTCAATGTATGCAGGGTTTCCCCAAAAGAGAAGTCCTCAGGGGGGGGAGACCGAGGGAATAGACTCCTCTGCATCAGAGTCTTCGAATGGAGAATAGACATAATCCTGGTCCTCAGATAGTTCTGAGGTAATAGAAGCTTGATCTGAGGAAGGGTGGTCTTCCTCTAATCTGGGCCTTTTGTCAGAGGGGGTTGAGAACCCCTGATAAGAGTAATCAAATCCTCAGCCATTTAAAGCATCTGTTTTGTAGGCATGATGCCTTGAGAGGGGGTCTGAGGAACCTGTTTTTTGGTTTTCATGGCTGCTTTAGATTTAGTGAAGGCTTTAATAGAGCAGGAGGATGGCCTGAAGACCCCTTGAGAAATGGCAGGCCTGTCTAAATTCTGAGTTTCCCTGCCAGGAGTGGCGTCGGGATCTGTAGTAGGAATGGGGGCCGAAGAGCCTGCGACCTCAGGTACTGAAGACACCGGTAATGTAGTGTCATCGGTACTCAGGGGCTGTGTAGGCGCCTCGCTGAGCACTGGAGAACCGGTAGTCGGCCTTAGCGTGGTCTCAGTAGTCGGTGCGGACCTCGTATGTCGGTCCTTATCTTTGCGTCTTTTGCTCAAAACTGGAGTCGGAGTATCCGACAACATAATATAATTAATTTTTTTGCCAAAATAGTGAAGGGCGAACTCCGCCCGGCGCTTAATAGTGCGCTTGTTGAATCTAGCACAAAAATGGCAGGCCGAGACGTTGTGGTCTGGGCCTAAGCAAGGTATACAGAAAGAGTGGAAATCCTTATGCGGTATTTGCTTCCCACATGAAATGTAATTATTAACTTTGTCTGACATCGGTCTGAGGCAAGAAAAGTTTCCCCAATGGGGTACTTAGCTTTCAAGAAGACTTCGGCTGAAATACTTAAATCTCAGGAGCTGGCTGACTGGCACTTGTGAACTGCTTCTGCTTCGGGCACCGCGCGGCAAGAAAGACTGAAGAAAATGGCGTCGGCTGCCCCTTTTATACCCCTGCCGCACTGACGTCAGGGAAGAAGCGACGACAACCGACGCTGGACCTAGACTTTGGAATTTGGCCGACCGAGGACCCGCCTGACGGCAGGATAACCCATCTGTAATGACTGCAGCTGTATGCACGATGAACATCATCAGATATCATCCAGTGACACTCTGGACCAAAAAGATGCTGAAGTAGCCAGATATCTGGTAGAATGTACTTTTACCTGACCTGGTGGGGAAACTCCCCTGACAGAGTATGCCCACAGAATGCATTGGGAAATCCAATAGGCAATCGTAACCTTGGAGACTGCTTTCCCTAAAAATGGTTTTGAGTAAGAAATGAACAGCTGGTGACATTTATGAAAAGCTTTTGTCCTGTGCAAGTAGAACTGTAATTGTCTATGCACATCCAGCAAATGTAGTTTATATCCTCTCTTATTTTGAAAATTTGGAAAAAAAGACTGGAAGATTGATAAGTCTTATTAATACTGGCTTCTGAGGCTGCCTTGGGAAGACAAGATGGGTTAGTATGCCAAGACACTCTAACACACTATCCTTATGAAAAATCATATAAGGAGCCTTGATCGATAGTGCTTGAAGTTCTGACACTCTCTCAGCAAAAGTAATGGCAACTAAAAAGGCAGTCTTCCAAGACAGATACTGCAAATCTACCAAAGCTGCAGGTTCAAAATTGGGTGAGGCTACAAACTGAAGCATATGGTCCCATGGAGGCATGGGATCCTTCACCAGGGGTCTCAGCAGTAAGGTACCCTTAAGGAAGGTCTTGCAAAGTTTAGAACAGGCCAACAAAGTCATGTTTCCCCCCACATGAAAATTGGAGATTGCGGCCAGTTGGAATTTGACCACAGAGGAACTGGCGACTTGCTGAAAAATCCGCACCAAAAATTCCAATACCACAGACACTGGAGCAGTAAAGGGATCCAATGCACACTGTGAGGCCCATACAGAAAAACGTTTCCACTTGCTACGATATGCCCTTCTGGTGGAAGATTTGTGAGCCGCCACCTAAATTGTTTTAACGGGGGAAGATAAACCAGGGGTCTTAATAATCATGGGAACTGGAGCAGCCAAGCTGTGAGCTTCAGACTGTTCAGGTCTGGGTGAGGAATCCCCAAGGGATGAGTAATGAGATCCTAAACTGGATCCATTGTCCATGGTGGAACTACTAGATGAGAACATGGATAGGAAAACTACACTTAGCGATGCCAGAATGTGGCAATGAGGATCACAAAGCTCCTTAGCCTGCGAGCTTTCTGAAGAAACTTTGACATCAAGGGCAGAGGTGGATAGGCATAAAGAAGACTGGGAGGCCAAGCATGAATCAGAGCGTCTCTGGGGGCTTCCCCCTGAGGGGGGTTCAGGGTGAAGACCTCACTGCATTTCGTGTTGGAAGGAGATGCGAATAGATTGCAGCAAGGACGACCCCACTTTAGAAGGATCTGCTCTGCCACTGAAGGATTCAGAGACCACTTGTAAGGCATCCGGACAGATCTAATGAGGCTGTCAGTTAGAATGTTGAACCGTCTCGGGATGTGCGTTGCCACCAGAAAACAGCCGGTGGAGATCACCCTTTCCCACACTCTCAAGGCTTCGCAACAAAGGGGGTAAGATCTGGTTCCCCCCTATTTGTTGATGTATCAGACCACTGACATTTTGTCTGTCTCTATAGTAATTGTCCCTAGAGGAAGATGGGCATGAAGGGCCTGCAAAGCCAGAAGCAACACCCTCATCTCCAGGACACTGATATACAAACTGGTCTCAGATGGGGACCACATGCCTTGAACAGTCCTTCCCGAGCAATGCTCCACCACCCTAGCTGGGAGGCTTCTGTGGCTACCGTGGTCTTCGGAAAGGACGGGACAAAGGGACGTCTCTGACTAGGTCCGGGAAATGAATACACCACCAAAGAGAGTCCAGGCACACCCGAGAGATTCGAACCGGGTGAGACAGTAGCACAGCTAAGAGACTATTGAATGGCAAGGGCCCACTGAAGAATCCGCATGTGAAGATGCGCTAAGGGTAGCAGGTTGATCGTGGCCACCATAGACCCCAACGCCCTCTGTACTGTCTCTGCTGTCAGAGATTGGGCTTGAATGACGTACAGGACATGCAGCTTCAGGCTGTGTATCCTGTCTGGGGTGAGGAAAACCTTTACCTGGATAGTGTCCAGCCAAGCACCAATGAAATCTAAGACCTGAACAGAGGCCATTAATGATTTGTTGAGAATGATGGTGATGCCTAGACTCTGCTAGAAAGAGGAAATAATCCCTGGCTTGGCAAAGTTGATGCTCGGAAGGGGCAGCGAAGATCCAATTGTCCAGGTAAGGAAAGACCAGAAATACTCTGAAGTTTCAGGTGAGCCGCTACTACTGCCATCATCTTGGTAAACACCCTAGGGGCTGTGGTGAGACCAAAGGGCAGGGCTCTGAACTGATAATGATTGGTTCCTAGCCGGAAGCGGAGAAACCTCCGAGAGCACCTGTCCATCTTGATATGGTAGTACGCATCCTGGAGGTCGATCAAGCACATCCAGTCATTCGCCTGCAGGTAGGGCAGGATGGATTGAAGTGTGACAATCCGGAATTTCGCCTTGGCCACTGACAGGTTAAAGGTGGATAGATTTAAAATGGGTCTTAGGTTCCCCATTTTCTTTGGCACTAAAAAGAACCTGGAATAAATGCCTGATCAGAATTGGTCGAGGGGGACAAGTTGGATGACTCGTTTTACTAGCAGTTTTTTTATTTCTAAGGCTGCATCCTCCCTTTGCTAGGGTGGGACGTCCGGAAGGTGTCTGGGTGGATGGGGTGGATCGAGGAATGGGACTGAATAGCCTCTGTTATTATGGACTCCCATTCCACTGGGTGAAGAGATAACCGAACACCAACTGCCTCCAGAGAAAAGAAGTCGGGCAGCCCTTCAAGGCTGTTGTGCGGTTCTGTCCAAGAACGGTTCTCGAGACCCATAATTTCTTGGACCCCCTCTGCTTCTGGGGTGGCGTCTATCAAAACCCCCATCTGGGGGATGGTGAGTCCTGAGTGTCCTGGGAAAACGCCTGAGACTTCCTGAACCACATCTTCTTAGCCCCTCACTGATTCCTAGAAAAGGATCTTTGGGGGAGTGGATCACGATGGCAGACAGTGTCTTCCCGTCCTTCTCAGTCTGGACCAAAGTCTCACTTACCGACTTCCCAAACAGGGAAGAACCGTCGTACAGGGCATTGGTAAACGACACCTTGAAGGATTCCGAGAACTGACATAACTGGAACCAGGCATGTTACCTGATGGCAATGCCTGTGCCGGCTGCCCTAGTGGCTCCTTCAGTAGCATGGGAGAGGAAACACATGGAGGTGTTAGCAACTGATTTCAGAGTGGCCATATGAACAGAAAAGGTCTTCTTGTCTCCTGCTGACATGGACTCCGGGGTCGACTTAGCGATCTCTTTCACTAGGTCTCGCTGCAGCTGAATCACATGTGCCATGTAATTCAGTGCTCTTACTGAGAAGGTGGCTGAAGAGTAGACCCGTTTCCCAAATCAATCCAATGCCCTTGACTCTCAGTCAGGAGGATGGACCGAAGAGCTCTCCTGAGCGAGCTTTTTCTTGGTGGCAGCTGCCTTCACCATAGCATCAACTGGGGACCTTTTGTTCCAGCATGTGATGTCTGAAGGGGGGCTAAGGACTTTATCAGGGTGCTTAGGAACAGGCTACACCATATCCGGTTCCTTCCATGCCCGAGATGTTATTAGGTCCACTAACAGATCCGTGGGAGGGGACACCCAGGAAGAAGATGAGCATGTGTCGAATGCCTCCAGGAACACTGACTCGTCCGAGGTTGGCTTTTGCGCATACCCCCCCCCCCAGTGTAGGAGTTCTATGATGTCTCCAAAGGAGACATCCTCGTGGGTGATTGGGGGGGGAACCTTCTCCTTTCTCCAAATCAGTGTCTTCGGTGTGGGGCACCGGTGGGGAGTCCAAGTGCCTCTTTTTACATATCCATTTGAGAGGGATCTCCTCACTGGGAATCTCTGGGTAGGACTCACAAATGCCCTGCTGCTACCCCACGAGGGCTTCCTGAGGCAAACTGGGCACAGGCTGTCCCTGAGATGGTAAGATGGTCGGGACCGTACCCAAAGCAGAGGGGGTCGGGGAGGAGGACGAGACTGTCAAGGGTCTCAACGACACTGAGAGAACCCTCTCCACCACATCAAAGGCTGAAGGAGAATGGACATCCTGAGAAGTGCCAGCCAGAGCTGTTCCCCTCTGACCTGACAGGGGAGTCAGAGCTGAGACTCCAGGAGCCGAGATACCAAGGGGAATACTGTGCTCTGGCACACTCGGAGTCAACAGCACCCCCTCTGATCCAACCCCGAGGCTACGTCTCCGAGAGCTCAGATATGACCTGGTCAGAACTGACACGCTCAAGGCAATGGCTGTCGTCGAGGTACAAGGTACCATAGGCACCGACCCCTCGACCCTGAGGGTCCTTGGATCCAAGAGCTCTGATACCGAAGGCTGGATCGGAGAAGGAGTGACTGGAGTAAAGAAAGGCTAAGAGCTCCCCCCTCCAGAGGGAGAGAGGGATGGACAAGATCCCCATCTGAATTTGGGTGCGGATAAACCTCCGTATCATTTTATCCATCTCCGCTTCACTAAGGCTCAGGGTGGAGTGGAAGGACGAAGCCACAGACACCAGTCTGGAGTGCCGGTGAGGTGAAGCCCATACGGGCAACTGGATCCGGGATTCCTCTGGCTCTAGGGAGAGCCTGGGAGAATCGAGCCAGGGAGAAAGTACAGTTTTGTACCTACCATAAATGTAGATGTCCGATAGACATGCAACTGCAGTCATAACATATGGGTTGTCCTGCCTCAGGCAGCCCTCGGTTGGCCGGATTCCAAATTCTGGGTCCGACGTCGGCTGATGTCGCATTTTCCTCCGACGTCAGAGCGGCTGGGGTACATAAGCATCAGCCGACGTCATTTTCTTCAGTGTTTCTTGCCCCAGATGCCAGGTGCCCTCCAAGGAAGGCTGTAATCAAATTTGGAAGACAAAAACAGGATTCCAGACAAATAAATGAGCAATAAAACAAATACACCATAACAGATATCTCCAGCTGAGAGAAACAGTGATAGGAGTGGACCCTAGGCATAGAGGGGTATGGAGGGAGGGAGGGAAAATCCGACTGCAGTTGCACGTCTATCGGACATCTACATTTATGGTAGGTACAAAACTGTACTATGTCCTTCAAGAATGCAACTGCAGTCATAACATATGGGTAGAATACCATAGCTTAGCTGGGGGAGGAGGAATGCTCTAGGAAAAAGATGGTGTGGCAATCAAACCCTGCAGGACTGCCGAAGCAAAGCCTGCTCTGGATCTGGAGTATAGAGGGAGATTGTAGTGTTTGGAGAATGTATGCACGGAGCTCCATGTAGCAGCTTCTAGAATGTCCTTTGTAGGCACCCCTCTTAAGAATGCTGTAGAGGTGGCTGTATCTCTGGTGGAATGTGGCCTGACATTGGCTGGAACAGTCTTTCCATGAAAGGAATAACAGAATCTGATGCAATGTCCAATCCATTTTGAAATTGTCTGTTTTGAAATTGCTTTTCCTTGGACTGCAGGGGCGTAAGCTACAAAACGTTGTTCAGACTTCCTACTGGCCTTGGTTCTGTCCAGGTAGTATCGAAGTTGTCTGTGAATGTCCAAGGTATGTAACAGTCTTTCCCCCTTATTCTCAGGATTGGGGAAGAAAGCAGGCAGATGAATAGCTTGATTTAATGAAACCCTAGATACCACCTTAGGCATAAAAGTAGGGTTGGTCCCTTAATGAAACCCTGTCTCTGTGAAAAATTATGAACGGTGGTATTGTCATTAGGGCCTGTAGTTCCGAAACCCTTCTTGCTGAGGTAATTGCCAACAGGAAAGCTGTCTTCCATGAGAGAAACTGCAAGTCACCTGTAGCTGCTGGCTCAAATGGAGGTAGAGTCAGTTTTTCTAGGACAAAATTGAGGTCCCAGGCTGGTACTGGGGCCTTTCTTGGTGGCTTAATGTTCTTGATTCCCCTGAGGAATTGCCTTAGCAAAGGGTGTGAAAAGACAGGAGGATCAGTGTTATATCTAGCTGAAATAGCTGATGCATGTACCTTTATGGAAGAATATGAGAGGCCGTTCTTTAGGATATCTGCCAAATATTCCAAGATGAGTGGGATGTTCAACAATGATGCATCATGTCCCTTGCTGGTATTCCAATTGCTGAATCTCTTCCATTTTGCTAAGTAAACCTTTCTGGTGGATGGTCTTCGAGCCTCTGTTAGTATCCGCTGAACTTCCTTGGAGAGAGATAGGCTGAGGTTACTTATGGGATCTCCCAGGCTGTTAGCTGCAGTGTCTGAAGGTTTGGATGCACTGTTTTGAAATTGTGTTGAGTCAAAAGTAGAGGCCAATGGGGAAGGGCCCACCTCCTGGTGTGACATATGCTCCATAGTAGTGGGTACCAGTGTTGTCTTGGCCAGTCCAGAGCTATTATGATTCCCTTGGGTCTCTCTGCTTTGATCTTTAGTAATACTGAGGTCATCATTGGCAGAGGTGGGAATGCATAGATTGATAGGAAGTTCCAGTTGAATGAGAGAGCATCTATTTTCCAAGCTTTTGGATGGTATGTCCTTGTGCAGAATTTTTGTAGATGATGGTTGAGGTGAGAGGCAAATAGGTCTACTTCTGGCCTGCCCCATGTCGAAGTGAGTTGTGTGAAGATCTTCAGATGTAACCTCCACTCATGTGGATCTGTGAAATTCCTGCTTAGGCTGTCCGCCAAGACATTGTCTTTGCCTGGAACAAACTGGGATTGTAACTGGATGTTTAGGCTCAGTGATTTTTCCCAAAGATGCATTGTCAGTCTGCAAAGGGGGTAAGAGTGGGTGCCCCCTTGCTTGTTTATATACCACATCACAGTGGTGTTGTCTGTCTGTATCAGTAAATGGCCTTGCTGAAGTTGGTGTTGAAAGGCCTCGATGGCATGCATTACTGCCAGCATTTCCTTTTGGTTTATATGCAGATGTGTTTCCTTTGGAGACCATTGTCCTAGTATACACCTGCCTTCCTTGTGCGCCCCCCATCCAAGGTCTGAGGCGTCTGTGGTCATGGTCTGTGTTATCTGTGGTTTTTTGAATGACATACCTGTGTTTGCCTGGCTCACCGAGGCCCACCATAGGAATTCCTTTTGTAGGCATGGAATGAGCGGTATGGTTGTCTCCAAGTTGTTGCTGTGCTGAGACCAAATGCTTTTTAGGTACCACTGAAGCTTTCTCATGTGTAGTCTTGCTAATGGAACCAGGAGAATGCAGGATGCCATGTAACCCAGGGCCTGTAGGAATCTCCTTGCAGTCATCTGGGTGAGTTTTGCTAAACCTTTGAAGTAATGAGTTAACTTCTCTTGCTTGTCTTCTGTCAGGTAAGCCATTTGAGAGGCTGTGTCTAATTTGGCTCCTAAGAAGATTATTTTCTGGGATGGCTGCAGTCTTGACTTTTGGAAGTTGACTGTGTATCCCAGAGCTTGTAGTAATCTTATGACATAGTCCAAGTTTTTTGTCAACATCAATTTGTCTTCCGCTTGTATGAGGCAGTCGTCCAGGTGCGGTAAATTTGTATCCCCTGGAGCCTGCAATGAGCAATTACTGAAGCCAGGCATTTTGTGAATACTCTGGGCAGTAGATAAGCCAAATGGCAATGCTGAGAATTGATAATGCTCTGGCCCTGCAAGAAATCTGAGGTATCTTCTGCAGCTGTGTCTGATAGGGACATGCAGGTATGCCTCCTTGAGGTCCAGAGTAATCAGCCAAGACCCCTTGCCCAGCATGGGAAGGAGTTGCTGTAGAGTCAGCATTTTGAACTTTGGTACTATGAGAAAGGTGTTTAATGCGGACAAATCCAGTATTGGTCTCCATTGAGATTCTTTTCTTGGAACAAGGAACAGTCTTGAGTAAAATCCCTGGCCTTGTTCTTGTTGTGGAACTTTTTCTATTGCTTTCATCCGAGTCAGCAGAGAGATTTGCTTGATAGCCTCTGCCCTCTGGTTTGGTGGTAGGTTTGGCATGCCTTGTTTTTTTGGTAAGGTATGAAAATGGAACCTGTAGCCTCGGTCTATAATGTCCAAAAACCATTTGTCCTTTGTCAGTCTGTGCCAATTTTCTGCAAACAGAGATAATTTCCCGCCCAAGGGAGCTTCTATTTGTTCCCTGGTAGGCGGAAGTAGAGGAAAGTCATTGAGATTGAGGCTGTGTGGCAGGTGAAACCCCTGCGTCGCTTCTTTGGTTTCCTGGCTGCCATTGTCGTCCCCTGTAAGGACCTCTGTATTGGCCTCTTCCACGGCCACGTCTGTTTTTACCCCTTTGAAACTTTTCTGTATTAGGAAAGGACCAGTTTTTTGAAGGCCAATTCCTACTGAATCTGGGGGGTTGAACCTGGAGGAAATCTTTCACCGTCTGAACTGATTTTGCTTTTTCCTCGATGGTCTTTAACACATCCTTAGCATTAGCACCAAAAAGCTTGTTCTTTTCCAAAGGTGCATCCAGAAGTTTTGCCTTCACATGATCTGGTAGAGGTTGATCTTTTAACCATGCATGTCTTTGAATGACTGCCCCTGTGATAGCTGCCCTACATGAAGCTTCCAGTGCATCATATCCACACTGTAGGAAGTGATTGCTTACTTGCTGAGTATTATGTACAGCTTCCTGCAAAGCCTTCCTTCTAAAGGATCAGGAGTGGCCAATGTTTTTTGTAAATCTTCTAACAGGAAATCCTGATATTGTAACATATGAAAAAGGCAATTCAAAGCTCTCATAGATAAGGTAGTGGAAGTGTAAACCTTTTTGCCCCATCTCTCTAATGACCTAGCTTCCCTGTTGGAGGTCAATGGATTTTTAGAGGTGGAAGCTGAAACTCCTTTAGGCCCCTGTGAAATAGTTTCCAAATCACCAGAATGGGCCCTGAATAAATGGGAATGTGTTTCTGGCACCCTGTAATACCTGTCTGGCTTGGCTGGAGCAGGAGGAAGAGAGTCAGGGGTAACACTAGAGTCAGAATATAAATCATCCAAAACATCAAGCACAGGAGGAATAGCTAAGGGCCTGTGCTGGGGCTTCTTAAGGAAAGTCCGAAGGCGTTTTCTGGAATCAGAATATTCCTGGCCTTGCCACTTGAAATGTTCCCTCATGGTATGCAGAACTTCCCCAAAAGAAATATCCTCAGGAGGGGAGGCCGAGGGAATGGAATCCTCTGCATCCGAGTCCTCATAGGTCTGGAAGAGCTCTTCCTGGCTATCAGAGTGGACAGAGCCCTCAGAATCTTCATCTGACGGAATAGGGTCAGGGGGTTCAACCCGGGGCCTTTTATCAGAAGGAGGCTGGGATCCTCTCTCAGGATGGGCCTGTGAACCTCTAATCATAGAAATTAAATCAGCAGCCATAGACATAATTTGTGTCTCTGGAGTAGGCTGAGGTAAGGTTTTAGTAGTAAGATGTTTTGATTTGCTGGCTGCCTTAGCCCTAGTGTAGGCCTTAATAGACATGGCCATAGGAGGCCTGGCAGCTCCACGTGCAGGAGTGACCTTGTCTACAGCAATGGTCTCGGGCATTTCCTTGGTTTCGGTATCCGGAGGAAAATCAATAACTGGCGTCGGAGTGATAACCGGAATCGGAGTCGTCGGTAATGCGGTGTCTTCGGTTCGGAGCGGTGGAGAAACCGTCTCAGAGGGAACCGGAGCACTCGCGATAGGTTTTGGCGTGGAGTCGGTGGTAGACGCGGGCCGAGGATGTCGGTCCCGGTCTTTTCGTTTCCTGGGAGTTTGCGATGTCGGAAGTTCCGACGGCATTGTGTAAGCAAATTTTTCGCCGAAAAAATCTTCAGTGAACTCCGCCCGGCGCCTGAGAGTGCACTTGTTGAAGCGAGCACAGGCTACACAGGCCGAGACGTCATGGTCTGGGCCAAGGCAAGGAAGACAGTAAGAGTGGAAATCCTTATGAGGTATTTGTTTACCACAAGAAAGACAATTGTTAACTTTTTCAGTAATTTCTGACATCGGCTGAGGCAAGAAAAGGTCCCCAACGGGGTACTTAGCTTTTTTGCGAACTGCTTCTGCTTCGGGCACCGCGCGGCAAGAAAGACTGAAGAAAATAGCGTCGGCTGATGCTTATGTACCCCAGCCGCTCTGACGGAGGAAAATGCGACATCAGCCGACGTCGGACCCAGACTTTGGAATCCGGCCGACCGAGGGCTGCCTGAGGCAGGACAACCCATATGTTATGACTGCAGTTGCATTCTTGAAGGACATCCACGTCTGGTTTCTGGCCTAACCTTTGGCTGCGAGCCGGCTGGAGCCGAGCGGTCGGGAGACCGCATCCTCCTTCTGAGGCTTCTCCCCTTCCCTGGACCTCTTGGCGGGAGTTTGAGGCCCAGAGACTGAGGAAGAGGTAGAAGCTGCTGCTGCTGCTACACCTGACGTGGGGGGTATAAGGGCTACAGTTCCCGAAGACGGAAGCAGGCCCTTGAAAATGAGTTTATACCTGCAGTCCTTCAGTGCCCTAGGATTAAACCTGGCACAGATAGGACAGCAGGTTTGTAGGTGGGCCGCCCCTAAGCACAGAGTGTGACCATCGGCCGGGGAGAGCTTATGGACACACACTGTGCACTTTCTGACACCTAGTTTAGGGGTTTCAGCTATGTCCCTAAACAGGCCCAGAACACTCACACACTCACACTAAGACAGAATAGGATAGATGGAAAGAGAGAAAAGCTTTTTTTTTTTCATTTTCCGATGACTGCTTGGGGAGGATAGAAAGAAACGTTAAGAGGGAAGTAAAAGGCACCAAAATGCACTTACAAAACCCAACAACTAGCCAAGACTCGGACCACAATGCCTGCTTTTCCAGCGGCAAATGAGATCTGAAGGGAGGAAGTAGACATGAGGCATTATGGGTAAGGGGAGGACCTTGGAGCTCGGATTAGATGCTGGATATGTGGCCGTGTCAGATCCGATACAGATCCATAACCCATAGGTTGAAAACAAACAAAGTCAACTACTTCAGATATACTGTTTTTTTATGAATGTGCTATCCCGAAGAAGGCAGTTTTTACTATAAAGATGAAAGTACTTAACTTTTCACAATTAAAGCTCATGGTAGCGCATCTGCAAGTGGCAATTTGATTTCCTTGCTTTCAGTTTGTTTAATTTGTTTAGTTGTGTACTGTTTTTTTCAGTTTCTAAAATGAACAGATACAAGGTCTGATAACTTGAAGCAACTAAACTACTCCAAGAGAATAATGAACTCATTGTATGGTCCATGCCAACAACAGTAATACTATACAGGACCAGACCTTGAATCTTTTACACTGGAAGACTGTAAACTGCAAGATGAAGATATGTCTCCATGACAACAATTAAGACTCTAAACGTTCATTTATCTAGTACTGTCAACTGCTGATCTTCAAATATTTTTATATATTTTTAATGTATTGATCTTACAATATAAAATTGCTTGCACAACTTTATACAGCCCCTGTTAAACAGTGTTTATTTTTTGGATTCATTTTTGTACATATACTCTCTGAACAGCATTCTGCATTTGTAAATACATACTTGTGAAAAAAATAGCTTCTCTGCTCTGTGAGCCCTGGTCACGCTCAAAAGGCTCAGATGACCAGCTCACTTACCAGCAAGAAACTCATAACCTGTACTTCACAAAAAGAAGGGCTACAACAGAAATAAGAAAATTATTATAACACTTACAGTAGACAAAGTACAGTTGTGTAAAATCTTACCATAACAGTAGATGCCCTTTTCTTCATATGTTTGTTCTCCTTTGTCCTTGGGGGTGTTCTTTTCCTCATGGACAACTCATTTCTGGGTAACTGTGTCCTTGCATCACCTTTATGCCCAGGCTCAACACGGGGAACATACATGTGATGTGTATGGTGCGTATATAATCTAAAGGTTTTGATTTACTGGCCAAATGTTGGTCTATCCTTGGTAGGAAATCCCTTCAGTGAAGAATACGGCAACAGAGATATAAAGGACATCTATTCTACCAATTTTCCCTTAGAAATAGATAGGCAGGAATGAACCTAAAAGATTTGTTGTTTAATGCATATTACCATGACAATAAATAATAAGAAAGACAGATGCAGCTCGTAACACTCCATGTACACTGAATTAATTGCAAGGATTACTTCAGTCTTCTGAAGCTGTGAAAAAATGTGTGGCAGTTCATGCAGTTAAAAACATTGGCAAATCTATAATTATTAATCATTCTTTAGTTGTACAGCACTTATCTATATCAAAAGATGAAAATAATACATTTAAGCATTACACCTAGCAAAATATAAAGAACAAACAACCTTCACAATCAACGACTACATGTACCATACTCAGGACTTTGCCTGGAGTGCCAATTTGTCTCCGCTATTCTCCTAATAATCACCTGCTAGCCAGAGGAGCAAAAAAAGAAAGACATCAGGAGATGAAGGCCGAAAAATGTTAAGTGCATGTCTTTCAATTCCATCTCTAGGCAAACATATAGGTCTTTCCTACCGAAACTGCAATGCTATACTATCTCTAACACACACATAGAGTAAATCATTTAAGTAGCTGTGATGTTAACCGTGGCTGCTTACCTAATTACTGGCACTCACACTGATTTGCAGGGACCAATCCGCCTTTCTTTTACACTGCTGATCATCATACCCTCTGAAAACTTACACCTAGGGCAGCTGTTCCTTCACCCTGCTTACCTATGGCTTAAATAAACAACAATTAAATACTTACTGTACTTGCTCCAGAAATGTGATAAATCAGAATGACTAGCTGCATCCAGCCTTTCCATTCATCTGTCTGTTCTCGATTAAGCAGTTTTGTCTGTGAAATGAAAACACATTTAAGAAGAAGTAAGACTAACTTTCTTCCCTACTCTCACTTTAATCAACCTTCATTCATTTTTTGCTATGTAATAATACTGTTTGTACTGATTCGTAACAAATCCATGAAGACTAAAAATCACTGAGAGGGCCACTTTTTATGGAAAATTTAACAGCATCAGTTTAAAAACAATGAAACTATTCAGGACTGTCAATGTGGTCCTACAGCTTATGCTGGGATTTTTTTGATTTATTAACTCATTTAGTGACTAAGAAGGCAGACTGATTCAAAATGTGCACTTTTCAGCCACAGCATAGAATAATGAAATACAGTACGGCATTCAAACACAACAAGGGAAATAACATACAATAAAAACCGCTACATTAATCCATTCAAAACTAACTTTAGCAGAGTAGGAGACATACACAAAAAAGAAGTTATGCACTCACCATAACATTCCACCTGTGCTGTCCATTTCCATTCTTCCTCAACACATGGGTTTGGATCAGATCCTCGGATCCGACTCGGCCACTATTTCACATCTCGTGGATAGTACAAGCTCCTCCCTTACCCAAAATGCAGCAGTCCCCCTTATTCCCCAGATCTTGCTTCTTATTGTATGACGCAATAAATTTATAAATTTAAGGTGGAATGTCACCATCTGGAGCTCAAACAGAAGGAACTTTGGTTCCTATAATGCTCTCCTGTTTTTCCAGAAGTCATCAAGAGAAAAGTGGTACGGGGCTGCAGGGAGGGGAGTTGAGGAAGAATGAAAATAGACAACACAGATGGAAAGTTATGGTGAGTACATAACTTCTTTATCTGATGCTGTCAATTTTCATTCATTACTCAACATATGGGGCAGAGTACCCAGCTACATGAATCCCAGGTGGACTCCAAGGAAGGATACTCTCTAGTAATGTAAAGCCAAAGGCAGCTCTTCCCCTCGGAGACCAGATCCAATTTGTAATGAGTAATAAAGGTATGAGGGTTAGCCCAAGCTGCAGCTGAACAAATATCGTCCATGGGAGTCCTGGATAAAAAAGCTGATGAAGTTGCCATAGACCTGGTTGAATGGCCTCTTAAGGGCTTTGGCAAAACCAGACCAAACTTTTTATAGACAAAGGAAATCCAATCATTCAACCATTTTCATAAAGTTACTTTCAAAACTGGTTGACTCAATCTGGTTTCTGAAAAGATACAAATAACTGATCTGATTTTCTAAATTTCTCTGATTTGTGCAGATAAAAACAATTTCTGTGAAAATCTAGTAAGTGCAAAATATATTCACCTTTGTTCTAAAAATTTAGAATGAATACAGGAAGGTTAATAGTTTGATTAATGTTGGATCCTGACACCACCTTAGGAAGGAAGGACTGGTTCTTAAGGACACCCTTATCCTTATGAAAAATTAAATGGGGAGGCTTGGAAGAAAAAGCTGAAACTCTTCATGCTGATGTTATGGCTATGAGAAATATAGTTTTCTAAGCCAGATGACGCAATTCACATTCTGAAGTTGGTTCAAAGGGTCTCTGAGTTAGAGCGTGTAACATTAAATTCAGATCCCATGGTGGAGTAGGGTCCTTGAAGTTTGGTTTGAGTAGAAAGGTTCCTTTTATAAAGGCCTTACAAAGATGTGAAGAAACCAAACTAGAATTATCAGCTCCAATATGGAAATTGGAGGCAGCTGACTGAACCTTGACTGTAGAGGGACTAGCCCCTTCATTAAAACTAGAAGTCAGGAATTCAAGAATTTTATGTACTGGTGCTGAAAAAAGGTCCACGTCTTCTTGTTGTGCCCAAAAGAAAAATCATTTCCATTTGCTCTTGTAAATCTTCACAGTGGAAACTTTGTGGGAAAATAAAAGAATGTGGTGCACCGTAGAAGAGATCGCTGGATGTCTGACTATCAATGGAATGGAGAAACCATGGAGTAGATTTTAAGCACAAGATGTCCGGGAGAGTCATGTAGGTTGGATGAGACAGGAGGTCTGTAATTGGATCCAAAATCCAAGGTAGGTAAACTACATGAAGCCAAAGGAAGGGAAACCAAATCTGTGAAGGCGAATAAGGGGTAAAGAGGATGACTTTGCTCTTCAATCGGGATGCTTTCTGCAGGAATTTGGGGATTAAGGGAGTTGGGGGATAAGCGTACAGGAGACCTGGGGACCAGTCTTGAAGGAAAGCGTCTCTCGGTGACTCCCCAAGTGGGGTGATTAGGGCAAAGAACCTGCTGCATTTGTTGTTCAGAGGAGATGCAAATAGGTTGCAGCATGGTTGGCCCCATTGGCAGAATATCATTTCTGCCACTTCTTTGTTAAGAAACCATTTGTGAGGTAATAAAATGGATCTGCTCAACTTGTCTGCTATCAGACTGGATCTCCCAGCATGTGCATTGCTACCAGAAATCAATTTGCAGAGATCACCCATTGCCATACTCTCATAGCTTCTCGACACAAGGGGTAAGATCTGGTTCCTCCTTGTTTGTTGATGTACTTTACTACAGACATATTGTCCGTTTGAATCGCAATAGTTCCTGAAAGGAAGAGAGTCTTGGAACGCCTACAACTCTAGGAATACTGCTCTGATATCCAGCACATTGATATGCAAGTTGGCATCTTTGGGGGACCACTTGGCCTTGAATAGTCTTCCCCAGGAAATGCCACCCCCCACTTGATCTGGGAAGCATCTGTACTCAGAATGGCCTTGGGCTGAGGGAAGATGAATGCACGACCTTGCAATATTTGATCTGGGCAAATCCACCACTAAAGGTACTTTTTGCAGACCTGAGATATGTTGAACTTGGTGGACATAGCTTGATGTAAAATGGACCACTGGGTTGGTAATATCCACTGGAGAATTCTCATATGATATCTTGCTAGTAGAAGGAGAAGTATTCCGTGGACATCGATGCCAAGGTCTGTAATATCTTTTGGGCTGGCAGTAATGCATTCCGGATTATCCTTTTGACTTGAAAATGAATGGTTTGAACTCTAGGCAAGGGAAGAGATGCTGTCATTGACATTGTGTTGAAAATGGTCCCTATGAATTCTAATCTCTGAGATGGCTGAAGTTGAGATTTGCTGTGGTTAACTGTAATACCTACATTGGAACAAATCTGAAGTACATAGTTTTGAACTGTTATCAGCAGATGCTTGGTCGAGGCAGTTCAGAGCATCCGTTCATTTTTATGTAACAGTACGCGTCCTGGAGATCTACTGGCACATCAAGTTGTCCTTGTACAGGAATGGTAAAATGGACTGACCTGTGACCATCCATAACTTGGTACACTGAACTAACTTGTTCAGAATGGTGAGTTCCAAGATTGGTCTCCAGTCCCCTGTTTTCTTCGGCACTAATAAAAATCTTGAGTAAGTTCTGGATCTTTTTTTTTTGTATTTCCAAACCTATTTTCCTCTGACTAGGTGGAATGTTGGGAATTTTGTTCTGTAATGGCAGTGGTAAGGAAAAGGGAATTATATAGCATCTGGAAATAATCCTCTGCACCCAAGTATCTTTTATGTCTAGCCAGGCTACCTGGTGCAGGGATAAGTGACCCCTGTCTGCCTCCAGAGGTCAGCAATCGGGTCTCCTTTCAGAAACGTTGACAGGGCCTGCCAGGGAAAGAATTTCTGGACCCTTGGTTCTGCTGGCCTGCTCTGCCACAAGGATGGCATCTCCCATTTGAGTTCCCTCTGTCCCTGGGGGAACCCCCCCTCTACGTGGCCAATGGAACAGACCCTGGGATTTCCTGAACCACATCTTTCGACAACCTCATCGATTATTGGAAAAGGTCCTTTGAGGGGGTCCAAAAACATACGCCCAAACAAGACAGGGTCTTACCATCTTTCTCTCACCTGGAGAGTGTCTTTCAACTTGGGATCAAATAATGAACTTCCATGAAAAGGAGCATTGACAAAGGATGTCTTGAAGCGCTCTGCAAAATCACACAGACGCATCCAGGCATACTCTGATGGAAATGCCTGAACCTGCCACTCTTGAGGTTCATTTAACTATGTGAAATAAGCCTCATAGATGAGTTTGAAATAGACTGAAAGGTCACTAACTGTCAAGCAACAGAATACTCTGCCTCAGAAGTACTAGTCCCTGAGTAGTGGGATTTTGAGAGCTCCTTGATCAAATCCCGCTGTAATCTGGTAAAGTGTGGCATGTAATTCAGGGACCAGAGTGCAAAGGTTGCTGATGTATACAACATGCTTCCCAAATCTGTCCAGCTCCCTAGACTCTCCGTTAGGGGGATGAACAGAAGAAATCTGTTCTGCGAATTCTTTTTTGGTGGCTGACCCCATGACCATAGCATCCACAAGTACACCTTTGTTCCAAAGTTCCCTTTCAGTGGTCCCAGGATCCTATCTTGTCTCTTGGAGATTGGGTCTACAGAATCCAGTTCCTTCCACACCCACTGAAAGATCAAATCGATGAGCTTATCAGTGGGTGAAGTCACCAAGGAAGTAGACAGGCCAGTATCAAATGCCTCCAGGAATAACAATTCCTCTTGAGAAGGGTTGTTGGTAGACCAACCATCCCTCTGTTTCAAGATTTCTAAAATGTCTCCAAATGAGACGTCATCAGGTGGTGATCTTGGGGACCCTTCCCCTTCATTGAAATCAGTATCTTCCATGACTGACTCCTGAGGGGGAGTCCAAGTAACTCCTCTTGCACTTCCTCTTCCTAGGGACTTCTGCTGGATACTCCTGAGAAGTATCAGAAGAAATAATTATGCCCTGTAGGGTCACCTGGAGACTTTGGGCTGGCTTCCCCTGTGGAGTAGAATGTTGAGGCTCACAACATAAAGACATCTGAGAATCAGAGGGAAGATCTGAGGGGGGCTCCATCTTATCTCTAGAAGAGAATACTCCCTCTACCACCTTGAGGGCAGAACGCTCTGGGTAGAAAGAAAAGTACAGTTTTGTACCTACCATAAATGTAGATGTCCGATAGTATGCATCTGCAGTCATAACATATGGGTTGTCCTGCCTCAGGCAGCCCTTCGGTCGGCCGGATTCCAAAGTCTTGGTCTGGCCTCGGCTGATGTCGCACTTTCCCCGACGTCAGAGCGTCTGGGGTATAAAAGCATCAGCCGATGCCATTTTCCTCAGTTTTTCTTGCCCCAGATGCCAGGTGCCCTCTAGGAAGGCTAAATTTGGATAAATGCTGAAAAGTTCCAAACATTTGCAAAATTATATACATGTATAAACAAACAAATACACCATAATAGATTCCCCCAGCTAGCTAAAGAGGGGTAAGTACCTAGGAATACCACAGAGGGTAGGAGGGAGGGTAATCCTGACTGCAGATGCATACCTATTGGACATCTACATTTATGGTAGGTACAAAACTGTACTATGTCCTTCAAGGATGCATCTGCAGTCATAACATATGGGTAAAATACCATAGCCAATCTGGGGGAGGAGGTACCAAGAAAAGGATGGTGTAGTTAAGATCCCCTGCAGGACTGCAGTAGCAAAACCTGCTCTGGATCTGGAGTATAAAGGTAGATTGTAATGCTTGGCAAATGTATGCACGGAGCTCCAAGTAGCAGCTTCTAAAATGTCCTTGGTAGCCACTCCTCATAGGAAGGCTGTAGTGGTGGCCGTGGCCCTTGTGGAATGAGGCCTGATGTTTTCAGGAACTGTCTTTCCATGAAAGGAGTAACAAAATCGAATGCAATTTCCTATCCATTTTGAAATTGTCTGTTTGGAAATTGCTCTTCCTTGCACCCCAGTAGCATATGCTACAAAAAGTTGGTCAGTTTTTCTGCTAGTTTTTGTTCTGTCCAAGTAGTAGCGTAGTTGTCTGTGTATATCCAGGGTGTGCAAAAGTTTTTCCCCTCTATTCTGTGGATTAGGGAAGAACGTAGGCAGGTGAATAGCTTGGTTCAAGGATACCCTAGATACCACCTTTGGCATAAAAGTAGGATTGGTTCTTAGTGAAACTCTGTCCTGGTGGAAAATAAGAAATGGCTGCACTGCCATTAATGCTTGTAACTCAGATACTCTTCTTGCTGAAGTGATTGCCAGAAGGAATGCAGTCTTCCAAGACAGAAACTGTAGATCTGTTGATGCTGCTGGTTCAAAAGGAGGAAGTGTCAGTTTCTCCAGCACAAAGTTGAGATCCCAAGCAGGTAGAGGGGGTCTTCTTGGAGGTTTAATATTTTTGATCCCTCTCAGAAATTGTCTGAGGAGAGGGTGCGAGAAGATAGGTGGATCCACATTGTATTCTGCTGAAATTGCTGAAGCATGAATCTTAATGGAAGAATAGGACAGGCCATTGTGGAACAATTCTGCTAAGTATTCTAGGATGTGTGTTATGTTTGCCAGTGTGACATCTGAGCCTTTTGATGTGCTCCAAATGAGAAATCTCTTCCATTTAGCTGAGTATGTCTTCCTTGTGGAAGGCCTGCGAGCCTCCAAGATAATGTCCTTCACCCTCTGAGATAAAACAGGTGGATTTGGATTTAAGGAATTTTCTAGGCAGTTAGCTGCAATGTTTTCAAGTTGGGATGCAGGGTCTTGAAATTGTTCTGCGTCAGAAGAAGAGGCCATAGGGGGAGAGGCCATAATTTTGCCTGAGACATGCTTCTCAATAATGGATACCAGTGTTGCCTTGGCCAGTCTGGAGCTATTAGTATCACTCTTGGCTGTTCCTCCCTGATCTTCAGTAGAACCCTGTACATCAATGGGAGAGGTGGGAAGGCATATACTGTTAGGGCTTTCCAGCTGAAAGAGAGAGTCCACCCTCCAAGCTTGTGGGTGGTATGTCCTTGAGCAGAATGTCCTCAGTTGATGGTTGAGTGGGGAGGCGAACAGGTCTATCTCCGGCATTCCCCATGTCTTTGCTATGAGTTGGAAGATGTCCGGGTGCAGCATCCATTCGTGTGCATCCATGGTAGTTCTGCTTAAGCTGTCCGCCAGTGTATTTTCTTTCCCTGGTACGAATTGGGACTGTAGTTGGATATTGAGATTCAGGCATAGTTCCCACAGATTCATAGCCATCTGGCATAGTGGGTAAGAGTGTGTGCCTCCCTGCTTGTTTATGTACCACATGACCGTGGTGTTGTCTGTCCTTATTAACAGGTGTCCTGGTTGGAGGAAGGGTTTGAATGCCTCGATTGCATGCTTCACTGCCAGCATTTCCTTTTGGTTTATGTGCATGCTTAGCTGTCCTTGAGGCCATAGGCATTGAATACATTGCCCTCCATGTGTGCTCCCCATCCTCGGTCTGAGGCGTCCGTGGTGATGGTCTGCCTTGGTTTTGGTTTGTTGAAAGGCAACCCTCTGTTGGACTGGCAGGCCTGAGCCCACCACAGGAATTCCCTTTGAAGGCATAGAATGATTGGTATCATGGTTTCTAAACTGTGACTGTGTTGAGACCATACACTCCTTAGGTACCATTGTAATTTCCTCATATGCAGCCTGGCATGTGGTATCAGAATTATGCAGGATGCCATGTAACCCAGGGCCTGCAGGATTTTCCTTGCAGTAAGCTGAGTTTGTCTTGCCAGCATCATGAAGTAATCTGGAAGTTGTTTTTGTTTTTCTTCTGTGAGAAAGGCCATTTGGGTGGTTGTGTCCAGATCTGCACCCAAAAAGGTTATCCTTTGGGATGGTACTAGTCTTGACTTTTGGATGTTGACTGTGTATCCCAAAGTCTGTAGCAGGTGTATGGCATAGGCCAAGTCGTTTATCAAATTTCCCTTGTTGCCCGCTTGTATTAGGCAGTCGTCCAGGTATGGGTAAATTTGAATTCCCTGTAGTCTGCAATGTGCAATTACTGATGCCAGGCATTTCGTGAATACTCTGGGTGCAGTAGATAAGCCAAAGGGAAATGCTGAGAATTGATAATGCTCTGATCCTGCAAGAAATCTGAGGTGTCTTCTGCAACTTGGTCGAATAGGGACGTGCAGGTATGCCTCCTTGAGATCTAGAGTCACCAGCCAAGACTCCTTGCCCAACATGGGAAGAAGTTGCTGTAGGGTCAGCATTTTGAATTTTGGCACAATGAGATAAGTGTTCAGTGCGGACAGGTCGAGAATAGGCCTCCATTGATTTTCTTTTCTTGGTACAAGGAATAGTCTGGAGTAAAATCCTTGGCCTTGTTCTGAACATGGTACCTTCTCTATGGCTTTCATCTGAAGTAAATTGTTGATCTGTGTTAAAGCCTCTGCCCTCTGATTTGGTGGAAGGTTTGGCATTCCGCTTCTTTTTGGCAAAGTGTGGAAGTGGAACCTGTATCCTTTGTCTATTATCTGCAGTGTCCATGTATCCTTTGTAATATAATGCCAGTTTTTTGAGAATAAAGCCAGCTTTCTGCCCAAGGGTGCTTCCAGTTGTTCCCTGGTAGGTGGAATCAGAGTTAAGCCATTGAGCCTGTCCTGGTGTAGTGGTTGTTGTTGTTGCACTACTTCTCTGGTTGGCAGGCTGCCACTGACGGCCTCTGTAGGAGCCCTTAGATTGACCTCTGCCTCTAGGGTGCCTGTTCCTGCCTCTCTGGGCTCTGTCCGAGTCTGGAAAGGACCAATTCTTAGTAGGCCAGTTTCTGCTGAATCTCGGTGGTTGTACTTGCAGGAAATCTTTAACTGTTTGCACAGATTTTGCCTTTTCTTCAACCTTTTTTAGATCTCCTGAGCAGAGGAGCCAAATAAATTTTGTTACTACATTGGAGCATCCAGGAGTTTAGCTTTGACATGGTCTGGCAAGATTGTTCCTTCAGCCAGGCATGCCTCTGAATAACTGCTCCAGTCATAGCTGATCTAAATGAAGCCTCCAGTGCATCATAGCCACATTTTAAGAAGTGATTACTAACCTGTTGTGAATTGTGTACCAAATCCTGAAGGGATTTACGGTCTAGGGTTCAGGAGAAGAAAGTTTCTTATTCAGTTCATCTAACAAATACTCTTGGTACTGTATCATATGAAATTGACAGTTTAATGCCCTGACAGAAAGAGTTGCAGAAGTATACACCTTCTTTCCCCATCTCTCTAAAGCTCTAGACTCTCTTTCAGAGGGTAGAGGATTTTTGGCAGTAGGCCACAACCCCTTTAGGGCCCTGAGAAATAGTTCCTGGGTCTGCAGAATGTGCTTTATACAGATGGAAATGAGAATCCGGGACCCTGTAGTATCTGTCAGGTTTGGCAGGGGCGGAGGAGAGTATCAGGGCTGTACTGACATCATTGTACACATCATCAATTACATTCAGAACAGGAGGTATAGCTAAGGGCCTATGTTGAGGCAAATGCAAAAGGTCCTTAATCTTTTCTAGAATCAGAGAAATCCTGACCTTGCCATTGAAAATGCTCTCTCATGGAGTGTAGAGTCTCACCAAAGGAAAACTCTTCAGGAGGGGAGGCGAAGGGATAGATTCCTCAGCATCTGAATCCTCATAAGGAGTAAGCCCCTTCCTGGTGGTCTGACAACTCAGACCCATCCGTGGAATCATCTGAAGAGTGTGGGTCAGAGGGTCAGTCCTGGGCCTTTTGTCTGGAGGAGGGTGAGAGGCCCTGTCTGGGTGAGGTTGTGAACCCCTAATTAAGGAAATAAGGTCCTCAGCAAGGCTGAGGATCTGTGAACTAGAGGAAGGCCTCTGGGAGGTAGTTTTGGTAGGCAAAGCTTTAGAAAGTTTGACAGCTTTAGCCCTTGAAAAAGCCTTAATGGACATGGAAGCAGGGGGCCTAGCTGCCCCACGTGCAGGAGTAGAAATGTCCAAAGGTATGGTGTCGGACATTTCCTGAACACTGGTTTCGGTAGGAAGTTCTGTAGCCGACTCAGCCGGGGCTTCCTGGGCCTCGGTGGTCGGATGTATGGTTTCGGAAGAAGGAATCTCCGAGGACTCGGTTTCGGCCGAAACCGAGACATTCGCGGTAGGCCTAGCCGTGGTTTCAGCTGAAACCGCGGGCCGCGAGTGTCGGTCCTTTTCCTTGCGTTTTTTGACCATATGCGAAGTCGGAGTCTCCGACGGCATTATATAAGCAAAAGTGGCTCCAAAAAATTCCTCTGCAAACTCCGACCGACGTCTAAGAGTTCGTCGGTTGAAGGAAGCACAGGCTAAACAGGTCGATACATCGTGGTCTGGGCATAAGCAAGGAAGGCAGTAGGAATGGAAATCCTTATGAGGTATTTGTTTCCCACAAGTTAAACAATTATTTACTTTGTCTGACATCGGCTGAGGCAAGAAAGAGTCCCCAACGGGTACTTAGCTTTTGAAGTCTTCGGTAGCTGAATTCACTGGATCTGACCGACCGGCACTTGCGAACAGCTTCTGCTTCGGGCACCGCGCGGCAAGAAAGACTGAGGAAAATGGCGTCGGCTGATGCTTTTATACCCCAGACGCTCTGACGTCGGGGAAAGTGCGACATCAGCCGAGGCCAGACCCAGACTTTGGAATCCGGCCGACCGAAGGGCTGCCTGAGTCAGGACAACCCATATGTTATGACTGCAGATGCATCCTTGAAGGACATCCATTGGCGCAGAGAATGTATGCTTCTGGACCAACAGCTCCCTCTGACTCGAAGACACCTCATCCGAGGCAGGAGGTGAAACCGAGCTATTGAATGCCCAGGCTTCCAGAGGCAGAAACAGCTCCGACAACTTTGGAGTCTATTCTAACCCACTGGATCCGACAATGAAGCTTTGGGTCTAAGAGCCATCCAGCTCCAACACACGGGAGCTAGCGTGCTCAGAGAAGACATCGGATCTGAAGATACTGGCATCTTCAAATGTCACCAGAAGTCTCAGATCTATGGGCTCTGAAACCAAAGGATGGATCAGAGAAGGAGCCAGAATTGGCAGGGTTGTACAAGTAAAGGTCTAAGGACCCATGGGGGTAGGAGCCGGGAGAACTCCCATCTGAATTTATGTCGAAACAAACATCCTCATCATTCTGTCCACATCTGCTTCTGAGAGACTTCTGGATGAACGGGAAGAGGATATAGAGGGAGATCAGTGTCTTTCTATGAAGGGTGATAGGAGCCGAGAGGGTACTGGATCCAGGGAAGATGCACCTTGTCCTAGATTGCTGTTTAGGCTCTGAATAGGTTGGATCTGAAGAAATGGATTTAGTGTCGGAAGTCGTCAGATCCGAAGAGTTATGTGTTAGATCTGAAGTTTTTTGAGTTTTCTTCCATGGTTTCAAGATCAGAACAGAAGATTGAGAAGAGTCAAATCATTTGGAAGGCCTCTTTTTTTCTCTTTTCTCTCACGTTTGGAGGTTTGAGTTTCAGTCAGTGATTCTTCAAAGGCCGAAGGAAGAAGGCTCTTGAGGATTATTAATTTTTTCTTCCTGTCAATTAGTGCTCTTAGGTGAAAAGCCTTACAAATGGAGCATAAAGCTTGCAAATGTTCAAGTCCCAAGCAATATATGCATAGACTATGGGCATCAGATAATGGGATCTTATGCCTTCATTTGCTGCACTTCCTAAAACCTGATGGTTTATCTGCCATAATAATAATAACCTACAGCAACAACCAGAGTACAACAGATTAAAACAATAGAGATACACCAGAACAACAACAACAAAAACTAACCAAAAATCTACAAGTGCTACTTTTTTTTGTAATAGAACTAAACGAAAAAAAAAAAAATAAAGGTACCAAACAATGATATTAAAAAATACTGTCTAGTGGTAAGGGAAAAAAATTACCTGTTATGATAATTAAGAACAACTAGAAGTAAATACCAAAAAAACTATCGGAAAGGAGAAACAAGAAACACCGACAAGTGGTAAGGAAAAAAAGAAATTACCAACAAGAGGAATTGACAGCCCCCCCACCCCCCCACTATTGCAGTGCTGTTAAAACTGTCACTGCACTGAGAGACCCTTGCAGAATCAATTCCTCTTGGACTACAAAAGAAAACCCTGAACACAGGTCTGCAATTTAGCTACTTTTCTGGCTGTAGTTGGATAACTTCCAAGTATAGTGTAAAACAAACTCTGAGCCAAACATAAATGTGGGTGACTAGAAAGCAGACTAGAAGCAGTCCTTTTACAGAAGGTGCAGAAACTGACAGCGACTCACACAAATCTCATTATATGTCAATGGCATGAGAATTCACAGTTACTTCCTTATGTCTGGCATGAGTAATACAAAGCATTATAAGAAAGAGAAACAGCTGAGGAAGAACAAGATCAAGTTGATACATCCAAGCCCCATTGGTAGCAATGTCATGGAAAACCGGTTAAAATTACAAATAAAGCACTTAGACTGATTTTTGAGGTGTTAAAATAGGTCAGGAAACAAAGATAGAGTGAAACAAACAGATTTTAGTTCTAGGGTGGAGGGTGGAGTTTTCTTTTAACAGGCATGATCACCCTTTGACAAATCCAAACTGACTAGGGTCAAGTGTTCGGAGATTAACTATATCTTTGTTGATAAGGTCCACAATGATTTGCTCCATGGCCTTGCAGATAAAGTTAGTCAGGCTAATAGGTGTATAGTTCCCAGGGTCAGTGGAAGCACCACTTTTGTGCAAGGGAATAACGGTGGCTATTTTCCATTCAGCTGGATGAAGCTGATGTTATTACATAAAACAAGAGAAATTGAGGTATACAACTGTACTTCTATCTTTCCCTTTTGTGCAATGGAACTGCTCAAAAGAGGTATTTTTCCATATTTTCATAGATTCATGGGTGACTACAAAGTTAATGGCATAAAGCCTTTATAAACCTAGCCAACAATGCCCAGGACATGACAGTATTATATCTTAATTCCCCATATATGTGATGGGGTAGTATTAGGGTAGTGGGTCTTTGGGTTTTGGAGCCCTGAGTCATTTAACAGACTACTTCTCTCCATAAGGGACATGGGCAGTATCCCAGCAGTGAATTTACTGTTCCCCGTCCATTTACCCAAATTCTTTTTGAACAAATTGAGGGACGGGCTTTGTTTTATGAAGGTAGAAAGTTTATTCCATAGACAAGGTAGCCTTTGGGATACGAGAATGTCTCTCCAGCAAATTCTGTTAGAGTCACAAATAAGGTTCAGGTCCATGGAACATGTAACCACTGTAGAGTTTTTCTTGCGAATATGTAACATTTTCATCTGGACTGGATCAGAGAATGCCTTGTAGGTCAGGCATAAGTCAACCAGTCTGCATAAGATGCGTCTCACTCTTTGTATTTTTTAGTGAGAAACCTCTGGGGCCGCTCCAATTGGTTTAAGTGCCTGGTCAGGTACATATAGAAGGGGGCACTGTACTCTACTATGAGCCTGATGAGGGTTGATTACAATGGCACTATGACTTCCTTTGATCTTGATGCCATGCCTTTACTTAAACATTGACCACATAGGAGGATTTCCTCACTACTACAGCTACCCGGTGGTCAAAATTTAGGTTACTATCTATCTGTGCTCCTAGATCCCTCACCACTGGGTCTACTTTTAGGGGTGTGCAATCAATATTATAATTTTCAGGGATATCTGATTTACCAAAGTGTATGACTATGCATGTTTTAGCATTTAGTCTCAGAAAAGAAGTTATGGACTCACCATAACATTCCATGTGAGTTGTTCATCTCGCCTTCATTCTTACAGATGGGTTCGGAGCCAATCCTCGGTTCTGAGTTGGCCTACTACAAAGCTTGAGGTCTTCAGACAGCTCAAGGCCAAGTCCCTATCCCATGATTCACCTTGAGTTACCTCAGATTTTGTTTGCTGCGTCTAATACCATGTGCCATTCCATCATTTTTTAGGAAAAACCCACAAAAAGACTGAACAACCATGATAAAACTAGTATCTCGGTCCTCGAAAAACTCTGGAGGGGGTAGGAGGGTGGGAAGTAAGAATGAAGGCGAGATGAACAACTCACATGGAACGTTATGGTGAGTACATAACTTCTTTACATGAAGTTGTTCCATCTCGCCGTTTACTCTTACAGATGGGTAGCGTCACAAGCACCATCTTTCTCAGGTGGCGCATGGGAGTATATTTTTCAGGACAGTAGAACCAAAGGAGGCCCTGTCCCTGGAGGCCTTATCAACTTTGTAATGAGTGATAAAGATATGAGGTCTTGACCAAATGGCTGCTGCACAAATGTTGTCTATAGGAAGCCTAGCAGGAAAAAGCAGAGGATGTGGACACTGCTCTGGTAACATGAGTCTTAATTTTGTGTTGTAAAGGTAAATTGGCAGCTGAATAAGTGAAGGTGATGCAATCAGATAACCATTTAGATAGTGTTGTTTTTGCCACTGGCATACCTTTCCTAGAATCTGAAAAGGAAACAAAAAAGTTGTTCTGATTTTCTGAACTCTTTGGTTCTTCCCAGGTAAAACTGAGCTGTCTATGAACATCACGGTTGTGCAGCATATACTCTAAGTTGTTGGTGGTGGTGTTGTGTCTTTCAGCTTTTCCTAGTTAGGGGTCGCCACAGCGGAACTCCGGTCCGCTAATGATTGGCAGTAGATTTTTACGTGCCGAGTTGCCGGCCCTGACACACAACCTTCAATGAAGGTACACCCATTCACGCATGTCTCCACACAGAAGACGGTCTAGCTGAGAATCGAACAAGACAACGTCTTACTGTGAGGCGACAATGCTACCGCAGCACCACCACCGCAGTATCCCACTCTAAGTTGTTGGTGTGTTTGGGGAAAAACACTGGTAAATCTATGACTTGGTTAAGGTTAGCTTTAGTACAAACGTTAGGTAAAAATGAAGGATTTGTTCAAAGGGACACTCTGTCAGCATGAAAAATCAAATATGGAGGCTTTATGGACAAGGCCTGCAGCTCTGATACTCTACGGGCAGACGTGATGGCTACTAAAAAGATAGTCTTTCAAGACAAAAATTTCAAATCACATGATGATGCTGGCTCAAAAGGTGGGAGAATAATGCATGAAAGCAAAAAATGTAGGTTCCATGGGGTATAAGGGGATTTCACTGGTGGTCTGAGGTGAAAGGTCCCTTTGAGAAAGGCTTTGGATCGCTTGTGTGACATTATTTTCAATCCTTCAAAGCCAAGGTGAAAATTAGAGATGGTGGCAAGTTGTACCCGAAGTGTAGCTGCCGCAGCTCCTTTGTTGAAAAGCATAGTCAAAAATTCTAATATAGAGGAAATGGGGGCTTGGTAGGGATCAATGTTATTCTGAGAAGCCCATATAGAAAATCTCCTCCATTAGCTAAGGTATAACTTCCTAGTAGAGGACTTATGAGAAGATATTAAAGTATGCTGCGTTACGTTTGAGAGGTTATGGTATCTGGCTATGTTGGGAATTGGAGCAGCCAAGCTGTCAATTTTAGGGACTGAAGTGAGGGATAAAGTGCCCCCAACTAATGCGTCAGAAGGTCTGGAACTGGGTCCAGAATCCAAGGCTCTTCCAAGAGATGAAGTCGAAGGAAGGGGAACCAAATCTGATGAGGCCAATAAGGGGCTATTAGAATGATGGTCCTTCCCAAGGCTTTTGCTTTCTGTAATACTTTGGGCATCAAGGGAATTGGTGGGAATGCATAGAAGAGACCCGGAGGTCAATCGTGTATGAGTGCGTTCCTTGTGGAATCTCCTGGAGGGGGAATCAGGGCAAAGTATCTCTTGCATTTTGTGTTCATGTGGGAAGCAAAAAGGTCGCAGCAAGGCTGGCCCCACCTGCGGAATATTCTCTCCGCTATCTCTTTTTTGAGGGACCACTCATGAGGCAACAAAATTGTCCTGCTCAGTTTGTCTGCAATCACGCTGGATTTCCCCAGGATGTGTACTGCTATCAGAAAGCACTGGATGGATGTAGCCCACTGCCATACTCTTAGGGCCTCATGACAAAGGGAAAGGACCTGGTTCCTCTTTGTTTGTTCAAGTACCAGACCAATGACATGTTGGCCGTCTGAATCGCAATTGTCCCCAGAGGGAGAGAGTCGTGAAAGTACTGCAACACCAAAAGTACTGCTCTCATCTCCAGGACACTGACATGCATATGTGTCTCTTGTTCAGTCTATGTGCCTTGGGCTATTTTTCCCTGAAAATGCTCCACCCTATCAGGGAAGCGGCCATGGTCACTGTGGCCGCTGGTAAAGGTAAGATAAAAGTACAGCCTATCGTTACTTGAAGAGAGGTCAACCACCACCGAAGATCCTTTTTGGATGTGTTACAATTATGAGATGAGACACTGGGAGCTCTTGATAAGACCATTGAGTGAATAGCAGCCACTGTACAATCCGCATGTGCACGCGACCCAACGGTATCGCTATTATTGCAGCTGCCATCATTCCTAACAACTTTAGCACTTCTGATGCTGGAGCCTTGTCTCTGGATATGATGTTCTGGACTTGCTGACGAAGTAGTAAAACTGTTTCTGCTGGAAGTTTTAAAGTAGTGGTGGTGTCTAATTCTGCTCCGATAAAAACGATATGTTGCGATGGCAACAAGGAAGATTTTTCTGAATTTATGGTAATGCCCAGATGACTGCAAAGAGTAAGAGTGGTGTCCCTGGCTTGTATTAGCTGATGCCTGGTGGTGGCGGTGAGGAGCCACTCGTCTAAGTACAGAAACACTTGGAATCCTAGACGCCTCAGGTGAGCCGTGACCACTGCCATACATTTGGTGAACACTCTGGTGGCTGTAGTGAAACCAAAGGGCAGGGCTCGAAACTGGTAATTATTGGCTCCCAGCGGGAAGCGCAGATGATCCCTGGATGGTCTGGCCATTTTTATATGGTAGTACGCATCCTGTAGATCTATCGAGCACATCCAATTGTCTTTCCCCAAAAAGGGAAGTATTGACTGAAGTGTGACCATCCGGAACTTCTCTTTCTTGACAGATCTGTTTAGTCTGCTGAGGTCCAAAATAGGTCTCCAGTCCCCTGTCTTTTTTGGAACTAAAAAGAATCTTGAGTAAGTTCCGGATCCTATCTGTTCTGCTGGGAATGGTTGGATGACTCTCTATTTGCAACATTTGGACCGCTACTGCTGCTTGTTCCCCGTAACTGGGTGGAACGTCCAGGATTTTTGTCGTCAATTGAGGGGGAATGGCGAAGGGAATGAAATATCCTCTGGAAACTATACTTTGTACCCTGTTGTCGTTTGTTATTTTGAGCCAGGCATCTGGATACAAAGATAAGCAACCCCCGACTGCCTCCAGAGCAGGACAGTCGGGCTTCCTTTCAGGAGCGCTGGTACGGCTTTCCCAAAGAACTGGCCTCTGTCACCCTGGTTTTGCAGAATCTGCCTCGAGGGCGGCATCTTCTACTATTGCCCCCTCCTCTGCCTGGTGGGGGTTTCACCACGTGTGTTCAGAAAGGCTCCTTGGGCTTTTCAAAACCACATCTTTCCTCCCTTTTGACCCTTGGGGTAGGGTCTAGTAGGGGTGGAAAAACGGACTCCGACGGCAGAGTCTTTCCTTCCAGCACACACCTGGTCAAAGTTTCCTTAACTTTGGGCCTGAAAAGGGACGAGTCATCAAAAGGGGTGTTGACAAAGGATGACTTAAAGGGCTCTGTGAAGGAACACAAACGCATCCAGGAGTACTTCCTGAGAGCAATTCCTGTACCTGCTGCCCTACTCTCGTTCCATCAGCCGCATATGAAATGAGACACATGGACGAGTTCACTATGGAACTGAGGATAGCAAGCTGGGAGCCAACTCTGTCTGAAGCTTGTGCAGCTATCGTACCCTGAAGAGCACCTCCAAGCTCTTTCAGGAGGTCTCTCTGCAGTCTTGTAAAATGTGTGAGATAGTTCAATGAAAGCATGGCAAAAGTCGCTGAATTGTACATTTGCTTCCCATAGCTATCCATGATCCTAGAGTCTCTGTTAGGAGGATGGATAGAGGAAGAAATTTCTGACATCTCCTTTTTTGCGGCTGCTGCCACCACCATAGCATCAACTAGCACTCCCTTACTGAGAAAGCACTTATCCTGATGGCAGAAATAAATTTATTGGGCCTCCTAGGGACAGGCTCCATGGTGTCCGGAGACTCCCACACCCTTCATGAGACCAGCTCCATGAGCTCATCGAAGAGCGGAGACACCCAAGAGGTGGAGGGTTGAGACCCGAAAGCCTTCAGGAGAACCGACTCATCTTCAATAGGGTTGGTTGACTTCCAGCCACCCCTCTGCTTAAGGATTTCTAATATCTCTGCAAATGAGATATCTTCAGAGGGGGACCATGGGGACCCTTCGGATTCATTTAAGTTGGTATAAGACGTGAGAGACTCCTGCGGGGAGTCTAGGTGCTTCCTCTTGCAAATTCTCTTCCTGGGAACCTCATCAGTGGGAACTTCTGGTGAAGTCTCGGAAGAGCAGGGGCTACCCACAGTAGGGCTTCCTGAGGCTCATGGTCTCTACGCTTCAAAGGGATGTGTGAGGCAGAAGTGGACACAGGTGCTTTTGGGGAGGAGGTAGTTGGACCTGGAGGTAGTTGGACCTGAAGTTGTAGATGTCTTGCGGGACATCACTCTCCTCATGGCTTCAAAGGCACCTCTGCTCCGATGAGAAGGGAACGCTGGATCCAAAGAAACAACTGATCCCCTCGGCACCGGAACAGTGGGCTCCGAACCAGAGGTAGGAGCCAAACTCATCCAAGCCGAGGCCATGAGAGGCATAGTCGGGACCGACAGGTCAGTCTGACTATCCTCCCCGGACCCGACCGGAGAGTGTCGCCTCCTAGACACCACGATAGGTGCCAAGGAAGTCTGAGTAAATGGAACCGATGGCACTGGAGCAGGCGTCAGCTCTGAAGGCTCAACAATCATCAGGTCCAACTCCTCTGGCTCCGAAGGACCGGTATGGCTCGGAGAAGGAAAAGAAGTCGATGGCATAACAGTCTTCAGTTCCAAAACCACTTAGGTTGGAGCCAATAAACATTTAGCAAACGCCGGTGCCTGTAGCAACTTCAGATAGGCTGATCGAGGACCGAGATGAATGTATGGAGGGTGGTACTGACTGGAGAATGGGAGACTAATACTTCGGAGACCGGTTCCAGGACTGGGGACCGGCTCCGAAAAGACAGGACACTGGGCTTCGAAGGCTGTGGAGCCGATGTCGATGTTTTTTTTTTATTTTGTACCATCAGTAGAAGAAGCCTTAGAAGACTTTGAAGACTTGGGAGACTGGCTACATTTATCATGGTTACTCAAAGCTTCCTGAAATGAAGATTTTAAAAGTCCTCTGTGTCAATGAGTTTTCTTTTTCTCTCATGTAAAACTCTGGAAGAAAAAGAATGGCAAATGGAGCAGCTCTCTTGCAAATGCAAGGCTCCAAGACAATAAACACAATTTACGTGACTATCTGTTACAGACATCTTTTGTCCACATTTTGGACACTTTTTAAAGCCAGACTTAGGATGCTTGTCTTTCTCCTGGTCAACCACATTGAATTCTACAGTACCAAAAAATCTACTGTACAATAACAGACTGTAGTCTCAAAGAAGAATACACACACACACACACATGCACACGCGCGCACACACACACACACGCACACACACACACACACCTTTAGCAAACGTAAACTACAGTAATTATCCCTAAACAAATGGGCTGTATAAGAATAAATGTGATGTAACTATATCTAAATGCATTCACACACACTATGTCTAAAGTTTAAAGAATCTTAGTTAAATTATAAAGCTATATATATATATATATATATATATATATATATATATATATATATATATAGATATATAAAACTATGCTAATATTTATAAAGGCACACCAAAGAAGGGAAGGGAATATTAAAGGCCTATAAAAAACAAAGGCCAAAAGGAGACAAATTATCTAATGTTAAGCTATCAAAGTTATAACTATGAATGACTATCACTAATTATTATAAGTAATACCAAATTTAGAAAAGTTTTTAGAAAAAAAGCTATACTGGCCCGAGCTGAGCTAGGAAACCTCCGATCTATTGCAGCGGCAAACTAGATCTGAGGTAACTCAAGGTGCATCATGGCATAGGGACTTGGCTTCGAGCTGTCTGAAGACCTTGAGCTTTGTAGCAGGCTGACTTGGAGCTGAGGATCAGCTCCGAACCCATCTGTAAGAATGAACTGCGAGATAGAACAACTTCACATCTATAGTTTTAGCACCTGTCCGTAAGATGTCAACATCATCTGGGGATTCAATGATTGCTCCTAGCTTACATTCATCAGTGAACTTGGTAACCCAGATGCTCCCAACATTCATCTTCACATCAGAGAAGTATATACCAAATAGGAGAGGTACCAACACTAAGCCCTGTGGGACACCACTAGTTACAGAGTCACCTATACAGACAAAATGTGCACTGTCAGTGAGCCAGTTTGCTATCCATCTGTCGATGTAGGGGTTTATGCCTAACTCAGTAAGTTTACCTGTGATCCCTGAGTTGGGGATTGTGTCGGCAGCTTTGACCTGGTCTAGATAAGTGGTGGGTACTGTTTTACCTCATCCACGGCCATGGTGACTTTCTCAAAGAAGTCCACCAGAATGAAAAGGCAAGACCTCCCTCTGACAAAGCCAAATTGGGTTTGCTCCAGTATTTGGAGAGTACCTTATGTCATTATTGATCAGGTCCATAATACTTCCCTCTGCAGCCTTGCAGATAAGACTGGTCATGCTTATGGGTCTGTAGTTCCCTGGGTCAGATGATGGACCCCCTTTGTACAGAGGAATGAGTACTGCAGTCCTCCATTCCTCTTGGACAAAGCCAATCTGGAGGCTGTGGTTAAAGAGGGTTTTTAGTGGCCCTGATAGATTCTGTTTTAAGCATCCCAGAATGCTGTTGGGACCCATAGAGGCTGTGTTTTTGGCTTTAGTGAGCGCAGTAAGGACCTGTTTTCTCATAATGACCATTGGGGGTGATGGTTGCGGGTATTTCTTTGGGCATGGTAGGAGGAGATGGGGGGAGAGGTTTGAACTTAACTTGTTGGCCATCAGGTTTGCTATAGTTTCAGGCTGGGTGTAAGTGTTGCTGTTCATGATTAACTCGGCACATTGTTCAGTGCTTCCCCTGAGGTTATGAACATAATTAAAAAAAGCCTTATGGTTATGTTTCACCTGGGAGGCTACCTTTGCCAAATAGTTTACTTTGGCAGATTTGACTAGCTCTCTAATTTGTTTAGACAGGTGAGTGTTTTTTTGCACTGTTTTGTCTGTTGCTTCTGGGGTTTGGAGAGGATTTTATTCCTTTTGTTGAATAGCCTATATTTACACTAGGGAATCACCGGGGTGGTTTGCTTTTGACAGTAATCACAGGTTTGAACGAAAGGTACTCCATCCTCTATGCAGCTATGAATGTTGTTGTACAGTGCTTTTCTGTGCAGTTCACAGTATGCCTTAGTGTCATTTGGGTTCGGAGGGGCTTGGAAGTTTAATTACCTATCAGTTTGAGATAATTGGCCTTAGCAAAGTTCTTGGGTTTGGAGTTTGATGGGGGTTCCATGTTAGCTTTAATACTAAATGAGATAATTTTGTGGTCAGATCTTACATATATTATTGATCACTCGGTTATTCTATACACAGAGCCATGGAAAAAGCATACCTAGAACTCTTTAGCATGCCTGAGATAACTGAAAGCCTTCAAGACCTAAACCACTAGAACTATTAGAAAGACTGTCCAACCAAAACTTGTACATTACAAATAAATTGTACTCACTACCCTAACACCAACTTACTTCTTTTACAACAGATACTTATGTCCCTTTCCAAGGGTGACCAGGAGCACTGTCTTATCAAGTGACTTGTTAAGAGTCACACAGTAGGAGAATGGAGGTAGAGGGAATCAAACCCAGCATCATTCACTACAAGAAGAATCTTAAGTTAGCTCAGAGCCTTAACGCTCTCTGTTAACTTCTAGTTCGAACTTATAGAGTGTTAGAGCTGAGTGTAACAATATCTATCACTTTATACAATATGCTCATTTTAATACTCGTCAATATAACCTATATGCACAATTAGGATGTAGCTATCACCTGATGGGTGAAGGGATCACATAGAATGCAGCCTTTCCCACAAGCTGCTTTTCTGCTAGTATCAGCCTATTCTTGCCTCAAAATTTAAGTAATATATAAAACAAAAAGCAAGAGATTTAAGTAATATAAGGCTGCTGAAAGCCTTTAAATATACAATGAAAAAATAAGGTCCGCCTTTCGAAGTTCCTGTGCTTTGGAGCACATCATCTCATTCAGTCTTACTACTTTCTATCTTGAGAAATTTTGAATTGTTCTCTGGGGATGCTTTAGTGGATACTATTTCTACCAACATGGGCACAGAGAAAAGCATTTTGAACAAGACACCGTCTCAGTTACAACTCATGCCCCATCCTCAACTCACTCAGAAATACTACTAGGCCTAAGACGTACAAAGTCTGTTACTATTACGCCCTCTATTACTCCGCACTTGTATTTGTACATATTTACTTACTCTTCTAATAACTTGCTGTGATTTATTCTGACTGCCATTCAGTTTTTTTTTTCTCACTTCTACAATGATCCATTTTATACACTGTGCAAAGGTACAAACTGCTTACAGTATTTTCTAGAACAATGCATAATGAAATGCTAAAACACAAGTTACATAAAGTGCCTAAGCACAATCAGACTCTTCTTATATCAAACCGTTTAAAAAATGTACATTTTTTGCACATGATCTCTGTATCTAGCTGGTGTGATAAAAAGTACAGTTTTGTACCTACCATAAATGTAGATGTTCGAGTGATAATACAGCTGCAGTCATAACAGATGGGTTCTCCTAATTCCAAAGTCTAGGTCCGGCGTTGGTTGTTGTCGCTTCTTCCCTGACGTCAATGTGACAGGGGTATAAAAGAACCAGCCAACGCCATTTTCTTCAGTTTTTCTTGCCCCAGATGTCAGGTGCCCCCAGAAGGAAGGCAATACATAAAATTATGTAGTAATGCAATGCAATATAATCAAAAAACAGTAGTTGCAAGCAAATACACCATAAAAGAATACCCCTAGAGGGGAAGGAGGGAGGACATCTACATTTATGGTAGGTACAAAACTGTACTATGTTCATCGTGCATACAGCTGCAGTCATAACAGATGGGTAGAATCCCAAAGCTAAGAAAGGGATGGTAGGCACTAGGTGGAACTAGGCGGAGCCAAAATGCCCTGCAAGACTGCAGTGGCAAAGCCTGCTCTAGATTTGGAGTATAATGGTAGGTTGTAGTGCTTGGAGAAGGTATGCACAGAACTCCAAGTGGCTGCTTCCAAAATATCCTTGGTAGGAACTCCTCTGAGGAAGGCTGCAGAGGTGGCTGTGGCCCTGGTGGAATGAGTTCTAATGCCTGTAGGTACAGTTTTGCCATGAAAGGAATAGCAAAAGCGTATGCAGTGGGCTATCCATTTTGAGATTGTCTGTTTGGAAATTGGCTTTCCTTGAGCTCCTACCGCATAGGCCACAAAGAGCTGATCTGATTTTCTGAAAGGTTTTGTTCTGTCCAAATAATAACGCAGTTGCCTGTGGATGTCCAAGGAATGTAGTAATCTCTCCCCTTTGTTTTGAGGATTAGGATAAAAAGTAGGTAAATGTATGGCCTGATTTAAAGCTACCCTGGATACCACTTTAGGCATAAAGGACGGGTTGGTTCGTAAGGAAACTCTGTCCTGATGGAACATGATAAAAGGCTGGACAGCCATGAGAGCCTGTAGTTCTGAAACTCTACGAGCTGAAGTGATAGCCAGAAGGAAAGCTGTTTTCCAAGACAAATATTGCAAATCTGATGAAGCAGCTGGCTCAAAAGGAGGCAAAGTCAGTTTTTCCAGAATGAAATTAAGATCCCAAGTAGGTATTGGTTGTTTCCTTGGAGGTCTTAAATTCTTAGCCCCTCTGAGGAACTGTCTTAATAGAGGGTGAGAGAATAAAGGTGGATCAGTGTTGTATTCTGCAGAAATGGCTGAGGCATAGATTTTGATGGAGGAGAACGAAAGTCCACTGTTTAGCAGCTCAGCCAAATATTGTATTTGAGGTAAATTCAGTTTTCCAGGGTTCTGGCCCTTTTTCTCATTCCAGGCACAAAAACGTTTCCATTTTGCGGAGTAAGCTTTTCTAGTTGATGGCCTTCTGGCCTCCAAAATGACATCCTGCACCTCCTTGGAGAGTAGGGCCTGCTGTGATGCTAAGGAATCTTCCATGCGGCTAGACTGAGTGTTTTTAACTGACTGTGTAGAGTTTTGAAGCTGTGCTGAGTCAGAAGAAGAGGCATTAGTGGCAGGGTCCATGGTGGGGAATGCGTCAGGCTCCTCAGGAGTGGGTACCAGTGTTGCCTTGGCCAGTCCGGAGCAATGAGGATCATCTTTGGTCTGGCTGCTCTGGTCTTCAATAGGACTTTGGGCAGCAGAGGAAGAGGCGGGAAGGCATAAACTGTCATTGATGTCCAACTGAAAGAGAGAGCGTCCACTCTCCAGGCCTTTGGATGGAAGATCCTTGAGCAGAATTTTGTCAATTGATGATTTCTGTGGGAGGCAAAGAGATCTATGTCTGGCCTTCCCCATTCTTGGATTATTTCTGTAAAAACGTTTGGATGCAACTTCCATTCGTGTGGATCTGTCATATTCCTGCTTAGGTTGTCTGCCAGCGTGTTTTCCTTGCAGGTCCTTGAAAGCTATAATAGCATTTATTACTGCTAGCATTTCCTTTTGATTGATGTGAAGGTGCTTTTCTTTTTGGGACCATTTGCCCTAAATGCACCAGTCTGTCATGTGTGCCCCCCAGGCGTAGTCCGAGGTGTCTGTTGTGATGACTTGATTTGCTTGAGGCTTGCTGAATGGAAGACCTGTGTTTGTTTGACATGCTTGAGCCCACCACAGAAATTCCTTTTGCAGACATGGAATTAGTGGTATTACTGTTTCCAAACTGTGGCTGTGTTGAGACCATATGTTTTTTAGGTACCATTGTAGTTTTCTCATATGCAGCTTTGCACATGGGATTAGTAAGATGCAAGATGCCATGAATCCCAGAGCCTGCAGGATTTTCCTTGCAGTCAGCCTGGTGCAATTTGCCAGTGTTCTGAAATATTGAATTAGTTGCCCCTGCTTCTCTGGCGTGAGGTAGGCCATCTGGGTGTTTGTGTCCAAATTGGCACCCAAGAAAATTATCTTCGAGAGGGTATTAGTCTTGATTTCTCTTTGTTGACTGTGTATCCCAGAGAGTTTAATAACATTATTACATAAGCCAGATGTTTCAGAAGAATGTGCTTGCTGTCCGCTTGGATCAGGCAGTCGTCCAAATAAGGGTATATTTGTATCCCTTGAAGTCTGCAGTAGGCAATTACTGATGCCAGGCATTTCGTGAATACTCTGGACGCAGTAGATAAGCCAAAGGGCAATGCAGAGAATTGATAATGGGTTGAACCTGCAAGAAATCTGAGGTATCTTCTGCAATTTTGTCTTATTGGGACATGCAGGTATGCCTCCTTGAGGTCCAATGTTACCAGCCAAGACTCCTTGCCCAGCATGGGAAGAAGTTGCTGTAGAGTGAGCATCTTGAATTTTAGTAGGAATGTGTTTAGGATGGAAAGATCCAAAATAGGTCTCCAATCTTTTCCCTTCCTTGGCACCAGAAATAGCCTGGAATAAAAACCTTGACCTTGTTCGTGTGTAGGTACCTCTTTGAATAGCTTTCATGTTTATAAGATCTGAAATTTGCTTTTGTGCCTCTGCCCTTTGATTGTGTGGCAGGTTTGGCATGCCTCTCATTTTGGAAGGGTATGAAAATGGAATTTGTAGCCTCTGTTTATAATGTCCAGGATCCATTTGTCCTTTGTGACAACATGCCAATTTTTTGAGAATAGTGCCAGCTTTCCTCCTAAGGGGGCTGCCATTTGAGACCTGGTTGGCATGCAAAGGGGAAAGTCATTGGGTTTGCTTTCTGAAAGATTGCGAGTTGTCCTCACCAACTCTTTGTGTAGGAGCTTGCCATTGTCTGCCTCTATACGATCCTTGGGATTGTCCTCTGCCCCTCGGGCACCTGTATCTGCCTCTTTGGGGTCTGTCTGTGGCAGGAAAGGACCAGTTTTTGGAAGGCCAATTTCTACTAAAACGTGGGGGTTGAACCTGCAGAAATTCTTTCACAGTTTGCATTGATTTAGCCTTTTCCTCCATAGGTTCATAGGTTCATAGATTAGTACTAGGCTAACTACCCTTGCGAGCCATTTTAAGCCTAGCCATTTGTCCCCTGTGAGATTCAAACCCTGTACCTTGTGTTTGTAAGGCAAACACCTTAACCATTAGGCCACCCTCCCAACCTCCATTTTCCGTAATACTTCCTCAGCATTTGCCCCAAATAGTACATCCTTTTGAAGAGGGGCGTCTAGTAATTTAGCTTTGACATGATCAGGTAAGGCTTGTTCCTTGAGCCAGGCATGCCTACGTATAACTGATCCTGTAACAGCAGCTCTACATGAGGCCTCTAGAGCATCAAAACCACATTGTAAGGTATGTTTACCCACTTGTTCTGCACTATGCATCAAATCCTGCAACTCCTTCAAGTCTGGTTGTTCAGGTTGTGACATTTTACTTTTCAATTGAGATAACAGAAACTGCTGGTATTTTAGCATATGAAACTGACAGTTTAAGGCCCTCATGGATAAGGAAGCCGAGGTATATACCTTTTTTCCCCACCTTTCTAAGGATCTGGAATCTCTCCCGGAAGGCAATGGATTTTTGGCAATGGAGGCCTTAACTCCCTTGGGCCCCTGTGAGATGGTTTCTAGGTCAGCAGCATGGCTTTTGTATAGAAATTGGTGTGAGTCAGGAACCCTGTAGTACCTGTCAGGCTTAACTGGAGCTGGAGGTAGAGAGTCCGGGTTAAGGCAGGCCTCCGAGTAAACATCATCTAGGATGTCCAAGACAGGAGGTATAGCCAGAGGCCTGTGCTGGGTTAACAAAAGAAATTCCCTGAGCCTTTTCTTGGAATCTGAATAATCCTGGCCTTCCCAGTGGAAGTGTTCCCTTAAGGTATGCAAAGTTACCCCAAATGAGTAATCCTCAGGGGGGGATACAGAAGGAATAGACTTCTCTGCATCAGAGTCTTCAAAAGGGGAGTAAGACTATTCCTGATCATCAGAGTGATCTGAAATAATGGAGCCCTGATCAGAGGAGGGGGAATCTTCCTCCACTCTGGGCCTTTTGTCCGGAGGTGGCTGAGAACCTCTGATTAGAGTAATTAAATCCTCAGCCATTTTGAGCATCTGCTTCTTAGGCATGGGGCCTGGAGATGGGCCCTGTGTAGCTGGTCTCTTAGGGTGCATGGTTGCTTTAGACTTGGTGAAAGCCTTGATGGAGAAAGAAGAGGAAGGTCTGAAGACACCTTGAGTGGAGGTGGACCTGTCCACATTCTGTGTTTCAACGCCAAGAGTGGCCGGTATCTGTAGTCGGTGTGGACCGAGGAGCCTGCGACTGGTACAGGAGACACCGCCAAAGATGTGTCGGTAATCAGGGGCTGCGTAGGCGCCTCGATGAGAACCAGACCACGTGTAGTCGGCTTTGGCGTGGTGTCGGTAGAGGCAGCGGACCTCGAGTGTTGGTCCTTGTCTTTGCGTTTTTTAGACAAGACCGGAGTATCCGACGACATAGTATAGTTAAATGCTTTCCCAAAAAAATGCTGGGCGAACTCCGCCAATAGTGCGTTTGTTGAATGTAGCACGCGACAGACCGAGACGTCGTGGTCTGGGCCTAAACAAGGTATACAGAGGGAATGGAAATCCTTATGCGGTATTTGCTTCCCACAAGAAATACATTTATTAACTTTGTCTGACATCGGTCTGAGGCAAGAAAAGTTTCCTCAGCTTTTAAGAAGACTTCGGTTTTCAAATTTTTCGTAATCTCAGGAGCTGGCCGACCCGCACTTGCGAACTGCTTCTGCTTTGGGCACCGCGCGGCAAGAAAGACTGAAGAAAATGGCGTCGGCTGGTTCTTTTATACCCCTGTCGCATTGACGTCAGGGAAGAAGCGACGACAACCGACGCCGGACCTAGACTTTGGAATTCAGCTGACCGAGGACCCGCCTGACGGCAGGAGAATCCATCTGTTATGACTGCAGCTGTATGCACGATGAACATCTGCAACCCTAATCAAGTCTGAAACTATTCACCTGTACGTCTCATAGTTTCTGAAATGGGGAGGTTATGAACCTCTGTGGTCTCTCCAGGTGCTGCAGGTGTCTGCTGAGATACACATAGAAGGGAGGGAGCATTGTACTCAATTAGTGGTCTGATAAGGGTCGAGTACAGCTGACACAACGTCCTTAGTCTTGGGTGCGATGCCCTTATTTATCAAATGCGTAATGCAGAAGACTTTCCTTGCCACTATGGACACATGGTGATCAAAGTTTAGACTGCTATCATCCTGATTCTCAAGTCTAGCATCACTGGGTTTTAGCTTGGAGGGGTGCTACCTATATGATAATTAACAGGGGCTACTTCTTCACCAAAGAAGGGATAATGAGGCATCTTTTTGCGTTAGTTTTATTCTGTGACTTTGGCACCAATCATCTGTCTGCATCAGCCCCTTCTGTAATATGTTTACACCACTGGGGGACTCCATGACTGCACCCAGTTTGCAGTCATCTGCAAATTTAGTAAGCCACAGGCCATCTACTTTCACCTGGACCTCAGAGAAATAGATTCCAAACAGTAGAGGGCCCAGCACAGATACTTGTGGTAAACCAGTGGTAACTGGTCTACTGGTAGAGGTAGACTCCTTAACTTTGACAGTGTGTATTCTGTTGGTCAGCCAGTTGGCTACCTATCTTGTGACATATGGGTTAATACCCAGCTGGGAGAGTTTCTCAATGATCCCTGAGTGAGGAACTGTGTCATAAGCCTTGGCTAAATCATGATAGGCAGTACGTACTGCTTTGCCCTCATCCAGGGCTTTGGTAATATTCTCAAAGAAGTCCACCAGGTTTAATAAGCAAGAGTTACCCTTGACAAACTCAAACTGGGTTGGGTCAAGAGTTTGAAGGTCACCTGTGTCCTTCTTGATAAGGTCTAAGATGACTTTTTCCATGGCCTTGAAAATAAGGCTGGTTAGGCTTATGGGTCGATAATTTTCTGGGACAGTTGATGGGCCATCTTTGTGCAAAGGGATTACTGTTGCTGTTCTCCAGTTTGCTGGAACAAAGCCAGTGCTCAGGCTATGGTTAAAGAGACTGCCAAGTGGTTTCACTAGGTCTTGTTTTAGATTGTTTAGTAAGCAATCTGGGATGTTACTTGGTCCCACAGAGGCTGTGTTTTTGACCTTGGACAGAGTTTGTATGACCTGTTCTTTGGAGATACTCGGAAGAGGACTGGTGTCAGGAATGCTTTGGGCTATGGCTGGTGGGGATAGGGGGGTGAAGTTATTGCCAAATCTGTTCGCTAGCAGGTTGGCAATTTCCTCAGGTTCAGTTTGAGTGGTACTGTCCATTATAAGTTCGGTACACAGCTGGGCATTCCCTTTTAGGTTTTGGACGTAACTAAAGAATGCCTTATGGTTGTCTTTAGCTAGCGATGCTAATTTAGTCTTGTAACTAGCCTTAGAGGATGTTACAAGACATATGATTTACTTCTTCAAGCTGTGGAGGGCATTCTTCCTCGGTTGAGTAAGTTCTCTCTTGTTCTTAGATATCAGTTTCTTTCTTTTGTTATATAACATATTCATACTTACAGTCCACCAGGGTGGCTTGTTTTTTTCAGGAGGACCTGGTTTTAGTCCTGTCAGGTAAATATGAGTCAATCTTCTTCTTCTTTCGGCTTTTCCCAGTTAAGGGTTGCCACAGCGGAACTCCGGTCTGCTAATGATTTTTTACGGGTGCCGAGGTGCCAGCTCGATGCCCAACCTTCAACGAAGGCACGCCCATTCTACTCATGTCTTTCGAACGCCACTCGACAGGAGGACATGCAGACTCCACACAGAAGGCACTCTAGCCAAGAATCGAATGGGAGAACCTCTTGCTGTGCGGCAACAATGCTACCGCTGCACCACCGAGGCTTCAAGTAAATCTGAGTCAATACATTTAAGTGGTTATATAGGGCATTTGTGTATTTTTCTGCATAGGAGTCATTGCTGGCTGTGTTAGCAAAGGCTTTAAAACTTTTTATACCATCACTTAGTAGGCTATAGTTTGCTTTGGAGAAATTTTTCAGTTTCTTTTGCTCCTGTGGGGGTGTCAGGTTTGACCTTTACTTCAAAAGAGACTGATTTATGGTCTGACCTTACCAGGGAGGCAACAAACACTGGGTAGTGCAGTGATCCCCATGTTGGTGAGCACTAGGTCTAGGACATTTGAACCCCTTATGGGGGTGCAGACCAAATGTTACAGGCTTACTGAATTAACAAAATCCAGGTACCTCAGAGCGATTGTTTGTGCTCGTGTAAGTCACTCAATCGATGGAAGGATAGTTTAAATTTCCCATGACCAAGGTGTTTGGTTGTATATTGAGTGACTCTAGCAAGTCTAGATAGGTGGTGTGCTTGTCCTGGTTCATTGTAGTTAGTGATGATGTGAGAATGTATTTTGCTTATAGTTATTTGGATCTGGAGTAGCTCAAGAGAGTAGTACTGTTTTACCAGTCTCGAGGTGTATTTGGATTTAATGAAGATAGATACACCTCCACCTTTGTTTTTTTCATGCTCAATTTGATGTCTGAACGTATGAAAGGCATTGCAGCCTTGTACAGCCAGGGTGCTCTCTGTGGCCTTGAACCAAGTCTCAGTGATGGGACCTTCAGCATCGTACAAGATGAGGAGTGCTTCCAGGGAATGCAGTTTACTGTTTAGGCTCCTAGCACTAAGCAACATGACCTTGAGTATGTCTCTAGTGGATTTCTTTATGTTGGAAGACTTGTCGTTTTGGCATTGCCTAAAAAAGCCACTATGGGGGAGGCAAGCTTCTTTACCAGTATCCAAAAGCCTTAAGGAGACAGCTGAAGGTCACCTCTGGCAAAGCAGTGTGGGAAGATAACCATGTCTTCCCAGGCTGTCAGATACTGGACCCCCCCCCCCTGGAGTGACACCAGAGGCTAAGCCAATTATTGAAATCAATCATTTTTTGTCTGTATTCTGGCATCATCCTAGGTGAAGGTAGAATGCTGCTTAGGGCTATGGACACACAATCAGCGAGTTCAGTCATGTCTCTCTCTTTATATAGTCCAGAGAGATACATCTCAAGTCATTCATTCTAACATGTACTATGACAGAGTCATAACAGTAATTGTTGCTGAGTGACTTGAGTGTGAACGTGATTTGACGGATCCTGCCACCTGACAGGCAGCTGACTGTGACCTTTTCCTTGTCCATCTTGGTGAGGGGGACATCTGTGTGTCTCACTATTATTATGACTATGACATTAGGTTTTGACGTGTTTTGTCTTTGGGTCTTAATTGTTGAGACCCTGACATGTGTGTTATTATGTGCAGTGGTGGATTATGTTTGTTTACCGGTATGTGCAGGTTGTTTGCACTTGGGAAGTCTCTGGTCTTTTTAGTAGGCTGTTAGTGAGCATCTCCGTGTATGTGGGTTTATGAGTTTTGATCTTATCTTGTATGAGTGGAGAGGTATGTGAGCTGACAACCTGCTTGATGTCTTGTTTATTGTTACGTGAGATGACTGATTCCTGTTTTATGCTACGGTTACATCGATCACATACTGTATTTGTTTGCCTTAGGGGCAAGTGGTTGTCAGTATACATGAGACAATTACTACAATGCCTCGGGATGCCCATGTCAATCGGACTGGCTGGAGAAATGTTGGGAAACTGGCTGTCTATAGTAGCAGGTAATTCTTAAGTACTAATTTCTGAGAGGGCAAATTGGATCATCTATTGCTCTAGGATTAACAAGGGGACTTACTCTACAGAAGATCAGGGATGGGAAATGGGGAGCCGCAACTCCGTGTTCACCTGAGTTGCTGCAGTGCAGAAATATGTAGCTGCACTGGCCGCAGAGCAGCAGGGAATCTGACAGGGTTTCACTGACTGTGTCTATGGAAAAAATAGTTTCTAGTCAATTGCATCTACACAAGGCATTGCTAACCTCCATTGAGAGGTGTGCAGCTGCGTGAAAACATGAGGCTTATATACAGGCAAAATTAAACAGTTTTAAACTAGTCTGCCAATAGAAAATCACATGATCCTTCCAGCAGCAATCACCGGCTCAGACAAGGCTACATCCACACTCGTCTGCCACAAAGGTGCAAGGGAACCCTTCTTAATGTAAGATGGCTGGATTTGAGTTCAAGTGTAATAAAAAAAGTACAGTTTTGTACCTACCATAAATGTAGATGTCCGATAGACATGCAACTGCAGTCATAACATGTGGGTTGTCCTGCCTCAGGCAGCCCTCGGTCGGTCGGCCGGATTCCAAAGTCTGGGTCTGACGTCGGCTGATGTCGCATTTCTCTCCGACGTCAGAGCGGCTGGAGTATATAAGCATCAGCCGACGCCGTTTTCTTCAGTGTTTCTTGCCCCAGATGCCAGGTGCCCTCCAAGGAAGGCTGTAATCAAATTGGAAGACAAAAACAGGATTCCAAACAAATACATGAGCAATAAAACAAATACACCATAACAGATATCCCCAGCTAAGAGTAAGGGGGATAGGAGTGGACCTTAGGCATAGAGGGGTATGGAGGGAGGGAAAACCCGACTGCAGTTGCATGTCTATCGGACATCTACATTTATGGTAGGTACAAAACTGTACTATGTCCTTCAAGAATGCAACTGCAGTCATAACATGTGGGTAGAACACCACAGCTTAGCTGGGGGAGGAGGTATGCTCTAGGAAAGAGATGGTGTGGCAATCAAACCCTGCAGGACTGCCGAAGCAAAGCCTGCTCTGGATCTGGAATATAGAGGGAGATTGTAGTGTTTGGAGAATGTATGCACGGAGCTCCATGTAGCAGCTTCTAGAATGTCCTTTGTAGGCACCCCTCTTAAAAATGCTGTAGAGGTGGCTGTAGCTCTGGTGGAATGTGGTCTGACATAGGCTGGAACAGTCTTCCCATGAAAGGAATAACAGAATCTGATGCAATGTCCAATCCATTTAGAAATAGTCTGTTTTGAAATTGCTTTTCCTTGGACTGCAGGGGCGTAAGCTACAAAAAGCTGTTCAGACTTCCTACTGGCCTTGGTTCTGTCCAGGTAGTATCGAAGTTGTCTATGAATGTCCAAGGTATGTAAAAGTCTTTCCCCCTTATTCTCAGGATTGGGGAAGAAAGCAGGCAGATGAATGGCTTGATTTAGAGAAACCCTAGATATTATCTTTGGCATAAAAGTAGGGTTGGTCCTTAATGAAACCCTGTCTCTGTGGAAAATAATAAAGGGTGGTATTGCCATTAGGGCCTGTAGCTCCGAAACCCTTCTTGCTGAGGTAATTGCCAACAGGAAAGCTGTTTTCCATGAGAGAAATTGCAAGTCAACTGAAGCTGCTGGCTCAAAAGGAGGTAGAGTCAGTTTTTCTAAGACAAAATTGAGGTCCCAGGCTGGCACTTGGGCCTTTCTTGGTGGCTTAATGTTCTTGATTCCCCTGAGGAATTGCCTTAGTAAGGGGTGAGAGAAAACAGGAGGATCAGTGTTGTATCTAGCTGAAATAGCAGAGGCGTGTATCTTTATTGAAGAATATGAGAGGCCGCTCTGTAACATATCTGCCAAATATTCCAAGATGAGTGGGATGTTCAGTAATGATGCATCATGTCCCTTGCTGGTATTCAAATTGTTGAATCTTTTCCACTTTGCTAAGTAAGCCTTTCTGGTGGATGGTCTTCGAGCCTCTGTTAGTATCCGCTGAACTTCCTTGGAGAGGGATAAGCTGAAGTTATTTATGGGATCTCCCAGGCTGTTAGCTGCAGTGTCTGAAGGTTTAGATGCAGTGTTTCGAAATTGTGTTGAGTCAAAAGTAGAGGCCACTGAGGGAGGGCCCACCTCCTGGTGTGACATATGCTCCGTAGTAGTGGGTAACAGTGTTGTCTTGGCCAATCCGGAGCTATTATGATTCCCTTTGGCTTCTCTGCTTTGATCTTTAGTAATACTGAGGTCATCAGTGGCAGAGGTGGGAATGCATAGATTGCTAGGGAGTTCCAGTTGAATGAAAGGGCATCTATTTTCCAAGCCTTTGGGTGGTATGTCCTTGTGCAAAATCTTGGTAGAAGATGATTGAGGTGAGAGGCAAATAGGTCCACTTCTGGCTTGCCCCATGTTGAAGTGAGTTGTCTGAAAGCCTTCGGATGTAACCTCCACTCGTGTGGATCTGTGAAATTCCTGCTTAGGTTGTCCGCCAACACATTGTCTTTTCCTGGAACAAACTGGGATTGTAACTGGATGTTTAGACTCAGTGATTTCTCCCAAAGCTGCATTGTCAGTCTGCAAAGGGGGTAAGAGTGGGTACCCCCCTGCTTGTTTATGTACCACATCACAGTGGTGTTGTCTGTCCGTATCATTAAATGGCCTTGCTGGAGTTGGAGTTGAAAAGCCTCGATAGCATGCATTACTGCTAGCACTTCCTTTTGGTTTATATGCAGATGTGTTTCCTTTGGAGACCATTGTCCTTGTATACACCTGCCTTCCATGTGCGCCCCCCATCCAAGGTCTGAGGCGTCTGTAGTCATGGTTTGTGTTATCTGTGTTTTTTTGAATGACATACCTGTGTTTTCCTGGCTCACCGAGGCCCACCACAGGAATTCCTTTTGTAGGCATGGAATGAGTGGTATGATTGTCTCCAACTTGTTGCTGTGTTGAGACCAAATGTTTTTTAGGTACCATTGAAGCTTTCTCATGTGTATTTTTGCTAATGGAACCAGTAGAATGCAGGATGCCATGTAACCCAGGGCCTGTAGGAATCTCCTTGCAGTCATCTGGGTGAGTTTTGCCAAACCTTTGAAGTATTGAGTTAACTTCTCTTGCTTGTCTTCTGTCAGGTAAGCCATCTGAGAGGTTGTGTCTAGTTTGGCTCCTAAGAAGATTATTTGCTGGGATGGCTGCAGTCTTGACTTTTGGAAGTTGACTGTGTATCCCAGAGCTTGAAGTAATCGTATGACATAATCCAGGTTTTTTGTCAACATCAATTTGTCGTCTGCTTGTATGAGGCAGTCGTCCAGGTACGGGTAAATTTGTATACCCTGGAGCCTGCAATGAGCAATTACTGAAGCCAGGCATTTTGTAAATACTCTGGGTGCAGTAGATAAGCCAAATGGCAATGCTGAGAATTGATAATGCTCTGGCCCTGCAAGAAATCTGAGGTATCTTCTGCAGCTGTGTCTGATAGGGACATGCAGGTATGCCTCCTTGAGGTCCAGAGTAATCAGCCACGACTCCTTGCCCAGCATGGGAAGGAGTTGCTGTAGAGTCAGCATTTTGAACGTTGGTACTATGAGAAAGGTGTTTAATGCGGACAAGTCCAGTATTGGTCTCCATTGAGATTCTTTTCTTGGAACAAGGAACAGTCTTGAGTAAAACCCCTGTTCTTGCTCTTGCTGTGGAACTCTTTCTATTGCTTTCATTCGAGTCAGCAGAGTGATTTGCTTGATAGCCTCTGCCCTTTGATGTTGTGGTAGATTTGGCATGCCTTGTTTTCTTGGTAAGGTATGAAAATGAAACCTGTACCCTCGGTCTATAATGTCCAAAATCCATTTGTCCTTTGTCAGTCTGTGCCAGTTTTCTGCAAACAGAGATAATTTCCAAGGGAGCTTCTAGTTGTTCCCTGGTAGGCGGTAGTAGAGGAAAGTCATTGAGTTTGTGGTTGTTGGGCAGGAGAAACCCCTGCGTCACTTCTTTGGTTTCCTGGCTGCCATTGTCGTCCCCTGTAAGGGCCTCTGTATTGGCCTCTTCCTCAGCCACGTCTGTTCTTACCCCTTTGAAACTTTTCTGGATTAGGAAAGGACCAGTTTTTTGAAGGCCAATTCCTACTGAATCTGGGGGGTTGAACCTGGAGGAAATCTTTCACAGTCTGAACTGATTTTGCTTTTTCTTCGATGGTCTTTAACACATCCTTAGCATTTGCACCAAAAAGCTTGTTCTTTTCCAAAGGTGCATCCAGAAGTTTTGCTTTTACATGATCTGGTAGAGGTTGATCTTTGAACCAAGCAGGTCTACGCATCACTGCCCTTGTCATAGCTGCCCTACATGAAGCTTCCAGTGCATCATATCCACACTGCAGGAAGTGATTGCTTACTTGCTGAGTGTTATGTACAGCTTCCTGCAAAGTCTTCCTGTCTAAAGGATCAGGAGAAGCTAATGTTTTTTGTAAATCTTCTAAGAGATAATCCTGATATTGGAACATATGAAAAAGGCAATTTAAAGCTCTCATAGATAAGGTAGTGGATGTGTAAACCTTTTTACCCCATCTCTCTAATGACCTTGCTTCCCTGTTGGAGGGCAAAGGATTTTTAGAGGTGGAGGCTGAAACTCCTTTAGGCCCCTGTGAAATAGTTTCCAAATCAGCAGTATGGGCCCTGAATAAATGGGAATGGGTTTCAGGGACCCTGTAATACCTGTCTGGCTTGGCTGGAGCAGGAGGAAGAGAATCAGGGGTAGCACTAGAATCAGAATACAAATCATCCAGAACATCAAGTACAGGAGGAATAGCTAAGGGCCTGTGCTGAGGCTTCTTAAGGAAAGTCCTAAGACGTTTCCTAGAATCAGAATATTCCTGGCCCTGCCACTTGAAATGTTCCCTCATGGTGTGCAGAACTTCCCCAAAAGAAATATCCTCAGGAGGGAGGCCAAGGTATGGAATCTTCTGCATCCGAGTCCTCATAGGTCTGGAAGAGCTCTTCCTGGCTATCAGAGTGGACAGAGCCCTCAGAGTCTTCATCTGAAGGAGAAGGGTCAGAGGGTTCAACCCGGGCCTTTATCAGGAGGAGGCTGGGATGCTCTCTCAGGATGGGCCTGTGAACCTCTGATCATGGAAATTAAATCAGCAGCCATGGACATAATTTGTGTCTCCGGAGTCGGCTGAGGTAAGGATTTGGAAGCAATATGCTTAGTTTTGCTGGCTGCCTTAGCCCTAGTGTAGGCCTTAATAGACATGGCCATAGGAGGCCTGGCAGCTCCACGTGCAGGAGTGACCTTGTCTACAGCAATGGTCTCGGGCATTTCCTCGGTTATGGTATCCGGAGGAAAGTCTATAACTGGCGTCGGAGTAATATCTGGAATCGGAGTCGTCGGTAATGCATTGTGTCTTCGGTTCGGAGTGGTGGAGAGACCGTCTCAGAGGGAACCGGAGCACTCGCGCTAGGTATTGGCGTGGAGTCGGTGGTAGACGCGGGCTGAGGATGTCGGTCCCGGTCCTTTCGCTTTTTGGGAGTTTGCGATGTTGGAAGATCCGACGGCATGGTGTAAGCAAATTTATCGCCGAAAAAATCTTCAGCGAACTCCGCCCGGCGCCTGAGAGTGCGCTTGTTGAAGCGAGCACAGGCTACACAGGCCGAGACGTCGTGGTCTGGGCCCAGGCAAGGGAGGCAGTAAGAGTGGAAATCCTTATGAGGTATTTGTTTACCACAAAAAAGACAATTGTTAACTTTTTCAGTAATTTCTGACATCGGCTGAGGCAAGAAAAGGTCCCCAACGGGATACTTAGCTTTTTTGATGACTTCGGTATCGTAGAATACAGGAGCTGACCGACCGGCACTTGCGAACTGCTTCTGCTTCGGGCACCGCGTGGCAAGAAAGACTGAAGAAAATGGCGTCGGCTGATGCTTATATACTCCAGCCGCTCTGACGTCGGAGAGAAATGCGACATCAGCCGACGTCGGACCCAGACTTTGGAATCCGGCCGACCGAGGGCTGCCTGAGGCAGGACAACCCACATGTTATGACTGCAGTTGCATTCTTGAAGGACATCAGGCTAGATTCAGCAAGCCTGGATCTAGTCTATGGTAACTAAGCAATATTCCAGTTCAAAACAAGTGCAGGTAATAATCAGGCACAGACAGTAAAAACAGTCTGAGAAGGACAAATATTAATGCAGTAAAACAGTAAAATACAGATGAAAATGTGCAGATCAAATGCAAAACAAGCTTAATTTCTTGTTCTTAGCTTTGGATTCAAGCAGAAACACATTGGACTTCTGACAAAGGACGCCAAATGCACAGCAGCTCTGATTTATTCAGCGAAAAGACACGTAAACACGAGGCTTATATACAGACAAAATTAAACAGTTTTAAACTAGTCTGTCAAGAGAAAATCACACAATGATCCTTCCTCCAGTAATCACCAGCTTAGACAAGGTAATATCCATACTCTTGTGTTACATGGGTGCAGCAGACCCCTTCTTAATGAAAGATGGCTGGATACGAGTTCAAGTGTATAAAAAACAGGCAATATTCAGCAAGTCTGGATCTAGTTTACGTTAATGAAGCAATATTCCAGTGCAAAACAAGTCTAGGTAATAATTTACTTTTATTTAACATTTGTTTATCGGGACAGTCCAACTGGGACAGAGCCCATTTTCAGTGAAGGCCCAACTCGAAGTATGTCTTTGGAATGTGGGAAGAAACCGGAGCACCTGGAAGAAACCCATGCGAATGCAGGGAGGACATGCAGCCTCCACATAAAGGCACCCCCAGCCAAGAATCAAAACGGAGAACCTCTTGCTGGGAGATGACACTGCTAACCGCTTCACCATTGTGCCACCCCATAAGTGGGCACAAACAGTAAAAACAGTCAAAAGGGACAAATTAATGCAGCAAATTAGAAAAATACAGATGATGAAAAGGTGCAGATCAAACTCAAAATCAACTTTAATTTCTTTTTCTTAGTTTTGGATGGCTTGGATTCAAGCAGAAACACACTGGTTCTCTGACAAAGGATGCCATAAACAGAGCAGCTCAAGTTAATTGAGCTTAAACGAGAACAAAGACACTTAGAATAACAGGCACAATAAGTCTTCAACCAGCAATTCCCAGCTCAGAAAAGTGGAGACTACCATCTCCTTCCACAAGAGTGCAGACTACAAACCTTTTTAATGTAAAATAACTGGCCTGAAGCCCAAGCTCTTAAACCACAACTAAGCCACTTTTAGAATAACAGATGTAATAAGCCTACAACCAGCAATTCCCAACTTAGAAGGATGTAAGCTACCACTTCTGCCAAAACAGTGTAGACTGCAAACCTTCCTTATGTAAGATAACTAGTCTGAAGCCAAGTGCTTAAATCAAAACTAAGAAGTGATAAGTTCAAGCCACACCTAACTTATTAATTCCATTTATGACATAACTAAATACCACCGCACCGGCATATTTCTGCAGAAGACCCAGTTAAGAAAGACTGTAGAAGACCATCTATCTTTTACTTTTAAAAATGCTCTCCTATAAATGTTCTCACTATTCAAGAAAGTCAACAAACAATGATACCTTTCCATGCCAGAATTACAGTTATTGTAGATTTATTTCTTCAGAAATTAAGTTCACACATCCAGTTACTAATTGCACTTACTATACACAAAAGGGCCTTACAGAAACAGATGCTTGGTGTTAGAGCCATGGGCTCAAGCTCAATGCCAAGAAATGTATAGTTATCCCCTTTGGGAAAAAAACATGTACCCGTGAATTACCACATAGGTGGCAGTACACTAAACACAGAAAGTGTGATAAGAGACTTAGGGACACAGGTAGACAGTGGTCTCACCTTCTATAACCACATCACCACAACAGTCAGAAAATCCTTCTATGTGGCACACCTCATCACCAAGGGCTTTTCATCCAGAAAAAGGAGGTCATTATCCCACTGTACTCATCCCTCATTAGACCCACTATAGAATACAACGCCCCATTTGGCATGTACCTCTCAAGACAGCGGCAACAACTGGAAAGGCCGCAGAAATACCTCACTAAAAGAATCACAGTCCTAAAGCAGATGCCTTATGCTGACTGTCTAAAAAAACTCCACCTATACTCTGTCACATATCATCTACTCAGTGGCGATCTCTGCTTAACATACTAGGCCGTGTAAAACCCAGAGCTGTTAGACATGCTACACTTACAGAAATCCCAATCCCTCAGAGATACATGCTCCAGGAATCTAAACCTTATCATCACAATGAACAAAAAATGCTGGAGGGATAGGTTCCTGACCCAGAGACTCGCCAGACTCTGGAATAGACTGCCCATACATGTCAAGCAGAGCGCCTCTTTGGCCCTCTTCAAAAGGAACCTTGATGATTGGATGGGAGATAGGAAATTCACCCCAGGGATCACGTCAGTCACCCTGCTAGACAAGGGTCCAGGGAAGTAAATACTGTGGGAAGAAATAGCCAGGGAATTGTTATGGCTAGGCTTGTATAGGTCCTAGGACCGATAGCCTAGTACCGACCTATGAACAAAGTTATGCTGATTGCAGCACACCAGCTGATGTATTTAGCTATCTGCATCCAGTGCACTTTTTAATATGGCAAAATCAACAGACATCTGAAAGTTAGAATTTATAATCATATCTCTGATATTAGGAAGCTTAATCTGATGAATGTCTTGGCAAAGCACATTACTTGCAAAGGTACAATGCAAAGTTTTAAGTTTATAGTCTTGCAGGTGTTGAATATTAATATCCATGGATGTGATACTAAGAGTATGACAGATAAAACTGAGTATGAATGGATCAGAAGGCTTAATGCAGTAAACAAACCAGGTTTAAAATGATAATTAGAGCATTAAACTACTCTGAACTGGCTATTTGTAACTGTTTTAACACTTGGTATTTAAATCTGTTAGATAATGTGATCCATATAAACTTGAGGAACTGTTCTTTTGGAAGCGAAAGCACTTGCAATGAAATGTTTTGAATTAAAGTTGTTTTCCAACTGTGATTTGTGCTTTTGAACTATTGTGGTCGTTTTGCATCACAGCAGAATTTACTCACTTTAGCCACTGGTTGGTTTAAGATAATTAATTACTTAGAGAAGGGTCACTTAAAATTCAGTTCTTCGAAGAATTATGCAACAAATGACTACATAACAGAGTTTCAAAATGGAAGAAAAAAATCGGTTGCAAACAACTTATTTTTCACAAAGAGCCCAAGATAATATTGGGCTCGATTCCAAAAGACTTGATGCCAGAGTAAGTGACCACTTACAGTGGCAGGAGGTCTTTTGAAATCTGGCTTCTGACATAAGCGCATTTATAGATAGGTCTGACACTGAAGTAAGTTACTTATATTGAAAGCAAGTCTTTTGGAATCAGGGCAGTCTTACACTGAGAGCAACTCTTGAAATCTGTCCCACTGTGTCTAAAATGTCGTGGGTCTTTGTGCAAAAATATGCTGTTCACTGTTTCAAAGTTGCCAAAACACAATATAAGACCATCAGTATGTAATACAATCATTACACTTTTCCTTTTAAACTAACAGTGGTACATAGTATATATATATATATATATATATATATATATATATATATATATATATATATATATATATACACACACACACACACACACACACACACACACACAGAATCATGTAATAATAAACTACTGACAACTGAATTTCAACAAAAATAAATGCATTTACCTCTTTTACATTTTCACAGTAAAATATCCCCAACACCGAAATGTAGATCAGAGGTATGAAAAAAGTGGAATGTGTATAGAATTTGTTCTCCTTCATGAAAATGTTTGCTCTGTCACACAGATAGAAATATGCCATGATCAAAGCAAGTTTGCAGAGACTCTGGAACAGTATTTCTAAACTGGATGCTGCAGGAACAGCACTTGCAGGTTTCTTCTCCTCACCACATTCGACATCGGTGCTACCTTTGTTCTTCTTTCGATGGTTACGGGATATAAAACTAATGATAACAAAACCAATGATGGATGCAGCAAAAAAGCAAGCAACAAGCTTCTGTAACAGAGTAAGATATGGGTGCGGAAGGCAACAGGAACCATCAATGGGCTTTACAATTTTATTGCAGTAGGAATTGATGAGAATCATTGCAGTCTGTCAAAAAAAATATAAAAGTAGTTTAGTTGTCAGCACAGAAAGAAATCCATTTACATGTTATTTTACCAATACACCTTCCTATACATATGTGCAAGCAGTAAGTGCAACTCCAGATATATGAACACAAACAATTTCAGGATGGCAATAAAAATTATGATCTTAGGGAAACACTTCATACCGCCTAAGCTCACTGTTTTAACTTTTTGAATTAAAGTGGACCTTGCAGTCAAAATGTCTGTTTACAAAAGGCAAGTTAGAGGTTAATTGATAAAGCAACATCCCACTCATTCATCTGTAGACATACCAGTTTTCCCTTTTTGTTTTTGTATCATAATAATATGGCAGTGTATGAAATTAGATGAGAAAATGAAAGTTATATACTTATTATAATGTTAGCCCTACTTGGGATGACTCAATCATCATTAAGACAAACAACGTTCTCAGTAGAAAAAACACTTTAATGTGAAGAGCAGAGCTTTCGGATAAAATCCTTTATCAATACTGAAAATACAAATGCAAATGCAGAGTATATATAGGTCTAAAAAAGTCATATGCATTTAAGGAAATCACCCCTTTGGATGTTAAGAAATGTATCTCATACGTGAATATGGTGATTTATGACCTACAGATCCAAGGTGACATAGACTTAGATCTATTCAATTATTTGACCGTACCGTGCCCAATCACCCCACAGTTATATGGTATTCCTAAGATCCACAAATCCCTCACTGATCCACCAATGAGGCCAATTGTTTCAGGTGCTGGTTGGGTAACAGAGCCGCTTTCAGTTTATTTGCATGATCAACTTCAACCATATCTTAGTCAATGTGACTCTATCTTACGTGACACCATTGATTTTGTTCAGAAGCTTAAGCAATGGTATAACATAGAGAAGCCGTCTCTACATCTAAGAAGGTACCTTTTGGTAACCCTAGACATAGTATCTTTGTTTACTGTCATTCCAACTGATATTGGCCTGGATTTGTTGAGGGAATTCTTAGTCTCATGTCCTGATCCCAACTTCCACAAAATAGAGAAAAAATATGTACTCTCATGGATGTGGTGTTGAGAAATAATGTTTTCCTTTTTAATGAATCCTTGTATCTTCAGCTCACAGGTGTGGCTATGGGTACTTCGGTAGCCAATACTTATGCCAACCTAGTTTTATACCAGTGGGAAAGGAAACATTTATTTAGTGGTTTGAATCCATATAAAGATAATGTAAAGTTCTTTCAACGATTTGTGGACGACTGTTTTTTTATTTGGGGGGGCACGTTACAGGATTTGAATGATTTTATGCTGTACATCAATTCAATTTCATCTTTTTTGAAGTTCAAAATGTGTTCATCTGAAATCACTATTAATTTTCTGGATATCAACTTGAGTCTTGACGGTGGTACACTTAGAACAAGCCTCCATAGAAAGGAAGTCTGTGCAGGAAGGTACACTCATGCAAGTAGTATGCATGCGCCACATGTTTTTAGAGGTACTGTCAGGTCTCAATTTTATAGAGCCAGTAGGTTTAACACGGAAGATCCTAGCTTCTCTGAACAGTTGAATGAGATGATAGCTGATTTCACTAACAGTGGTTATGATGCTACCATCTTAAATAATGAGAAACTAAATGTGCTAGAGGAAAGAAAGTCGAGGGTGGCCCCTGTTATGTCAAATGACGCCATAGAAATACAAGCTGTTGGCTTGCCCAATGTGTCCATCCAGAATGAGATGAAAGTAAGATCGTTACTCGTTTAGTACAAAGACACCATGTATTAAACGTATTATCCATAAGAATTGGCTAATCTTGATGGCATCTGAAGAGCTAAAAGCAATGCTGGGCAATGTCCCATTTTTTGCATATCGTAACATGAGAACCCTCAAGAGTGTCCTCTGTTACAAAGATTTTCCTACAAATATCACAACACATCCATCCAGCACTATGGGTACACGAAAATGTTATAATTGCTCGTGCTGTGATGACATTGATGATGAACATTTAGGTATCTTTGAATACCCAGTCAGTAAGAGGCTGTTTAGGTTCAATGTAACTGCTACTTGTGTTACCACCCACGTGGTTTACCTCGCTACCTGTGTATTATGCAACTCTTTCTATGTGGGTAAAACCACGCGTAAACTTAAAGATAGGATCACAGAACACAAGTCTGAAATCCGAAGATGTGTTGACACTAATGCTTTATATAAACACAGGCTATGTTTTGGTGAACAGCATGTATTTAAATTTAAAGCTATAGACCATGTTTCACCCTCACCCAGAGGTGGTGATATCAATAACAAATTAGAAATTAAAGAATATAACTGGATAATTAGATTGATGGGTGACTCACCCCCTGGTTTGAATAGTACTGTCAGCCTTAAACCTATTTTGGTTAGAATGAGTAGATCTAGATTATGAGATTTTCTCTTTATGTATATGATTGTACATTTGATTTTTAGGTATAAAAGTATGCTTTTTTTAAAAATGTACATTCTTGCTTTTTTTTAAATGTTTTTTTGTTTTCATATATGCATTATGCTGTTGCATTTTTTAGCTTTGCATATTTATTTATTTGTACATGTTTTGTTTTAATGGTTGAGTCATGTGACTTCTTGGCTGCCGGTCATATGACTTTTTTAGACCTATATATACTCTGCATTTGCATTTGTATTTTCAGTATTGATAAAGGATTTTATCCGAAAGCTCTGCTCTTCACAATAAAGTGTTTTTTCTACTGAGAACGTTGTTTGTCTTGCTGGACCTCTTGGCATTTGTGTTTGTTCAATCATCATTAACCCATATGACTCAGACACACTGCATATGCTCTGTTCAGTGGATATAACGTTCGTTGGCTAAACAAGCACCAGGCACTGCTGTGACATCTGGCCCATTATCCTCCATTTACCTTTTTCTGACCAAAGTCAAAAAACTTGAGACAAATAATACTGCAATAAATACCTTTAACCAGACAAGGGGGGTGGAGGGGGTCTTAGTTCATGAAAAAAGGAACCTTCCACCACAGGAAGTGAAGTAACAAGTTCTCTCAGAATATCTATAACACAAAGGAAATACTTCCACCTATAAACTGACAACTGAAGATTCTCGAAGCAAAAGTTAAACAGGAAACATTCTTTTACCAACACAGTCCAACATCTTATCCCTTTTACCACCAGGGGAGGAGGGGGGTTGGTGTTTAAAACCAATCTGTTAAAGCAGAAAAATAGATATGGCTGGTGGCTCTGATCGTAGGTGGGAGAAAGAAAATTTCTCAGTCTGAGGAGCCTTATATATCTTGTCTGCTTTTTAAAGAAATGATATCCAGGCATCAGGATGCTTACATGCAACAGTCAACACATCCTTCAAGACTGGCAGAAAACCAGGAATTAGGATGCTTACAGGCAGCAGCCAACACATCCTTCAAGGCAGGCAGCTATCAAGGTATCAGGATGCTTACAGGCAGCACACAACACATCCTTCCAACATGGCAGATATCTAGGTATCAGGATGCTTACAGGCAGCAGTCAACACATCCTTCAAGGTTGGCAGATATCTAGATATCAGGATGCTTACAGGCAGCACACAACACACCCTTCAAGGCTGGCAGATAATCTAGGCATCAGGATGCTTACAGGCAGAAGCCAATACACCCTTCAAGGCTGGCAGATATCTAGGCATCAGGATGCTTACAGGCAGCAATCAACACATCCTTCAAGGCTGGCAGATATCTAGGTATCAGGATGTTTACAGGTAGCAATCAACACATCCATTAAGGCTGGCAGATATCTAGGTATCAGGATGATTACAAGCAGCAGCCAACACATGCATTAAAGCTGGCAGATATCTAGGTAACAGGATGCTTACAGGCAGCAGCCAACAAATCTTTCAAGGCTGGCAGAACAGGAGGAATAGAAGAGGAATGACAAATAGCCATTTGTAAGAAATCACATCACAGTATCTCCACAGTTCAGGGAAAACCTTAATACAAACACATTATTCATCTTGGCTACAGTCTGATTAAAACAGAATTTCTACACATGAGGTAAAGAATTAGAATTTTCATCAAAGTCAGAAAAATGGGCTTGGCAAACTTCAGGAGAGTAAGCACCATCTCTATCAAAATCAGAATAATTTGACCCATTTTCATCAGGAATTTCTGTATTAGGTATAGAAGCCTGTATATGGTATTGAACAGCAAGATTCACAGCCTATAAAGCATGCTTTGTTAAGGTAAGAAAGTCATCTTTCTTAACAGCAATCAAGTCTTAATATAAATAATGTTTAATCTTTTGTTTTTTTTTTCTTTATAGAGTTACTGCTGAAGATGACCAACTTGAAGGAAGAACATCTGACTGGTCTAATGGTCTCTTGCCTCAGACACCCGTTAAGAAACTCCTGCAGCGACTCCCAGCTCTAAGCAGGATGTTTTTCCCATGATCACAATGGACACTGGAGCAGGCATAGAGGACATGGCTTGACCTGTTTTTTTATGGTGGCCAAAAGGACTACACCAGGGAAATCTGGAGAGGTAAGTTCAATGATCTGAGAAAAAATAAATGGCCACTGCAGGTTCACTTACAATTTTCTGAGGGAAGGGCTGAATCTGCGACAAAGACTAGGGCTCTCTGGTAAGAGATTTTTTCTTTCTTTCTAGGGACAGCGGGAGAGAAACCAGCAGGAGCACTGTAAGTATCTGTGCTGCAGCCAAGGAAGGGAAGGCTGCTGGTACCGAGATAGAATTGCTGCTTCATTTATTGCTATGTTCAAGTAAGGTGTGTGTGTGTGTGTGTGTGTGTGTGTGTGTGTATAAACTGCCCCAGTTGAGTATACCCTGGTGGTTAGTGTTACTCAGGCTCAAACCAGATATAAGAAACAAGAGCCTGAATTCTCCACCCACACCACCACTTGTGACGCAAGGAGTTGAGTCCTTATCTTTCAACTGTCCAGATTTCCTTTTAAAATTTGTGGTTTTCTGGCTAATCAGCGAGAACCAAATTCACTAGATAATGATAGCCATTTAAGTTTCAGTCTTCCTATCTTTCAGGAAATGCATGGTAACACAAACCATTTTATTTTAGCAACTTTCTAAGATTATACAAGCAATGTTTAAAATGTGTCCCTGGTTTTGGGCCTTTGTCCCACTCCCCAGTAAATTTTGGCTTTTTCCAGATTTCTTGTGCTGCAAAGTTGAGAGATACAGTAAAGTGTCAAGTGAATTTTACAAGGAGCTGAGTGCTTCAGGGGAAGAGAAGTTTAGTGCTGCTTATGCCAAGTCTGTTTGCACTGTTAGTAGCACAACAGGTAGTATACTTACTTTTGACGCATAAGGCTGTGGGTTCTACTCCCAAAGTATGTAGATGCATTGCTGATACTGTACTATTTTGTACTTTAAAGGGGGGTGGATGCTGCAGTTCTGAGAATGTCCTTTTGGAGGAGATACCTAGTAACTATGAACCTGTTGTCAGTTTGCCAAATATTCCCTATTGCAATATTACTAGCTTATCATTTTTTCTAATGTAACATAGGCAGTTTATTCTTCAAGGGCAACAGTCACTTTGGAGATTAAACAATGAAGTATAAAGTTGTCTGCTAGCAGCAAACTCTTCATTAGCTACAGATCTCCTTAATGTGGAATTATTTAGATGGCTTTTACTTCTGCAGAGATTGTGCATATTTACTAATAATGGTGGATTGTAATGAAAGAAGTTTGTTAGACTTTTATGATGGACCTGGTTCAAGGCAGCAGAAAGCACCCCTGTACTACCAGGCTATAACTCATTCCACATCTTTCAGCCACAGAACATGGACTGAAGCTCCAAAGGCGGTGACGTTTCCATATTCATAAAGGCTGCGCACACCTCCAGACTGATAGTCTAACATAATGCATCTGAGATCCTTCAGGTGCAGCTAACATTGGGTAAGACAGAGATTCAGGTCGTAGCCTGCTATAGGTCCCAAACTATGTCCCAAGACTCTCACTCTACATTCCTAAGCACCCTGGAGAATATTATGGTCCAACCCAACACTCATACTGGGTGACTTCAACTACCCCTCCATTAACTGGGAAAACTACTCATGTACCAATACAATTGCCCAACGTTTCCTGGAATTCATTAATTCCAATGCCCTGGACCAGCTCATTCTTACCCTCACTAGAGGTAGCAACATCTTTGACCTTGTTTGTCTGGTGTGAGATAAGCCATCTGGGCAGTGGTATTTAAGCTTGCACCCAGGAATATTATCTCTTGAGAGGGTACTAGTTTTGATTTCTTTTCGTTTACTGTGTACCCTAGGCAAACTAGTAATCTTTTTACAAACGCCAGATGCTGTAGTAGAATACCTTTGTCCTTTTTTGCTTGAATAAGGCAGTCGTCCAAGTAGGGGTATATTTGAATTCCACTTTGTCTGCAAAATGCAATTACTTGTGCAGGCATTTTGTGAAGACCCTAAGCACAGTAGATAAGCCAAGGGGCAGTGCAAAGAATTGGTAGTGCAGTGAGCCAGCTATGAATCTGAGGTATCTTCTGCAAGATTGTCTGATTGGGACATGCAAGTATGCCTCTTTGAGGTCCAAAGTTACAAGCCAAGCCTTCTTGTCCAGCATGGGCAGAAGCTGCTGTAGAGTCAACATTTTGAATTTTGGGACATCCAGAAAAGTATTTAGTATAGACAGGTCCAGGACTGGTCTCCAGGCTTTGTCCTTTCTTGGTACTAAGAAAAGTCTTGAGTAAAATCCTTGTCCCTGCTCTTGGGTTGGCACTGGCTGAATAGCCCCCATGTCCATGAGAGATGGAACTTGTTTTTGTGCCTCTTGCCATTGATTGCGTGGCAGGTCTTGCATCCCTTTTGCCTTTGGGAGGGTGTGAAAGTGGAACCTGTAACCCTGAGAGACTATATTTAAGACCCATTTGTCCTGGGTGATTTGTGCCAGTTTTGTGAAAAAAGTGCTAGCTTTCCCCATAAGGGTGCTGCCAAAAAATAAGTGCTTGGCATTGGCAGAGGGAAGTCATTGGGACTGTTTTCTATAAGGCTGTGATTTGTCTTCTCCGCTTTTGGAGGTAGAAGCACCCCATTGTTTGGGCCTGTATGAGCCCTAGGGCTGTTGCCTGCCTCTAGGGCGTCTGAATCTGCCTCTTTGTGGTCTGTCTGACACTGGAAAGGACCAATTCTTAGAGGGCCAGTTCCTGCTAAATCTGTGTGGTTGCACCTGTAAGAAATCCTTTACTGTCTGCATAGATTTTGCCTTATCCTCCATTTTCTTTAACACCTCCTCTGCTTTAACACCAAACAAAGTATCATGCTGTAATGGAACATCCAATAACTTTGCTTTAACATGATCAGGCAGATTCTGTTCCTTTAACCAAGCATGCCTTCTAATAACAGAACCTGTAACAGCGGCCCTGCAGGAGGCCTCCAGTGAATCATAGCCACATTGCAAAGTATGTTTTCCCACTTGTTCAGCTGCATGCAATAAATCCTGCAAATCTTTTTTCTCAGAACATTCAGAATTTGTCAACATTTTTTGGTTTAACAAAGACATTAAGTATTGCTGATATTTGAGCATATGAAACTGATAATTTAAAGCCCTTACAGCCAAAGTAGCAGAAGTGTAAACTTTTTTCCACCATCTGTCCAAAGTCCTAGAATCTCTGTCTGAGGGAACAAGGTTTTAGGCAGAAGCAGCCTTGACCCCTTTGGGACCCTGTGAGATAGTTTCTGGGTCAGCAGCAGGGTTTTTGTAAAGAAATTTATGGGAGTCTGGGACCCTGTAGTGTCTGTCCGACTTAACAGGGGCAGGAGGTAAAGAGTCTGGAGACAGGCCGGACTCTGAAAAAACATCATCTACTATGTCTAGAACATGGGGGAATTGCAAGAGGTCTGTGCTGAGGAAGTAAAATAAAGTCTCGAAGTCTTTTCTTAGAATCAGAATAATCCTGTCTCTCCCAATGGAAATGTTCCCTCATGGTATGCAGGGTTTCCTCAGGAGGAGAAGCTGAAGGAATAGAATCTTCAGCATCAGAATCCTCATAGGGGGAACAGAATATTCCTGATCAGAAGAGGAATCAGAGGAAATGGAAACCTGATTAGAGGAATCATATTCAGTGTCTTGCCTAGGCCTCTTATCAGGAGGGGGATGGGAAGCCCTGATCAAAGTAATTAAGTCTTCGGCCATTTTGAGCATCTGTTTCTTAGGCATAGAAGCCTGTCCTGGAGAATGCTGTACAGGTTTTCTTGTCTTTAAAACTGTTTTAGACTTTGTCTTGGATGCTGAAGTAGGCTTTATATAACGTTGTGTAGGTCTGAAGACACCCTCAGAAGCCGATGCCTGCTCAGTGGCTCCGGACCCATCTGAGGGATTATTTTCCGAAGGGCCAATACCTTGAGTATCCAAAGGCCTAGCTGTCTCCACATGTGAGTCTGAAGCAGCCTGTGGCTCTGAGGTAGCAGGAGTCAGGGGCTGCGAAAGCGCCTCACTGAGCACCGGCGACTGGCCTAGAAGAGGCTTTGTCGTCGGTTTTGGACCTCGGATGCTTGTCCTTGTCTTTATCCTTGCATTTATTATGAATTCCCGTCATCGGTTGTTCCGACGGCGGCATTATGCAGTTAAACTTTCTGCCAAAATAATGAAAAGCAAAATCGTACTAACGCTTAATAGTGCGTTGGTTAAATCTAGCACAAAACCGACAACTAGCAACGTCATGGTCAGGGCCTAGGCAAGGAATACAGTAAGAGTGGAAATCCTTATGAGGTATTTGCTTTCCACAAGAAATAAAATTGTTAACGTTTTCTGACATCGGTCTGGAGCAAGAAAAAAGTTTCCCCAACGGGGTACTTAGCTTTATTGAACACTTCGGATCTGAAATTCGATTTCAAAAATCTCAGGAGTTGGCTGACCGGCACTTGCGAACTGCTTTTGCTTCAGGCACCACGCGGCAAGAAACACTGAAGAAAATGGTGTTGGCTGCATCTTTTATACCCCTGGCGCACTGACATCAGGGAAAAGGCAACAGTAACCGATGCCGGACCAGGACTTTGGAATTCAGGCCGACTGCGTGTAGCCTGCCAGCAGGATAACCCAAGTGTAATGACTGCAACAGTGAAACACAATGAACATCATAAAAGCACAAAGATATACCTCCAACAAAACAGCAAATACACCAAAAAGGCTTTTAAGCATAGTAAAGGAAAGTAGAGGTATAGCCAAAAGAAGTTAGGGGGCTGGAGGGAGGGTAACCAGGACTGCAACAGTGAATACACTCGAACATCTACATTTATGGTACGTGTACACAACTGTACTATGTTCTTCATGTTTCACTGTTGCAGTCATCATATTTGGGTCGATTCCCAAAGCTGAGGAAAAGGGTGGAGGCAGTTAAGGAGATTAGGGGCTGGCTAGGATGCCCTGCAAGACTGCAGTGGCAAAGCCTGCCCTGAATTTGGAGAAGATAGGCAGGTGATAATGCTTGGTGAAAGTGTGAACAGATGTCCAGGTAGCAGCCTCCAGGATGTCCCTGCTGGGGTCTCCTCTGAGGAAAGCTGCAGAGGTGGAGGCTTGTAGCATGAGTCCTGACCCCCTTAGGGGGAAGTTTTCTGTGTTGCTTGTAACAGAAATGGATGCAGTGTGCTATCCATTTGGAAATGGTTTGTTTGGAGATGGCTTTGCCTTCTGCCCCTGCAACAAAGCTGACCAGTAATTGATCAGACTTTCTGAATGATTAAGTCCTGTCTAGATAGAATATGAGCTGTCTGTGCACATCTAGAGAGTGCATAATCCTTTCCCCCTTGTTTGTGGGTTAGGGAAGAAGGTGGGCAAATTAATGGATTGGTTGAGAGCCACACTGGACACCACTTTGTGCATGAAGGATGGGTTAGTCCTGAGGGACACCCTGCCAGCACAGAAGATGAAGAAGGGCTCTACAGTCATGAGTGCTTGTAGATCGGAGACTCTTCTGGCTGAAGTGATGGCCAGAAGAAAAGCTATCTTCCAGGAGAGACATTTTAGCTCCGATGAAGATGCTGGTTCAAAGGGGGGCAGGGTGAGCTTTTCCAACACAAATTTAAGGTCCCAAGCTGGGGTAGGTGCTCTTCTGGGTGGCCTCAAGTTGCTAGCCCCTCTTAAGAAATGTCTGAGCAGGGGATGTGAGAAAAGGGGGTGCTCAGTGTGGAAATGAGCAGCGATAGCACAGGCATGAAGTTTAATAGAGGAAAAGTAGAGACCACTGAGTAGCAGGTCAGCTAGATAATCCAGGATGAGAGGTAGGAAGGGCTGCACCATATCGGCTCCCTTAGCCTGTATCCAAGTGCAGAACCTTTTCCATTTGTCAGCATAAGACTTTCTAGTGCTAGGGCGTCTAGCCTCACGTATAACATCTAGAACCTGTTTACTGAGGTTGGCTGGTTGATCAGTGGTCAGGGAGTAAGCCAGGCTGCCAAAATGAGGGTCTGCAATTGGGGATGCATGAATTCTCCTTACCTCTGGGTCAGGAGGGTTGGGGTCTGAGGGAGATGCCATGGTGGCAGTGGGGACAGGCTGCGCAGCAGGGGGTACCAGTGCTGGCGAGGCCAGTCTGGAGCAATCAGAATTATCCTTTATTTTTCCTCCCTTGTTTTGAGCAGTACCCTGGTGATGAGAGGTAGTAGGGGAAATGCATAGACCAAAAGACTGACCCCAGGGGAAGGATAGGGCATCCACTTTCCAAGCCATGCAGTGATGTTCCCTGGTGCAGAACTTACTGAGCTGATGGTTGGTGTGGGAAGCAAAGAGGTTGACCTTCGGAGTGCCCCATTTATGAGTTATTAAGGTGAAGGTTATTTGCTCTAGCTGCCAGTCGTGTGGGTCCAGAAGATTTCTGCGTAAGTGGTCTGCCAGAGAGTTTAGAGAGCCTGACAGGAATTGTGCTAACAGGTGGAGTTGCATGGCAGAGGCTGTGTGCCAAAGGGTCATGGTCAGCCTGCAGAGAGGGTAAGAGTGAGTCCCTCCCTGCTTGTTGATATACCACATCACAGTGGTATTGTCTGTTTTGATCAGGAGAGCCCCTGGGGAGAGGAGGGGCCTGAAAACTGTCAATGCGTGCTGGACAGCTAACATTTCTTTTTGGTTGATGTGCAGATGGATTTGCTGTGGGCTCCACTGGCCCTGTATGCACCCCAGGCACAGTCTGATGCATCTATGGTGAGGTTCTGAGCAGTGGTGGGTGATGAGAAAGGTAGTCCCTTGTTGTGGGAGCATACTGCTGCCCACCAAAGAAAATCTTTCCTTAGGCAAGGTATCATTGGTATAAGAGTTTCCAGGTCTTGAAAGTGTTGACACCAAAGGCTTTTTCCTCATATGCAGTCTGGCATATGAAATGAGTAGAATGCAAGATACCATGAACCTCAGAACTTGCAGGATTTTCCTTCCAAATAACTAGGTTCTGGTGGCTCGTTGAGAGAAGTAGGCTGTCAGGTAAGTTTGCTTTTCTGGTGTAAGGAATGCCATCTGGGATGCTGTGTCCAGGCTTGCTCCCAGGAATATAATTCTTTGGGTGGGTACTTGTTTGGATTTTTTTTCATTGACAGTGTACCCTAGGGAGGTCAGTAGGGACTTTACAAAGGCCAGGTGCTTGAGCAGCTTTTCCTGACTGTCTGCCTGAATTAGGCAGTCATCTAAGTATGGGTAAATTTGGATATTCCTTTATCTGCAAAAGGCAATGGCGGGACCAAACATTTTGTGAAAACTCTGGGAGCAGTAGATAAGCCAAAGGGAAGCACAGAGAACTGAAAATGCAGAGATCCTGCCCTGAAAGGTAGATATTTCCTGCATGGTTCCCTGACAGGAATGTGGAGGTAGGCCTCATTTAGGTCTAGGGTGGCTAGCCAAGCATCCTTGGACAGCATGGGTAGCAGTTGCTGGAGGGTGAACATTTTGAATTTTGGTATCACCAGGAAGGTGTTTAGAATGGATAGATCGAGGATGGGGTGCCAGGTGCCCTCTTTTCTGGGTACCAGAAAAAAGTCTGTAGTAGAAACCTTGGCCTATCTCTGTTCTGCAGGAATGTGCTCTACTGCACTCATAGAGAGCAGGAAAAAGACTTGCTTTTTTGCCTTTACCCACTGGTTTGGAGGTAGATCTGGGAACCCTTTTGGGACTGGAAGAGTGTGGAAAGAAAATCTGCATCCCTGGGACACTATGTTGAGGACCCACTGGTCGTTGGTAATGGAGGCCCAGGTGCTTGCGTGAAAGGAGAGTTTTCCTCCTAGGGGCAAGTGCGGGTGGGCAGAAGGAGAGAGTGGGGGAGGAGAGTCGTTGGGAGTTCTTACCATGAGGGGGTGGCTTTGAACTCCCTGGTTTTGAAGGGTAGGAACTCCACTGCTTTGATGTCTGCATTCTCTGCGGCTGCTGTCTGGGGAGTTTTGCTTCCCCGGGGTCTGTGCGGAACTGACCTGGTGGGGGCAGGAAAGGAGCAGTGCTTGGAGGGGCAATGCCTGCTGAACCTGGGTGGCTGGACCTGTAGGCAATCCTTAACTGTCTGCATAGATTTAGCTTTTTCTTCCATCATTTTTAAGACCTCCTCTGCCTTGGTGCCAAATAAGTTGTCTTTGTGCAAGGGTGCTTCCAATAATTTAGATTTGACATGGTCTGGCAAGGGTTGTTCCGCATGCCTTCTAAGAACAGAACTGGTGACTGCTGCCCTGCAAGAAGCTTCTAGGGCATCAAAACCACAGTGTAAGGTGTGCTTAGTGACTTGACTTGCAGAATGCATTAACTCTTGCAACTCTTTAGATTCTGCACAAGCAGGAAAGAAGACACTTGTTGTTTGAGGAGTTCCATGGTATGTTGCTGAAATTTTAGCACATGGAACTGACAATTTATTGCTCTGATAGCAAGAGCAGTAGAGGTATATACTTTTTTACCCCATCTGTCTAGTGCTCGGGAATCCCTATCTGAGGGGGTGGGATTCTTAGCAGAGGTTGTTTTAATTCCTTTAGGCCCTTGAGAAATTACCTCAGGGTCAGCAGTAGGATTTTGGAAAAGAAATTTGTGTGAGTCAAGGACTCTATAATACCTGTCAGGTTTTCTGGGAGCAGGAGGGGTGGGGGTGTCAGGAGTCAAACTGGATTCCAGGAGAACATCGTCCACAACATCCAGGACTAGGGGCATGGCCACGGGCCTGTGTTGTGAAAGATCTAAGAATTATCCGAGTCTCTTTTTAGACTGAGAGTTGTCCTGACATTCCCATTGGGAATGCTCCCTTAAGGTATGAAGGGTTTCCCCAAAGAAAAAGTCCTCGTTGGAGAGGCTGAAGGAATGGATTCCTCTACATCAGAACCCTCATAAGCAGAGAGGGGTTGCATGTCTTCATATTCAGATGTATCAGAGTCATCAGACTCCTGTTCAGACAAAGCTACTGGAGACAGATCTCTTTTTCTTTTGGAAGGGGTAAGTTGGCTTCCCCTGATCAGCATGATAAGGTCTTCTGCCATTTTAATCATTTGAGATTGAGGCAAGGAAGCAGGTGCCTGAGATTGGGTCATCGGTTTCTTGGGTGTGGTTCGTACCCTGGGCCTTAGAAACTCGATAGTTTTCAAAAGAACAGTAGACATGAAAGAAGTCATCTGTTTGTGTCGAGTATCGGTAGTGCGAAGTACTTCCTTGGAAGTCAGTGCCTGTTCAGTGGCTCCGGACCCATCCAACGTAGAAACAACCGCAGAATCCTTAGTTGAAGAAGAGTTTTGCGGCATACTGGACTTCAAAAGGGTCTCGGTAGTAGCCTGTGAATCCACAGAAGCGGGTATCAGGGGCTGCGAAAGCGGCTCACTGAGGACCGGAGAACTGACGACTAGCTTAACGGAAGCATCATCGATAGGTTTGGACCTATGTGGTCCGTCTCTGTCTTTATCCTTACTTTTTTCCAGAAGTTCTGCTGTCGGATGGCTTATCAGAATTCGAGGACTGTAAGCGAAAATATCTAGCTACAATAAGGGTCCAACGACGTATAGTTCTGGTGTTAAAGAACAAAAGCGACAGCGAGGGACGTCGTGGTCTGGGCCTAACCAAGTGATACACTAAGAATGAAAGTCTTGGTGGGGTGTTTACTTTCCACAGGCGAGAAAATTGTTAGCTTTTTCTGACATTGGTTAGAGCAAGCAAAAATGATCCCCAATGGGGCACTTAGCTTTAGAAGACTTCAGCTTCAATTCGGAAGACGAAACTCAGGTAGCGGCCGACCAGCACTCATGTGAACTGCTTCTGCTTTAGGCTCCTCTGCAGGAAAGACTGATGTAATGGTGTCAGTTGCCTTACTTTATACTACTGATGACCTGATGTCAGTCCTGAAGCGACAGCAACCAAAGCAGAAATACTAAGCCTCTGGTATTCCGGCCGGCTGAGGGCTACCCTGGCAGGGATAACCCAAATGTGATGACTGCAACAATGAAACACTCTAACATCTGTACTATGTCCTTCCATTTCACTGTTGCAATATTTATTACAATTGGGAGAGTGCAAAAGCTCAGTAAGAAAAGGTGGAGGAGGAAGAAAGTACAGCTGTGTACCTACCATAAATGTAAATGTTCCGAGTGTATTCACTGTTACAGCTCTAGTAGAATGAGCCTTAACAGAAAAAGGAAGTCTCATCATGAAACAAATAACAAAAAGAAATCCAAGAAGAAACAGTTTGCTTAGGCACAGCCAACTCTAAAGACCTAGGAAGAAAGGAAAAGTACAGTTGTGTACACTTACCATAAAATGTATATGTTCGAGTGTATTCACTGTTGCAGTTATTACATTTGGGTAATCTGCTGGCAGGATGCCCTCAGTCGGCCTGATTAACAAAGTCTTGGGTCCTGCGACAGTTGCTGTCCCTTCTTCCATGACGTCAGGTCGTCAGGGGTATAAAACATGCAGCAGATGCCATTACATCAGTTTTTCTTGCCCCAGATGTCAGGTGCCCCCCAAATGGGGAGCAAAATACATATATATATATATATATATATGTATATATATATATATATATATATATATATATATATATATGTGTGTGTGTGTGTGTGTGTAGAATAAAAAACACAAAACATATGCCGCCAAACAAAAGCAAATACACCAAAAAGGCTTTTAAAGATAGTAACAGAAATGAGAGGTATAGTTAGAGAAAAACAGGGGGCTGGAGGGAGGGTAACCAGGACTGCAACAATGAATACACTCGAACATCTACATTTATGGTTAGTGTACTCAGCTGTACTATGTTCTTCGTGTTTCACTATTGCAGTCATTACATTTGGGTAGAATCCCAAAGCTATGGTTGGGAGGATGGACTTATACAGCATTAGGAGCAGCTATAAGGCCCTGCAGTGGCAAAGCCTGCTCTGGATTTAGAGAAGAGAGGTAAATGGTAATGCTTGCAGAACGTATGAACTGAGCTCCAGGTAGCAGCTTCTAGAATGTCTCTGGTAGGAACCCCTCTGAGAAAGGCTGCAGATGTAGATGCAGCCCTGGTGGAATGAGATCTGATCCCCTTGGGGACAGGTTTACCATGGTGCATATAGCAGAAATGAATACAATGGCTTATCCATTTGGAAATAGTCTGCTTTGAAATAGCCTTTCCCTCTGCCCCTGCAGCAAATGCCACCAGTAATTGTTCAGATTTTCTTAGAGATTTTGTCTTGCTTAAGTAGAATCTTAGTTGTCTGTGTACATCCAATGAATGCAGAATCTGCTCACCCTTGTTCTGTGGATTTGGGAAGAAAGTTGTCAGATGAATGGTCTGATTAAGGGCCACACTGGATACCACTTTAGGCATAAAGGATGAATTGGTCCTGAGAGCCACCCTGTCAGGGTAAAAAATAATGAAAGGCTCCACTACCATAAGAGCCTGTAGTTCTGAAATGCTTCTAGCTGAAGTGACTGCTAAAAGAAAAGCTGTTTTCCAAGAGAGAAATTTTAGGTCCGCAGTAGCAGCTGGCTCAAAAGGAGCGAGTTTTTCCAAAACAAAATTGAGATCCCATGCAGGAGTTGGTGCTCTCCTGGGAGGTCTTAAATTTTTGGCCCTTCTGAAGTACTGCTTTAGCAGAGGATGAGAAAAGAGGGGAGGCTCTTTGTTGTAATGAGCTGAAATGGCAGAGGTATGGATTTTTATGGAAGAAAAAGATAGGCCCTTGTGAAGCATCTCAGTTAAGTATTGCAGAATCTGAGGAATATTGGGCATTGCTGTGCTTATTCCTTGTGCTTGGTTTGAGGCACTGAATCTTTTCCATTTGTCAGCATAAGATTTTCTAGTACTAGGCCTTCTAGCATTCAAAATGACATCCATCACAGGTTTGCGAAGAGAAAATTAGTTGACTAGCCATGCTGCAAGATTCAATGTTTGGAGCGGAGTGTGCAGAATTTGATAGTTCTGCTGAGACAGTAGGTGAGGTGTATGAGGTAGGTACCATGGAGGAAGGTGCGACATATTGCGCAGGAGCGGGTACCAGTGTTGTCGAAGCCAGTCTGGAGCAATCAGAATAATTTTTGGCTTTTCCTGTCTGACATTTAGTAAGACCTTGGAGAGCAGAGGCAGGGGGCGGGAAGGCATAGACTGATAGGTCTTTCCAGCTGAAGGATACAGCATCCACTTTCCAAGCTTTTTTGTGATGAATTCTTGTGCAGAATTTGTCCAACTGATAGTATTGGGGTGAGACAAAAAGATCTATGTCTAGGCACTCCCATTTGCGTGTCAACATGCTGAAGATTTGTGGATCCAGTTTCCATTCGTGTGGGTCCATAACACTTCTGCTTAGTTCGTCTGCAAGAGTATTTTGCTTTCCTGGCAGGAATTGAGCTTGTAGATGTATTTGATAAGTCAAGGCCGTGTTCCACAATGCCATGGCTAATCTGCAAAGGGGGTAGGAATGTGGAACCCCCCCTGCTTGTTTATGTACCACATGACTGTGGAGTTGTCTGTCATTATCAGTAGTTGTCCTGGATGAAGATAGTCCTTGAAGGCTGTCAGAGCATTCTGTACAGCTAGCATCTCTTTCTGACTGATATGTAGGTGCATTTGATTTGGGCTCCTTTGTTCCTGAATGCATCTCCCTGCCACATGCGCCCCCCAAGCATAGTCTTATGCGTCTGTAGTCAGGGTTTGGGCGGCAGGGGGTGGAATAAATGACAGTCCCTTGTTTTGGTGACAGGCCTCTGCCCACCATAAGAACTCTTGCTGCAGGCAAGGAATGATAGGAATCATTGTTTTCAGGCTGTGACAATGCTGACCTCCATAAGCTTTTTAGGTACCATTGAAGTTTCCTCATATGCAGTCTTGCATATGGAATTAGAAGAATGCAGGAGGCCATGAACCCCAGGGCCTGCAAAATCTGTCTTGCAGATAGCTGGGTTTTTGTGGCCACTTGTCTGAAGTATGTTATCAACTGAATTTGTTTGTCTGGCGTGAGGTAAGCCATCTGGGCAGTTGTATTCAAGCTTGCACCCAGGAATGCAATTATTTGAGAGGGTACCAGTTGTGATTTTCTTTTTGTTTATGGTGTACCCTAGTTATGTTAGAAGCCTTTTTACAAACGCCAGATGCTGTAGAAGAGTGTCCTTGTTTTCTGCCTGAATTAGACAATTGTCCAGATAAGGATAAATTTGAATATTTATTTGTCTGCAAAATGCAATTACTGGTGCCAGGCACCATGTGAAGACCCTGGGCGCAGTAGATAAGCCAAAGGGCAGTGCAGAGAACTGGTAATGCAAATAGCCTACTTTGAAGTGGAGGTATCTTCTGCAAGATTCCCTGATTGGGATATGCAGTATACCTCTTTTAAGTCTAGAGTTACCAACCAGGCATCCTTGCCTAGCATAGGTAGTAACTGTTGAAGAGTTAGCATCTTGAATTTTGGAATGTCCAGAAATGTATTTAGAATGGATAAGTCCAGGATTGGACGCCATGACTTGTCTTTTCTGGGTACCAGGAAAAGTCTTGAATAAAAACCTTGTCCCTTTTCCTTTTCTGATACTGGTTGAATAGCCCCCATATTCACGAGGGACATAACTTGTTTCTGGGCCTCTGCCCACTGATTTGGAGGCAGGTCTGGCCATCCGTTTGGGACTGCCAACGTGTGGAAATGAAATCTGCTATATTTAAAACCCATTTGTCCTGGGTAATCAATTGCCAGTTTCATGTGTGAAGTGCCAGTTTTCCCCCCAATGGGGCGGAAAGATAAGTGCTTGGCGACTGCAGTGGAAAGTCATTGAGACCGTTTACCATAGGAAGGTGCCTTGTTGCTTCCAGATTTGGAGGTGGAGGCACCCAATTGTTTTGTTCTAAAAGTTCCTTGCGACTGAAACCTGGAGCCTTTGGAATGTCTGGGTTTGACCTGAGCGGCTCTAGTGGGTACTGGAAAGGACCAGTTCTTAGTAGGCCAGTGCCTACTAAACCTGGGTGGCTGCACTTGCAAGAAATCTTTCACAGTTTGCATAGCTTTAACTTTATCTTCCATCTTTTTCAAAACTTCTTCAGCCTTAGTACCAAATAGACTGTCCTGTTGTAAAGGAGCATCCAACAATTTTGCTTTAACATGGTCAGGCAGACTTTGCACCTTGAGCCAAGCATGCCTTCTTATCACAGATCCAGTTACAGCAGCCCTGCAAGAGGCCTCCAAGGAATCAAAACCACATTGCAAAGTATGTTTTCCAACTTGTTCAGCTGAATGCAATAAATCCTGCAACTCTATTTTCTACACAGACAGAAATCAACATCATCTTCTGTTTAAGTAAACCCATGACATGCTGTTGATATTAAAGCATATGAAATTGACAAGTTTAAAGCCCTGATTGCCAAGGTTGCAGACGTGTAAACCTTTTTACTCCATCTATCCAGTGCCCTGGAATGTCTATCAGAAGGGGTAGGATTTTTAGCAGTAGAGGCCTTAACGCCCTTGGACCCTGAGAAATGGTTTAGGGTCAGCAGTAGGGTTTTTAAAAAGGAATTTGTGGGAATCAGGAACCCTGTAGTATCTGTCTGGCTTACTAAGAGCCGGAGGCAGGGAATCAGGAGTCATACTGGATTCTGAGAAAACATCATCAACAATGTCTAGAAAAGGAAGTATAGCCAAAGGCCTATGCTGAGGAAGAAGAAGAAAATCCCTAAGTCTCTTTTTAGATTCTGAGAAATCCTGACTCTCCCAGTGAAAATGTTGCCTTAAGGTATGCAAAGTTTCTCCAAAACAGAAATCCTCAGGTGGAAAAGCAGAAGGGATGGGATCTTCTGCATCAGAGTCCTCATAAGTGGGAATAGATAATTCCTGATCAGAAGAGGAATCAGAAGAAACAGAAACCTGATCTGAAGATTCATAATCAGTGCCTTGCCTAGGCCTCTTAGCAGGAGGGGGATGGGTACCCCTGATCAAGGTAATTAAATCCTCAGCCATTGTGATCATTTGTTTTTTAGGCATTGGGGCCTGTACACGTGGCCCAAGCGTCAGTTTTTTAGACACAGAAGTAGTTTTTGGCCTTAGTTTTGAAGATGACGTCGGTTTAATATACAAATCTTTAGGCCTGAAAACACCCTTAGAAGCTGGTGCCTGCTCAGTGGCTCCGGACCCATCTAAGGTAGAGACATCCGCAGGTTCAATACTTAAAGTATATCGCGGCATACCGGACTCCGAATGTGTCTCAGTAGAGGCCTGCGAATCAAAAGTAGCGGGTATCAGGGGCTGTGAAAGCACCTCACTGAGTACCGGCGACTGGCTTAGGAAAAGCTTTGTTGTCGGTTTTGGACCTCGATGGTCTGTCTTTGTCTTTTTCTTTGCATTTTTTAGGTATTCCGGTAGTCGGATTGCTAACAGACGACATTTCTGGATAGTTAAATCTTGAGACAAAATATTTATAAGCAAAAATATACCGATGTTTAATAGTGCGTTGATTAAATTTAGCACAAAATCGACAGCAAGGCACGTTGTGGTCAAGGCCTAGGCAAGGAATACAGTACAAATGAAAATCCTTATGAGGTTATTTGCTTCCCACAAGTAATACAATTATTAACTTTTACTGACATCGGTAAGGAGCAAGAAAAACTTTCCCCAATGGGGTACTTAGCTTTTAGTAAAGACTTTGGTTCTGAAACTTGAAAACGAAAATTTCAGGAGTCGGCCGACCGGCACTTGTGAACTGCTTCTGCTTTGGGCACTGTGCGGCAAGAAAGACTGATGTAATGGCGTTGGCTGCATGTTTTATACCCCTGGCGACCTGACGTCATGGAAGAAGGGACAGCAACCAGCACAGGACCCAAGACTTTGTTAATCAGGCCGACTGAGGGCAACCTGCCAACAGATTACCCAAATGCAATGACTGCAACAGTGAAACATGAAGAACATCAAAGAGCTGGTCAGATTTATGAAAAGTCTTAGTCTTGTCCAAATAAAATCTGAGTTGTCTATGCAAATCCAAGGTGTGCAGCACCCTCTCACTGCGGAGAAGGGAAAAAAGTGGGCAAATTAAAAGACTGACTAAGAGACAACTCATTTACCACGTTGGGCATAAAGGAAGGATTAGTATCGAAGAGACACCCCGTCTTTATGGAACACTAATAAAGGAGGGAAAGCCATAAGGGCTTGTAGCTCAGACACCCCATCTAGCAAAAGTAAGGGTTAACAAAAGAACAGTCTTCCACTCCAATAACAATGCTGTACAGAAGCTAAAGCAGCAGGCTCAAAAGGAGACTGGGTCAATTTTTCTAAAACAAAATTAAGATCCCAGGAAGGAGAAACTGGTTTCCTAGGAGGCCTAATATAAAGGATGCCTTTAAGAACTATTTATTTTCAAATCTAGACGTTAAAGGAGGTGATAAAGGCAGACAAGCAGAGATAGCTGATAAGTGGGCTTTAACAGAAGAATAAGCCAACACAGCATCGAGTAGTTCACACAGATAAGACAGAACCAAAGGAACATCCACAGAAAATGGATCCACGCTATGAGAAGGACATCAAACAGAAAACCTCTTCCATTTTGATAACTAGGATTTTCTAGTAGTGAGCTTCCTGGCCTCCTGCAGGATCCTAAGCATATCCTCAGAAAAGAGGCATCTATGTGGAATCAAACTACTATTACCCACAGTGTAAGCTGAAGAGTGAACAGGTGGGGATGGATGAGACAGCCCTTGTTTTGCGTGAGTAGGTCCACCCTATAAGGTAACTTGTGACGACTGCCCTTGGTTAAATGCAGAAGCCACCAGCAACATTCTGGGAGCGCCCTGCTGAATTCTGAACATAAATTTTGAATGAGGGGAGGGGGAGAAAAGGCATAAAGAAACTTCCCCTTCCAAGAAAAAGACAGGGCATCCACCTTCCAAACCTGAGGACCTGGAACTCTGGCACAAAAGAGAGGAAGTTGCCTGTTTAGAGGAGAGGCAAAAAGATCCATTTAAGGAGTACCTCACTAGTTGACAATGTCCAAAAACACATCCCTGTGAAGCATCCATTCGTGAAATTGAATTATGTACCTGCTCAGAGAGTTTTCCACAATGTTTTGACCAGAGGGAATGTAAACTGTCTGAAGCGTCACTTGATACTGGATAGCTACTTCCCACACTAGGAGTGCCAAGCGACAAAGATAAGATCTCATCCCCCCTGTTTGTTGACATACCTCATCACTGTGGTATCGACTGTCAATACCTTGAGAGGTCCTGGGGAGAAAAGAGAATGAAAGGCCTTAAGAGCCAGCAGAAGAGCCCTCATTTCTTTGATACTGATGTGGTCTTTTTGTTGATGAGGTGACACTCCCTGTACCTTCAGAGAGCTGAATGTTGCTCCCCATCCCACATCTGAAGTGTCTGTGAACAGCTCCTGAGGGGGAAGAGGTGGTTGAAAAGGTAGCCCTGGAGTGACAGTCAATTGCTGAATGCACCAGTGAAGTCCAGCTTGAGACATGGTTCATAGGTAGGTACTAGGCTATCGGCCCAAGGACCTAAGTAAGCCTAGCCAGCAAGGTTCCCTGGCTTACGCCACCCAAGAAAGTTATTTTCCTGTGCCACTGTCGAGCAGTGACACAGAGTGATCCCGGGGTGTATTTCCTATTTCCCATCCACTCATCAAGATTTTTCTTGAAGATTGCTAATGAAGAACTTTGCTTGACATAGATGGGTAGCCTGCTCCAGAGTATGGGAAGTCTCTGGGATAGGAATCTATCCCTCCAGCATGTCCTGTTTATTGTGGTGACAAGGTTTAGGTCCCTAGAGCATGTAGCTCGGAGGGATTGGGATTTCTTTAGGTGTAGCATGTCCAACAGCTCTGGGTTTGGCATAGCTTTATATGTTAGGCAGAGATCACCTCAGAGTAGGCGATATGCTACGGAGTACAGTTGGAGTGTTTTGAGACGATCAGTGTAGGGCATTTGTTTGAGGCCAGTAATCCTCTTTGTGAGGTACTTCTGTGGCCTTTCCAGCTGCTGCAGATGTCTTGTGAGGTACATTCCAAAAGGGGCATTGTACTCTATAATGGGTCTAATGAGTGTCGAGTAGAGGGGAACAATGACCTCTTTTTTCCTGGATGAGAACTCTTTTATGATGAGGTGTGCCACACAGAAGGGCTTTCTGACTACTGTGGTGATGTGACTATCAAAGGAGAGACTACTGTCCACCTGGGTCCCAAGGTCTTTTATCACACATTCGGTGTTAAGTAGATTGCTGCCTATGTGGTAGTTCATGGGTACAGAGTTTTTAACAAAGGGGATGACACTGTACTTTTTGGCATTGAACACATCATAATCGGACAGGCTCCTCCAAAAATGAATTTCCAGGCATCCAACAATACAGCCAAAACAGGAGGAACAACAGAAGGTCTAAGAGAGTCCCTTTGCAGAAGCTCGTAGTACCTTTCCTGAACCTCAGACACCTGAGAACAATCCCATTTAAAGATCTTCATCATTCTAAACACAAGCAACATGCAAAAGAAAAAGATAAAACAGAAACCCCAATGGAGCACTTATCTGCTATACAAATGCTTGCATGATCCACAGATCCAGTCTCCATCTCTGGATAATTCATTATTTTTATTTATTTATTTTACTTTTGTTTACCGGGTAGGTCCGACTGGACAGAGCTGTCCGTTTTCAATAAAATATTTACACACTCAGTTATAAAAGTTGTACAGCTGATATGCACATGGACTTTCGAATACCAGTTTCCTTCTATTGAAGACTGTTGAAATAGACTCCACAAGCATAATATGAATAGTCTGTTGCGACACTTTGGATGTCTGATAGGGAAAAAAAGTGTCATTTCACCTAATACAGTTGTTAGGTCTACCTATCAGAGGCATTTGCTCTTTACATTAGTAATGACGTTTGGAGTGAGTTTGTACTAGGGAGGATAACATGTACTTCATTCAGGAACGGAACTGACTTCTTGTGATTTGCTATTAATATTACAATGTCAGTGTAATAAAAATTACATTCTTAACATTATGATAGACAAAGAGAAATAACACAAAAATATTAAAGAGAAAGAGGGATACTGTAACAGTGATCCATTGAGACACAAATGTACTATGTCCTTCATTTGAGCACTGTTGCAGTACTGCTCCTATACGGGAAGATTCTTAAAGCTTTTAGAGTACCTGAGAGGAGAATTGAGGTGTAGAACTGGAGTTTAACATTCCTTGGAGGACTGATCTAGCAAAACCAGTTGTGGCCCTACAGAAGGCATCACTTTTATAATGTTTATCAAAGGTGTGTCTGGAAGGCCAAGTGGCTGCTTCTGAAATGCATTTTCAGTTCAGGCCCTTGAAAAAGTCATCACAAGAAGAAACAGTTCTGGTAGAATGAGATTTGCCATAACTTGAAAGAGGTTTTTAATGAAAGGAATAACAAAAGGATATAGCAAAATAGGGCAACCAAATTTCTTACCCTGACAGGAGATAAACAGTTGATTAGAATTTTTATAGTCTTAGTCCTGTCCAAACAGAATCCAATCTCTTATGGGTAACTAATAGATCTAGAATAAGGGAAAAATAATTCTACAAGTTAGGAAAGAGGGTTTGTTTGTTTGTGTCTTGATGCACAACCTTATGCCTCCACACAGACTGCTTAAAAGATATTTTAATTCACAACTTTTGGCATAAATGAAGGCTTGGTCCTAAGGGATACCCTGTCTTTGTGAAAAATAAGAAAATAAGAAGTCATGACAGCTTGTAGCTCTAATAGATGAAGTTAGTTCCACCAGCAAAACTGTCTTCTAAGTGCAACACTCTAAAGAGGTGGAAGTGTCTGGTTCAAAGGGAGAAGGAGTTAACTTTTCTAAGTAATAATTTGATCCCAAGAAGGAAGAGGGACAGACCTCTACAGAAGTCTGAGGTGAAGGAGGGTGACCTAATGGTTAAGGTGTTTGCCTTATAAACAAAAGGTGCAGGGTTTGAGTCTCACAAGGGATAAAAGGGCAGTTAGTCTAGTACTAATCTATGAACCTATGAAGGATGCGTCTTAGAAACTGACCCCAAAACCTGCACAGAAGTGGCGGATCTACATGTAAACTGGAAGAGATGGCTGAGAAATCTGCTTCTACAGAACAGTATGCCAGTCCAGCACTGAATACCTCAAGCAAATAAGAAATAATAGTAGGGATAAATGCTTGATAAGAGTCTTGTGATATTTCTTATAGGTTCATAGGTAGGTACTACGCTATTGGCCCTGGGGCCTATATAAGCTAGCCAAAAAGGTACCCTGGCTTTTGAAACCCAAGAAAATTATTTTCCTGTGCCACTGTTGAGCAGAGACACAGAGGTGATCCCCGGGATGAATTTCCTATTTCCCATCCAATCATCAAGATTTTTCTTGAAGAGTGCTAATGGGAAGCTTTGTTTGATATAGATAGGAAGTTTATTCCAGAGTATGGGAAGTCTCTGGGACAGGAATCTATCCCTCCGGCATGTTCTGTTTATTGTGGTGACAAAGTTTAGGTCCCTAGAGCGTGTAGCCTGGATGGACTGGGATTTCTTTAAGTGGAGCATGCCCCAACAGCTCTGGGTTTGACATAGCTTTGTATGTTAGGCAGAGATCACCTCTGAGTAGGTGATATGCGGCAGAGTAAAGCTGGAGTTTTTTGAAATGGTCTGCATAGGGCAACTGTCTGAGGTCGGTAATCCTCTTTGTGAGATATTTCTGCGGCCTTTCCAGTTGTTGTAGATGTCTTGTGAGGTACATACCAAAAGGGGCATTGTACTCTATAATGGGTCTAATGAGTGATGAGTAGAGGGGAGCAATGACCTCTTTTTTTCTGGACGAGAAACCTTTTGTGATGAGGTGTGCCACATAAAAGGATTTCCTGACTACTGTGGTGATGTGATTATCAAAGGAGAGACTACTGTCCACCTGTGTCCCAAGGTCTCTTATCACACTTTCAGTGTTAAGTATACTACCGCCTATGTTGTAGTTCATGGGTAGAGTTTTTAACAAAGGGGATGACACTGTACTTTTTGGCATTGAACTTGGGGCCATGGCTTTGACACCAGGCATCTGTCTCAGTGAAGTCCTTTTGTAGGATGTCCACATCGTTAGGAGTTTCAATTATGGCTCCTAGTTTGCAGTCATCTGCAAACTTCATTAGCCAAAGACCCTCTGTGTTAGCCTGTACTTCAGAGAAGTAGATACCAAACAGGAGAGGACCCAGGACTGAACCCTGTGGTACTCCACTTTTCACTGGTCCGAAGTCGGATTTGGAGTCTGCTACTTTCACAGTGTGGGTTCTGTCAGTGAGCCAGTTGGCAACCCATCTTGTGACATAGGGATTTATACCTAGTTTAGTGAGTTTATTTGGGCACCAAATAGGAAAAAAGTTATGTACTCACCACAGCATTCCATTTGTGTTGCCCATTTTTATTCTTCCTCAACTGTTGGGTTCGGATCTGATCCTTGGGTCCAACTCAACCACTTCCTCCAGATTGTAGACACTGTAAACTCTTGAGCTCCTCCCTTCACCCATAGTGCCCCAGTCACCATACATACCTCAGATCTATTTTGCTGCCCACAGACCTATACACTAGTGGAGAATCAGAAAAAGAAAAACAGAATCTGGGGTTCAAATAAAGGAACAACTGTTCCTCCAACATCCTTTGATATTTCCACGATTAGAACAAAGGAAGGGGATGGTGGGAGGGAAGTGGATGAAAAATGAAAATGGACAACACAGATGGAATGTTATGGTGAGTACATAACTTTTTATTTGATGATGTCACTTTCATTCATTCCTCAGTTTTTGGGACACAGTCCCCAGCTACCTTATTCCAAAGAGGATTCTAAGGAAGAATATTCCTGAGCACGGCTAAGCCAAAAGCTGCTCTTCCCCTGGAGACCAGATCTAATTTGTAATGAGCAATAATAGTATGAGGATTAGCCCAAGTTGCAGCTGCACAAATATCATCCTAAGTTCCAGACAAAAAGGCTGAAGAAGTTGCCAAAGACCTGGTGGAATGGGCTTTTGGTGGTTTTGGTAAAGCCAAACCCACTTTTCCATAAACAAAGGTAACACAGTCAGTCAACCATAAGTTAGGCAGGTATACTGTAATGCCTCACAAGTGGTCTCAATGTCAATGTGGCAGAGAGGATTTTTCGTTGATGGGGCCCAACCATGCAGCGATCTCTTTGCATCGCCCCTAAACAACAAGTTTAGCAGGTTCTTTGCCCTGATCCCCCAGTGGAGGAGTCCCCAAGAGATGGTCTACTTCACTGTTGGCCCACTGGTCTCCCCTATGCTTACCCCCCACTCCTCTCATTCCTAAGTTTCTCCAGAAAGCATCTCGATTGAAGAGCACAGTTATCCTTATTGCATCTTACTGGCCTCAACAGATCTGTTTTCCCTTTCTTTGGCCTCATCTTCTACATCTACCTTTGATTCTGGCTCCAACTCCAGACTTATTGTCTCATCCGAAACACAACTCATCCACACATTTCAGGCCTCAAGTTGACAGCATGGTTTCTCCAGTTCTGTTGAGTGCTAGACAGCCCAGGCTCTCCTCCCAGTCCATCATTCTTTTATCATCCCACAAAGCTTCCACCAGAAAAATTTACAAAAGTAAATGGAAAAGATATGTTGTTTTTTGGGCACATAAAAAGAATCTAGACGCCTTTTCAGCACTGATTTTTAGGTTCTTGACTTTTTGGCTACAGTTTTCAGTGATCGAGCTCAACAACAGTGAGAGTACAATTAACAGCCATTTCCAGCTTTCACATCTGAGTAAATAACTCTACCTTAGCTTTCTCCAAGCTCTGCAAAGCCTTTCCCAGAGGAACATATCTATGTAGACCTCCTTTAAAGAATGCTACTCCCCTTTGGGATTTAAATAATGATATCAAGAAGCAGAAGGAGTCACCACGTATAAATTAATACCTCCGTTTTTGACAAAAGTAACAAAATTTATTGTGAAATAAAATAATAAGCGCTTTCGCATAGACAAGCTATGCTTCTTCAGATCAAGTTTTTTAATTTAAATAATTTAAATATCAAAATTTAAATAATGTTTTACAGGCCTTAACCCAACCCTCCTTTTAATCTTCGGCTAAGTGTGAACTAAAGTTTTTAACCTGGAAAAATGTTTTCCTAATTGCTATCACTTCTGCCAAAAGAGTGTCTGTACTTCAAGCTATGTTGTCCAAACCTCCTTATTTGATTTTTCATAAGGATAGGGTATCTTCATGAACCACTCCTTTCTTTCCACCTAAGGTGGTATCAGAATCCAACATTAATCAGGTTATTAACCTTCCAGTCTTTTTTCCAAATTTCTTAAAAGAGAACATATGTTACACATCTAACGGGAACAGCTGAAAGAAGAAGATATGTTGCATATGTTAGATGTTCATAGACACACTTCCCGAACCTGTCCAATGCCCTAGACTCCCTGTTAGGGGGGTGGGCAGAGGAACTTTGTTCTGCCAGTTTCTTCTTAGTAACTGCTGCTATGACCATGGCATTAACAGGTATTCCTTTACTCCCGGGCTTATCCTTAGGTGGTGCCAAGTTCCTATCTGGTCTGATCTCTTAGAGATTGGCACAGTCATGTCAGCCTCCTTCCATGCCCATCGAGAGACTAAATTAGTGAACTCGTCGATGGATGGAGCCACAAAGGAGGTAGACAGGCTAGCTCCAAAGCCCTCCAGGAACACCAACTCCTCTTGGGAAGGGTTATCAGGGGACCAACCACCCCTTTCTTTTAGGACTTCTAAGATGTCTCCAAATGAGACATCACTGGATGGTAAATGAGACATCATTGGGTGGTGATCTGGGGGACCCTTCCCCTTCAACAAAGTCAGTGTCCTCAGTAACAGACTCTTGAGGCGAGTCTAAATGCCTCATTTTGCACTTCCTTTTTCAAGCAGCATACTCAGAAAGATGTTCCAGAGAGGTATCAGAAGAGATTACTATACCCTGCTGGGTGGTCTGGAGACTGGTATGGGCTGGCTGTCCCAGTGGAATGGATGATTGAAGGTCTGAACACAGAGTAGAATGGGATTGAGAAGTCAAAGCCGAAGAGGGAAGAGAAGTCTGAATTCTGGGAAATGAGAAGTCTCTCTCCACTACCTCAAGGGCAGAAAGTCTTGGAGAAAGAGATACAGATGGATCTGACAAGCTATGCATTAGGACCGCTGGTTCCCTTTGCCCTGAAGGCAAGCTGCACAAGGAGGGAGTCAGGGCCAAGCTGTCTAGTGCCGAAGCTCCAATGGGTAGAGATAGCTCCACCAACATTGGAGTCGAATCCAACACCCTGGAGCCAGCGCCGATGCTACAAATCCAAGAGTCATCCGGATCAGAAGTACTTAAAGCTGGACCACTCAGAAACACCATCGGAGTCAAACATGCCAGGATTTTCAGATCTGAGGCAGATGACTCCAGGACTTTTGGATCTGGCTGCTCTGAAACCAAAGGTCGTATTGGAGAAGGAGTTTATAGTAGAGGTACAGTATTAACAAAGGTCTCCAGATCCGATAGGATCAGACCTGGAAGAACTCTCATTTGTATGTGCTCCCTGAGAAACTTCCTCATCATCCTGTCTACATGTGCTTCGGTTAGGCTCTTGGAAGACTGAATGGATGAAGCTATGGATGAGGGTTGTGAGTAGTGCCAAGGAGAATGTGCCAAAAAGGGTAATGGGAGCACCGAGGTGATCAGATCCAGCAATAATTGAGGCAAATGGATCCGTGGTGATTTAACAGATATAAGTTTCAGATCTGAAGCCATTGGCTCTGACTTTGTGGCTTGCTTAAGAGGAGCCTCTGATAACAAAGCCGAAGTAGCAGACGTTGTTGGATCTGGAGATCTCCTATGAGATTCTTTTGTATGAGAATCTCCTTTTTTGTCTAAACTTTTGGGGGTTTGAGCTCAAGAGGCTGTAGATGCAGGTTTAGAGGGCAGCAAGCCCCTAAGAATTAACTTATTATTTCAGTCGATTAAAGCACGGGTATTAAACCCTTTAGAAACATCACAGTTGGAGTCCAGGTGACCCTAAGTGCAATACACACATTTTGAATGTGCATCTGAGTTTGGTATTTTTATGGCCACGGTCCAAGCATTTTTTAAATTCTGAGGGTTTGTCAGACATGATAAAGCAGAAACAAGAAATAACAAAGAACAAGTTAGAACCCCCTGTTTTTTAACAGATAGGAAAAGGAAATTACCAAAAATGGTAAGCAAAAGGAGGAGTAATAAAAAGTACTACACAGGGACAGGATACCAGCAATGGTATTGAAGAATACACTTAAGAGTAAAATAGAAAAATGGTGAAATCTTAGAATTAACTAGGGTTAAAGAGAGGAAAAAGAGCAAAAGATATAAAAATTATTAGAATTATATAGAAAGGTAGTTAACTCATAAAACTTTTAAAGCTCACTTGAGAGCTCAGCGACCACATCCAAATGCTAAAATGGCAAATGAGATCTGAGGTATGTAAGCCGACTGGGGCATTATGGGCAAAGGGAGGAGCTCCAGATTTTTCAGTGTCTATGATCCAGAAGAAGCAGCTGAGTCAGATCCGAACCCAACAGCTGAGGAATCAATGAAAATGACAACATCAGATAACCTCTTCCACTTGGAAATGTAAGATTTTCTTGTAGCGGAGTTTTCTATCTTACTGTAATACCTGCAGCACATACTCAGAAACCAGGTGCCAAAATGAAATCAAATTGTTAATACAGAAACTGTCAGGTTTGGATGAATAAAACATACCCTTCTGCTATGCGGGCAGATGCATCCTGTGTGGTAACTTGTGGTGATTACTCCTGACCAGATGAAAAAGTGGGGAGAAAGTACAATTTTATAAGAACTTAGCATAACAGTAGATGTCCTACTGATCACTGTTGCAGTAATCCTAACAAATGAGTTATCTTTGCTGTCGTCCAGCGGGAGTATCAAACTTTACCTTCCCAGTATTATACATCCAACATGTGAACTCATCTTACAAGCAGTGGCATACACAGGTGGATGCATGACTGCAATTCCTCAAACTATCTCCAAAACCAGAGGACTGAGGACCCCCGAGACAGAAAAAAATGGTCAGCTAAGGAGAGGCATAGTATGAAGTTGCAAGAAAGCTCCCTCAAGTCTAGGGTGTTTTTTTTTTCATGGGATACAAACCGATGAAGAAAGAGGGGGTAAGGAGAGAATAAAAGTACAGTGAAAGGAGGGTGAGAAGGAACACTGCAACAGTGACCAGTAGGACATCTACTGTTATGGTAAGCTCTTACACAACTATTCCGTGTCTTGACTGAAATCACTGTTACCGTATTCCTAACACATGGGTGATTCCCAGAGCTAAAGGGAATGTAAGGGTGGTTGGTTAAAAGGCAGAAGAACTGTCCCAGAGGCCAGATAGGTCTGACCTACGAAGGCATCTCAGGACCTTGAAAAAGCATCAATCCTGTAGTGTTTAGTGAAAGTGTCTACAGATGACCAGGTAGCAGCCTCTAGTATGGACCTGGCATCCACTCCTTTGCAGAGAGGTCAAGAGGCTGCTAATGCTCTGGTAGAGTGAGCCTGAGGGCAAGGACTTGCTATGTACAGAGTAATAAAAGGACATGGCCTTAGAGATTCAGCTTCAAATGTTTTTTTTTTTTTTATACAGGGCTGGCATACTTTAGAGTCCATGAAAGAAATAAGCAGTTGATCAGACTTTTGAATGGATTTTGTTTTGCCCAAACAGAATCTTAGCTGCCTGCAAATGTCAAGAGAATGCAGTACCCCCCCCCCCAGATTATGTGGGCTGGGCAAGAAAGTAAGTAGGTTTATGGCCTGGTTGAGAGACACCTTGTTCCCTACTTTAGGTATGAATGAAGGATTAGCTCTGAGGCTCACCCTGATTTGTGAAAAATAAGAAAGGGAGAAATGGCCATGAGTGCCTGAAGCTCTGAAACTCTCGTAGCTGAAGTGAGGGCCAGAAGTAGAAAGGTTTTCCAGGTTTGCTGATATTGTTGGTTCAAAAGGAGGTAAGGTAAGCTTTTCCATCACAAAAGTGAGTTCCTAAGTAGCGTTAATGGGCTTTCTAAGTAGTCTAAGCTGCAGAAACCCTTTAAGGAATAACTTAACCTCAGAACCGGACATAAGTGTGGCGATGGCTGACAGGTGAACTTTGATGGAAGAATAGTTCAGACTCAGACCTATATGCAAGAGGTCACACAGACATTCAGAATGGAAGTTACCTCTGACTGGTTGTGGTCCTGTCCATCCCTTTAGCACCAATAGTAGAATCTTTCCCATTTGAGTTTCAGTTTCAGTTTGACTTTCGAGTGGGGGGTCTCCTGGCTTCTTGCAGGACCTTAATAACATTCACAGAAAAATGGTGCCTGTGAGGAATTAGAACCCCATCGGTCACAGAATTAGGTTTAGGAATGACATATTGGGGTGAAGCAGTAACTTTTTCTGTTGTGCAATGAAATCCACTTCGTATGACAGTTTATAGTGCTTGGCCCTGGCTAGAAGAAAAAGAAGAAGCAACCAATGCTGTCTTGGCCAAGATAGAATCACTAACAAGAGGCTTCTTTTTTGGGTCATTAGAAGAACTCTTGGAATGAGAGGTAGTGCAGAGAAGGCATACAGGAACTTTCCCGTCCACTAAAAAGTGAAAGCATCTCTCCTCCAAGCTGAGGGGCAAGGGTCCTGGAGCAAAATAGTGGAAGCTTTTGGTTGGTCTTTGAGGAAAACAGGTCTATCTGAGGAGTCTCCCAACAGTGAAGGATGTCCTGGAAAGCCTGTCTGTTCAGGGACTATCTGTGAGGGTCCTCCAAGGACTTACTTAAAACATTTGCCAAAAAACTGCCCTGTGAAGGGATGTATTTGCCTGTGAGCAACATGTTTTTCAGGGTGACAAGGTCTCAGGTTTTCTGTGCTAGTCTGCACAGTTGGTAAGATCTGGTCCCTCCTTTCTTGTTTATGTACCACATTACTGCCTTGTTGTCTGTGAACATTCGTAGGGTTCCTGACTTCCAGAGATGTGAAAAGACCGAACAGCTTGGATGAGAGGCCCTCATTTCATTTGTGCTGATGTACTTCTTTAGCAACGTTGGCTGCCATCTGTCATGTACTTGTTGGGTGCCTGCTCAGGCCCCCCATGCCTCAACCAAGGCATATGTGTGCATTTCCTGAACCGGGGCTAGAGGAGTGAAGGGAAGTAGTTTGTCAGGCTTTGCATCTTCTCTTGAGGTAAGTCTACAGCCTAGGAAAACTAGGTCCTGAAACAGCTGCAGTGAGGATTTTTTTGTAGTTGATCGTGAACCCCAAATGAGACAGAAGGAAAGTGAACTGGAGATGCTGTATTAGAATATGTGAAAATGTATCTTGGATTAATAGGTCGTCTAAGTAGGGAAAAATCTTAATTCCCTAGGTTTGGCAGAAGCTGATCACTGATACCAGACACTATTTATTTATTCATTTAACATTTCCTTGCCAGGATAGTCCAACTGGACAACAAGTATCCGTTTTCAGTGGAGTCCTGGGGAGAAAAACTCCGTAAGTTTACAGAGAGAAGAAAAATTTACAAGAGAGACATTACAGAGTAGTAGCGTACAGATGATAGACTTTACAGCCGTTAGTATACACTAAGAGGATATTCCCCCTTTTGGTCGAAAATACAAGCGTACAAAATATACAATGAGAGTAAATAAGAACCTGGTAGAGCATTGCAAGGTATTTCACAAATGAATAAGAGTATATAAATGTTTAAGTTTTCCATATATAAATTCTAGCAAAAATACATGTAAGAGCATACACACACACACATTATTTATATATATATATATATATATATATATATATATATATATATATATATATACACACACACACACACACACACACACACACGCACACACGCACACATGCACACACACACGCACACACACACGCACACACACACGCACACACACTCATATATAGGTTATTGCTGACACATGGATAGGTATAGTTAGATGGTGTTGTTTGTGTTGTCCAGGACAGATGGGGTGTAGAAATAGTGAATGGACGAGGCTTCAGGGGGTCAATTACAGTTGTATAGATCAATAAAAACAAAAATCCAAGGCAATGAACCCAGCAAGAAACTTGAATTGTATGGTGTGGGTTGATTTTGTCATTTTTGCTCTATGAATCTTCAACTTTTTTTCGGATTAAAACATTTTTCATTCCTATTCTTGCTGGGTTCATTGCCTTGGATTTTTGTTTTTATTGGTCATTTGTTTCCTTTTCGTGGTTTCACAGTTGTACAGATGTTTGGTGAAGAGACATGTTTTAAGTAGGCTTTTGAAGGAGGGTGTGGAGTTTTGTAGTCTGAGGTCAGGGGGAAGACCGTTCCATATTTTTGCTATTTCATGGGCAAATAGTGATTTCCCGGAGTTGATTTTGCATGTGATGGTATTGATTAAGGCTTTGTTGGAGGACCGAAGTTGTCTATTTGAATTGTAGAAGTTCAGCATGTCAGTCAGGTTGGGGGTTTTCTCGGGACAGTACAGAATTAGATAAGCAGGCTGCATTGATGGTACCTTAATAGGTTCGGAAATTCAATCCAGTGCAAAGCTTGTAGGGAAAGGCAGTGGTGGGATCGTGATTTGGCATTGGTAGCGAATCTAGTGATTTTTGTTGTAACAGATGGAAAGATTATTAAGGTCAGTTTTGTAAAGATTAGTTAGAATTGGGGATGCATAAAGTAGAGTAGATAGGAGGTGGGCCTTGGCTATTGCAATTCGAGACTCAGTGGTTAGATAACTTTTACAGTGACAGGGGGAACCTAGCTTTTTGTGAACTTTGGTGATGGTTGTTGATATGTGCTTTGTGAATTTGAGTTGCTGGTCAAGGGTAACTCCTAGGAGTTTAGCGTCAGTGACAGGGGGGGTGATTTGGGTTTTGCTGGTGGAGAGTACAGAGACGGTAAGGTTGCTCGTTTTAGTAGAGTGGAATAGCGTTAGTTGTGTTTTCCTGGGATTTAGTATGAGTTGATAATTCAGTTCTCTATTTCAGAGAAGGGTTCTTGTGCATTTTGTTGTAGAAGTTGGATGTTGGGTGGGGAGCATATGAGAGTTGTGTTGTCAGCATATTGGACTATGTTGGCTTTAGAGGTAGCTGAGTGGAGTTGGTTTGTGAAGATATTAAAAAGGGGTCCTAGGATTGATCCTTGCAGCATGCCTAAGGAGGTTGGGAGTGGGGGGATAGAGAGTTATGCCATTTTATGGATTGTTGGTGGTTATCTAAATTGCTTTTAAACCAGAGGAGGGAGGGGTTGTTAAGGTTGAGGTCAGAGAGACAAGACAGTAGTTTATTATGTGAGACTGTGTCGAATGCCTTGATTAAATCTAGGACGGTAGCTGAGACAAATTTACCTAGATTCCTGTGGGAGTTTACAGTATTGGTGAATTTGAGTAGGGCAGTGGTGGTGCTGTGGGATGGGCGAAATCCGTGTTGGGTTGAGAAGAAAAGGTTGTTGATGAGGAGATAGGAGAGGAACTGGTGATGAATACATCTTTCTAGGATCTTAGAAAGGGGTGAGAGAATTGCAATTGGTCAATAGTTGTGGATACTTTGTGAAAACTCTCTAGGCTGTGGAAAGCTCAAAATGTAAAGCTGTAAAGAGACAGAGAGATGACCCACTACAAAACTTGAGGAATCTCCTGCAAGGGGTCCAAATCGGTATATGGTGGTAAGAATTGTTTAGATTTAGGGATACTAGAAAAGCCTTGAACACAATGAAAGGTATCAGTGTGTGCAGGGAAAGCATTTTAAAAGCTGGGAGTTTTAAGAAAGTGTTTGGTAAGAAGAGCTCCAGTACGGGTCTCTACTGCCCTTCTTTGCTTGGCCCTAGGAAAAGTCTGAAGTAAAACCCTTCTCTCAAATTCATCTGGCATCAGCTTTATTGCGCCTTGAACTCATAGTTTTTATAAAACAGGTGTTTCTGGCTAGGGTCTCTTCTGACAAAAGAGCTAGGTTTGGTTGGGTACAGAGGTTAACAAAAGCCGTCTGCATTCCTTTGTGGTTTTACCCTCCTCTTGAAGAATTTTGAAACGGTTGGCAGCTTGGGGGCCAAACAAGAGATTCTTGTCTAAAGGGGAATCCACTACTTGTACTTTGAAGTCCTCAGGACTACGCTAGCTATGTAATCATGCATACCTGCAGATTACACAGCCTGTAGCAGCTGCTCTGGCGGAGGCCTCTACAACATCACAAGTACATTTAATGCTGTGTCTGGTCACTTGTGTAGCCTGACTAAGTAAGGATAACATTTGTTATTTAGAATCAGTACGCTGCAAACCCACCACCACCTTATTTAACATTCCCTTCAATGGAGCTCTGGAAGTTTTAGCGGTAATTTCCAATGGGCAGAGCTTAAGCTTCTTGACAGAATCAAATTATATCCTCACATTTCAAACAAATGTTCGTGTCTCTGGAACCATAGGGGTTACTAAAGAAGTGCAAATGTCAAGATCTTCAGCACAAACTATTTTATAGTTGTAGTATTCTCTATGGTTCTCCAGTACGATTCTCAGCTGCAGTGCCTTCTGTGTGGAGTCTGCATGTCCTCCCCGCAGTCGAGTGGCCTCAAAAGACATGCGTGAATGGGCGTGCCTTCGCTGAAGGTTGGGTGTCAGGCTGGCAACTCGGCACCATAAAAGAATCGACTGCCAATCATTAGCGGACCGGAGTTCTGCTGTGGCGACCCCTAACCAGGGAAAGCCAAAAAGACAAACAACAACAAGTATTCTCTATACTTTAGGTCTTAAACTGGATTTATAAGTCAAAGTAAACATAGGAACTATTAGATTTATAATATTTTGCAGAATAACTTAAAATATTTCAGTAACCACTGAAGTTACACATATACTGTCAGCAGCAGCTTGCTCAACCAGCCGAGTGCTTCCATAAGCAGCTTTTTCTGTGTTACTTGGGTGTCGAGATGTTTAGAAAGACATGAAATTTATGACAATATAAACAAATATTATAGAACAGCAATTAATGTCTATTTTCCTGCACAAAACAGAGGTCAAATATCAATACAGATGTGTTTGCCATTGTGTAAGCTTTAAGATGAAATGTTGTAATATTCTGTATGTATTAAGGTTTTGGATTTATTAATGCAAATATGAACAAGCAATACTTGACACCTAAAGGTATCAGTAGGATGTAAAAGGAGAAGCACCTGGAGGAGTCACTCGACTGTAATGAGTTAAAGAACTGAAAAATGGATATCATGTATCTGGTCATCTGGGTGTGGTAATCAGTAGCCCTGAATACCAAAGTAGAGGGGGTATAAACCTCTTTACCCCACCTACCAAAGTGTTGCTATTCTTGTCTGAAGTGAGGGCAATGGCATTGGGAAGGAGTTTAGAAGGCTCATCAGACAAGGGGGAAACTTAAGAAGAGTCCACCACAGGATTTTCAAAAAAAAAAAACTAAGATCATCAGGGACTTTATAGTATCTGTCTGGTCTTTTGGGATCCAGAGACTACAAGTCAGGGGAAACAGAAGTAGATTAAAGTGCATCCCAAAAACTTCAAGAAATGGAACTACAGGGGAAGGGGCTAGGGTGACCATTTCCAAAAGATTGTAGTGTCTTTTCTGCACCTCTGAGATATGCCTACAGTCACACTCAAAATGCGTTATCATAGATTGTCTCTCCAAAAGAAGCTTCTGCTACTAGAGAATCAGGTGAAATGGAGTAATAATCATCCAAAGGGACCTGGTCAAGACAGTGCAGCTAAGATGAGTAGGCCAGTGAATAGTCAGAATCAGAAGCTTCCTCATCTTCAGCGGAAGATGAATCCACAGCAATCTTTTGAGAAGCACAGGGTGGGGAGGTGAAAGGAGCAAGCTTCAGAGCCAAAGTGGCCTTAAACAAACCTGTCAGAAATCCATCCATTCCTTCTTCCTAGTAGAGTAAGGAGAAGACTGAGGGGAAGAAACATGTCTAGTTTTCTAATGTTTCTTTTTTGGTGTGATGTCAGCCTACTAAAAGCAGTGGCTAATTTTCCTGATGTGGCTTGATTAGTTTACTTGGGATGTCTTCCTTAGCTATGATCTGAGGGATGTCCCCTGGGCCCTCTGATAGGATGACTCAGGTTTCACCTCCATCTGTAGATTCCTTAGTCGTCAAGGCCTCTGATGCAATACTGCTCTGTAGCGGGGTCTGGGTAGAAGGCATCTGAGAAGGAATCAGACATACTGTGGGTTCTGAAGCCTCAGTGGATACATTGAGCATACAGGGATGACCGAGTCTCTGGCCTAGGGCTTTTAAACATTTTCTTAACTGGTGGAGGTAAATCCAGGAAGCAGAATCTGCCGTCTTGGAGTGGTCCATGCATCTGAGACACTGGGTCGCCAAGAAAGTGTTAAATGAGGACAAACAGAACCAAGGTCTTAGGTACAAAGTACTGGCAGATGGAACAAACTTTGTAGCCATGTTCCACTCCTAAGTAAAAAAAGACACTGGGTATGCAAGCTTTTGTACAGGATTTACCTACCACACTCAACCCTCCTGGCTGGATTCTAATACTGGAAAGAAAAACAGTCCATATTTCATAGTTTAGTACTAAGCTAACTGCCTTTGCGAACCATTTTAAGCCTAGCCAATTATCCCTTGTGAGACTCAAACCCTGCACCTTGTGTTTGTAAGGCAAACACGTTAGCCATTAAGCCACCCTCCCAACCTAGTTAAGAACTATAAAGGAAGGCTTCCCAGTGGGGCATATAGCTGAGTATTCAAAGCAATGATACCAAAGACCAAATGGCAATCAGTCCAATGGGCACATGACCTGCATTCGGGTTGGAGACCATACATTTTACAGAATTACAATCGAACATCTGCCTATATACCCCTATGCTTGCAAACGGAGGTCATACATCAGACGTAGACTACTGGGAAGGTACAGCTTTGGTACCCTGGTTTGACGACACTGGTGATGATCCATGTGTTAGGAATACTACAAAAGTGATTTCAGTCAGGACATCCAGTGTTGCCTGGGCCAAAATGGGGTCACCAAGAGTATCTCTGTTTTGTCCTTCTTGATTTTGAGATAAATCTCAAAATCAGAGGAAAGGAAGAGCATTTCCTTCACAAGAGATTGCTAAAGCATCTATTTTCCAAGCCTATGGACTTGGAGCTCTGGAAAACAACAGTCTGAGCTGCCTGTTTAGACTGGAGGCAAACTGTTCCACTTCAGGAGTACCCCACTTACGGACAATCAACAGGAAGACTTCTCTGTTTAGCATCCATTTGTGAGAGTCTGCCCTGGATCTGCTCAAATAATCCACTACCATGTTCATTTGAGGAGTTGTAAACTGCTTGAAGGAACAGATTATGTTCTACAGGAATTTCTCAGGCTAACCCTGACAGTCTGCAGAGATGGTACGATTTTGCTCCTCCTTGTTTGTTGATGTACCACATTACAGTGGTACTATCTGCTGAGAATCAAAGAGTCTCTGGAGATGAGAGGTGATGCAAAGATTGCAGAGATGGGATCAGGGCTTTCATTTCCTTGACATTTATGTGATTGCTGCTGTTCTGCTTTGACCACACAATGTGGACTCTGATTTACTAGCAACGTGCTCCTTTTGCCAGGTCTGATGCATCAGTGTAGACTTTGTGGCTGGGAATGGGAGTGACATCTGGTTGATCCACCAAATGAACTCTTTCTTTATGAAGAGCAAGAGTGGAAGAGGGAAGTTCAGGGGAAGGACATACTGTGCCCATATCAACTTGGGGTACCTATGAATCTTCCTCAAATGAAATCTGGCAAATGGTGTCAACTGTATGGTTGAAGTCATGTATCCTAGGCCTCCCAGTATCGCTCTCTCTCTCTTTCTCTCGCTCTCAAATGTCAATTCCAGAGGAAGGAAAGACTGGAAAAAGGAAATGAAATGGCATTTCGTCCTGAAGGGAGAAAAGCTTTCATGGATAGAGTGTCTAAATGGCACCCTAAGAAGGCCAGATCCGGAGAAGGTTGAACACATTTTTTCAAGTTTAGGGTGAAACCTAGACAAAGAAAAAGATTCATGGCAAACCTGAAGTCCTGAAGTAGCCTGTTCTTTGAAGAAGCTTGGAGAAAAAATGTGTCTAGCTAACTGTATATGTGAATACCGTGGAGCCTGGAAAATGCTATGACAAATGGTTAGGCGTTTTGGAAATAAAGAAAAGTTGTGTAAAGTCTTACCATAACCACAGATGTCCTTCGCTTCCATGTTGCAGTATTCATCACATATGGGTTTACTCCTCTTGCTACCCGAACAGCTGGCCAGTATACAAAGGCTTTCAGTTACTGCATGGTGCGTGGGACGTCTGATGCGCCTAGTGGAATGTCGGCCATAAAAGTGATGTCTGCATGCACCAACCCTCAGAAGTGTAAGCCCCAGTCAGAACCAGTCCTAATAAGGGAAATGCCAGTCCTGTGCCATTCAGAAAGGGAAATGCAGCACAACAGGAGGGGAAGGCGGGTGGGAGAGGAATACTGCAACATGGAAGAGAAGGACATCTATGGTTATGCTAACATCTTACACAACTTGTCTATGTCCTTTTATTCACACATTGCAGTATTCATCACATATGGGGGAGTGCCAAAGCTCACTGTGAAAAAGGGGGTGGTGGTCTAGAGGCAATCTTCAGGAATTCATGAAGGATAGCCCTGGCAAATTCTGCCCCAGCTCTGGAAATATGGTTTAACTTTTAATGTTTGGTGAAGGTGTGCACGGATGACCAAATGGCTGCTTCAAGAATGGTAAAGGTATCCAAACCCTTGAAGAAGGCTCTTGAGGAGGCCATTGCCCTGGTGGAATGTGCTTTACCAGTACCTTGAGGGATTTCCCATGGTATTTGTAGCAGAAGGTAATAGTTTTGGAAATCCAGGTTGAAATGTTTCTTTTATTACTGCCTTCCCTAGGGCCCTAGGGTGGAAGGAGACAAACAGTTGATCAATCTGTCTGATGGAGTTGCTTTTGTGCAGATAAAATCTGAGTTGGCTGTGCACATCCAGGGAATTGAGTACTCTCTCACTGTCTCCCTGTGGGTTAACGAGGCAGGTTGGTAGATGGATGGCCTGATTTAAGGAAAGGTCATTCACCACCTTCGGCATGAAGGAAGGGCTAGTTCTAAGGGTAACCCTCTCTGTGTGGAATACCAGGAAGGGTGGGATAGCCATGAGGGTTTGTAGCTCTGACACTCTTCTGGCTGAAGTCAAGGCCACGAGTAGTACAGTTTTCCATGTACAGTGTTTTAGGAAAGCTTCATCCACTGTTTTGAATGGAGGAAGAGTAAGCTTTTCCAAAACACAGTTGAGGTCCCATGGGGGTGGAGATGGTTTCCTGGGTATCTCAGGTGAAGGACCCCTTTAAGGAATAACTTAGATGGTAGTCTAGAAGCTAGGGGAGATCCAGAGGAAGACATTCTGAAATGGCAGACAAGTGGGCTTTAATGGATGAGTAGGCCAATCCTGTTTGCAGTAGTTCACACAGCTAAGACAGTACTAGAGGGGTGTTGCTTGCAAGTGGGTCCAACTGTCTTTTGAGATACCAAATAGAAAATGTCTTCCACTTTCATAGGTAGGATTTTCTTGTGTTTGGTTTCCTGGCCTCCTGCAGGACAGTGAGCACATCTTCATTCTAAAGGTGTCTGAAAGGGATCAGAATCCTATCAGCCACAGTGTGAGTTGCAGCAATTGCCACTGTGGGTGTATTTGGGATCCCTTGTGTTGTGTGAGAAGGTCCACTCTGAGGGATAAATTGTGGTGATTGCCCTTGGATAACTGTAAGAGTAGGGGGAAAGTACAGTTGTGTACACTTACCATAAATGTAGATGTTCAAGAGTATTACATTTGGGTTATCTGCTTGTAGGTAGCCCTCAGTCGGCCTGGTTAACAAAGTCTTGGGTCCTGCATCGGTTGCTGTCCCTTCTTTCATGACGTCAGGTCAACAGGGGTATAAAACATGCAGACGCCATTACATCAGTTTTTCTTGCCCCAGATGTCAGGTGCCCCCCTAATGGGAAGCAATTAAATATAAAAGTACAATGATATACCTCCAAGAAAAAAAAAGCAAATACACCAAAAAGGCTTTTAAGCATTGTAAAGGAAAGAAGAGGTATAGCCAAAAAGAAGTTAGGGGACTGGAGGGAGGGTAACTAGAACTGCAAAAGTGAATACACTCGAACATCTACATTTATGGTAAGTGTACACAACTGTACTATGTTCTTCTTGTTTCACTGTTGCAGTCATTACATTTGGGTAGATTCCCAAACCTATGGTTGGGAGGAGGAATTTAGATAGCATTAGGACCAGCTATAAGACCCTGCAAGACTGCAGTGGCAAAGCCAGCTCTGGATTTAGAGAAAATTGGCAAATGATGATGCTTGGTGAAAGTATGTACAGAACTCCAGGTAGCAGCTTCTAGGATGTCCCTGGTAGGGACGCCTCTGAGAAAGGCTGTAGAGGTAAGATGCAGTCCTGGTGGAGTGAGGTCTGATCCCCTGGGGGATAGGTTTTCCATGGTGCTTATAGCAGAAAAGAATGCAATGGCCTATCCATTTAGAAATGGTTTGCTTTGAAATAGCCTCCCCCTCTGCCCCTGCAGCAAATGCCACCAGCAGTTGTTCAGATTTCCTTTGAGGTTTAGTCCTGTCCAAGTAGAATCTAAGTTGTCTGTGCACATCTAAGGAATGCAGTATCCGTTCCCCTTTCTTCTGTGGATTAGGAAAGAAGGTTGGCAAATGAATAGACTGACTAAGAGCCACACTGGATACCACCTTGGGCATGAAGGATGAATTGGTTCTGAGGGACACCCTGTCCACATGAAAGATGATGAAAGGCTCCACTGCCTTAAGGGCCTGTAATTCAGATACCCTTCTAGCTGAAGTGATTGCTACAAGGAAAGCTGTTTTCTAAGAAACAACTTTTAAGTCTGCAGTAGCAGCTGGCTCGAAAGGAGGTAGACTGAGTTTCTCCAAAACAAAGTTAAGGTCCCAGGCTGGGGTTGGAGCTCTCCTGGGTGATCTCAAATTTGTGGCCCCTCTGAGGAACTGCTTGAGCAGTGGATGAGAGAAGAGGGGAGGTTCTGTGTTATAATGAGCTGAAATGGCTGAGGAGTGGAGTTTAATGGAGGAAAAAGACAGGCCCTTGTGAAGCATCTCAGTTAAGTATTGTAAAATCTGAGGTAAATTGGGCACTGCTGTGTTCATCCCTTGAGATTGGTTCCAGGCACAGAATCTGTTCCATTTTTCAGCTGCTGTGCTCATCCCTTGAGATTGGTTCCAGGCACAGAATCTTTTCCATTTTTCAGCATAAGATTTTCTAGTACTAGGCCTCCTTGCCTCTAAAATGATATCCATCACATGTTTACTGAGTGATGGTAAAGGAGAGATTATGTAATTAGCCAGGCTGTAAGGTTCAGTGTTAGAAGATGAGGGTGCAGAATCTGGTTCTCCTGCTGAGACAACAGGGAAGGAGTCTGAGGCAGGTGCCATGGGGATAACAGAGACACACTGCGCAGGAGGGGGTACCAGTGTTGGCGCGGCCAGTCTGGAGCAATCAAAATCATCCTTGGTTTGTCCTGTTTGATTTTTGAGCAGAGGCAGAGGGGGGAAGGCATACACTGATAGGTTTTTCCAGCTGAGGGACAGAGCATCCACTTTCCAGGCTTGTTTGTGGGGAGTCCTTGTGCAAAATTTGTCCAATTGGTAGTTTTCGGGAGAGGCAAACAGGTCTATATCTGGGTCCCCCATTTGTTTGTCAACATGTTGAAAATCCTTGGTTCCAGTTTCCACTCGTGTGGGTACATGAGGTTTCTGCTTAGTCCGTCTGCCAGTGTATTTAATTTTCCTGGCAGGAATTGAGCTTGTAGTTGCACTTGGTAGCTCAAGGCTGTGTTCCACAATGCCATGGATAGTCTGCAGAGGAGGTAAGAATGTGTACCCCCCTGCTTGTTTATGTACCACATAACAGTGGTGTTGTCCGTCTTTACCATTAGTTGTGCTGGAAGAATGTGGTCCTTGAAGGCTGTCAGAGCATTCTGCACAGCTAACATTTCTTTTTGATTGATATGCAGGTGCATTTGACTTGGGTTCCATTTGCCCTTTATGCACTTCCCTGACAGGTGAGCCCCCCCCATGCATAGTCTGATGCATCTGCTGTTAGGGTTTGGGTGGCAGGGGGTGGTGTGAAAGGTAGACCCTTGTTTTGGTGGCAGGCCTCCGTCCACCAAAGGAACTCAAGGCATAGGCAATGTATGATAGGAATCATTCCTTCTAGATCCTGAGAGTGTTGATACCATAGGCTTTTTAGATACCACTGTAGTTTCCTCATATGCAGTCTTGCATATGGAATTAGAAGAATGCAGGAGGCCATGAACCCCAAGGATTGCAGTATTTGTCTTGCAGATAGCGGGGTTTTTGTCGCCACTTGTTTGAAGTAGGTTGCCAAATGAATTTGTTTCTCTGGTGTGAGGTAAGCCATCTGGGAAGTTGTATTCATGCTTGCTCCCAGGAATATAATTTGTTGACAGGGCACCAAGTGTGATTTCTTTTTGTTTATGGTGTACCCCAGACAAGTTAGAACCCTTTGTACAAAGGCCAGATGATTCAAAAGTATGTCCTGGCTTTCTGCCTGAATTAGACAATCGTTCAGGTATGGGTATATTTGAATATTTCCTTGTCTGCAAAATGCAATAACTGGAGCTAGGCACTTTGTGAATACCCTGGGCAGAGTAGATAAGCCAAAGGGCAGTGCAGAGAATTGATAGTGCGTGTAACATGCTTTGAAGCGTAGGTATCTTCTGCAAGATTCCCTGATAGGGATGTGCAGGTATGCTTCTTTTAAATCTAGTGTTGCCAACCAGACATCTTTGCCTAGCATAGGAAATAATTGGTGAAGAGTCAGCATCTTGAATTTTGGAATTGCCAAAAAGGTGTTTACAGTAGACAGGTCCAGGACAGGACGCCATGAATTGTCTTTTCTGGGTACCAGAAAAAGTCTCGAGTAGAAACCTTGTCCCTTTTCCTCTTCTGGTACCAGTTGAATAGCCCCCATGCTTAAGAGAGAAAGTACTTGTTTTTCGGCCTCTGCCCACTGATTTGGGGGTAGGTCCGGCCACCCGCTTGGTGTTGGCAATGTGTGGAAGTGAAATCTGTATCCCTGGGACACTATTTAAAACCCATTTGTCCTGGGTAATGAGTTCCCAATTCTTTGTATGAAGAGCAATCGTTCCCCCCGAAGGGGTAGTCAGTTGATAAATGCTTGGAAATGTTAAAAGGAAGTCATTGAGACAGTTTACCATAGGGGGGAGTCTTATTACTCCCAGATTTGGAAGTGGAGGCCCCCCACTGCTTAGTTGTGTGTATCCCCTGGGACTGAAACCTGAGGTTTTTGCTGTGTCTGGGTTTGGCTTGAGAAGACCTGGAAGGGGCTGGAAAGGACCAATTCTTAGAGGGCCAGTGCCTACTAAATCTAGGAGGCATGATCTTGCAAGAAATCTTTAACAGTTTGCATAGACTTAGCTTTATCTTCCATCTTTTTAAGAACTTCCTCAGCCTTGTTGCCAAACAGGCGGTCCTGATTTAAGGGAGCATCCAACAATTTAGCTTTAACATGATCAGGCAAAGATTGCTCCTTAAGGCAAGCATGCCTTCTGAGCACAGACCCAGTAACAGCAGCCCTGCAAGAGGCCTCTAATGAATCATATCTACATTGCAAAGTATGTTTTTCAAACTGTTCAGCAGAATGCATTAAATCCTGTAATTCTTTATTTTCCACACAGTCAGTAATTTTCTGTTTAAGCAATCCAATAACATGTTGCTGATACTTTAACATATGAAACTGGCAGTTTAAAGCCCTAATGGAGAAGTGTAAACCTTCTTATCCATCTATCCAGCTCCCTGGAGTCTCTATCAGAAGGGGTAGGATTTTTAGCAGTAGAAGCCTTAATGCCTTTGGGCCCCTGTGAAATAGTCTCTGGATCTGCAATAGGATTTTTAAAAAGGAACTTGTGGGACTCAGGGACCCTGTAGTATCTGTCAGGTATTCTGGGAGCAGGAGGCAAGGAATAGTACAGTTGTGTACACTTACCACAAATGTAGATGTTTGAGTGTATTCACTGTTGCAGTCATTACATTTGGGTAATCTGCTGGCAGGTTGCCCTCAGTCGGCCTGATTAACAAAGTCTTGGGTCCTGCGTCGGTTGCTGTCCCTTCTTCCATGACGTCAGGTCGTCAGCGGTATAAAACATGCAGCCGACGCCATTTTCATCAGTTTTTCTTGCCCCAGATGTCAGGTGCCCTTCAAATGGGGAGCAAAATAATATATATATATATATATATATATATATATATATATATATATATATATATAGATACATACATATGTAATTTAGAACACAAAAAATATACCTCCAAATAAAAGCAAATACATCAAAAAGGCTTTTGAGCATAGTAACAGAAAGAAGAAGTATAAAAAGAGAAAAGTAGGGGGCTGGCGGGTAGGTAACCAGGACTGCAACAGTGAATACACTCGAACATCTACATTTATGGTAAGTGTACACAACTGTACTATGTTCTTCATGTTTCACTGTTGCAGTCATTACATTTGGGTAGAATCCCAAAGCTATGGTTGGGAGGATGGAATTATACAGCATTAGGAGCAGCTATAAGGCCCTGCAGGACAGCAGTGGCAAAGCCTGCTCTGGATTTAGAGAATATAGGTAAATGGTAATGCTTGGTGAACGTATGAACTGAGCTCCAGGTAGCAGCTTCTAGAATGTGTCTGGTAGAACCCCTCCGAGAAAGGCTGCAGAAGTAGATGCAGCCCTGGTGGAACAGGATCTGATCCCCTTGGGGACAGGTTTACCATGATACATGTAGCAGAAACAAATGCTATGGCTTACCCATTTTGAAACTGTCTGCTTTGAGATAGCCTTTCCCTTTGCCCCTGCAGCAAATGCCACCAGTAGTTGCTCAGATTTTCTTAGAGATTTTGTCCTGTTCAAGTAGAATCTTAGTTGTCTGTGTACATGCAATGAATGCAGAATCCGCTCCCCCTTGTTCTGTGGATTTGGGAAAAAAGTTGGCAGATAAATGGTCTGATTAAGAGCCACACTAGATACTACTTTAGGCATAAAGGATGGATTGGTCCTGAGCGCTACCCTGTCCGGGTAGAAAATAATAAAAGGCTCCACTGCCATGAGAGCCTGTCATTCTGAGATCCTTCTAGCTGAAGTGACTGCTAAAAAAAGCTGTCTTCCAAGAGAGAAATTTTATGTCCGCAGTAGCAGCTGGCTCAAAAGGAGGCAGGGTGAGTTTTTCCAACACAAAACTGAGGTCCCATGCAGGAGTTGGTGCTCTCCTGGGAAGTCTTACATTTTTGGCCCCTCTGAGACACTGCTTTAGCAGGGGATGAGGAAAAAAAGGGAGGCTCTGTGTTGTAATGAGCTGAAATGGCAGACCCATGGATTTTTATGGAAGAGAAAGATAGGCCCTTGTGAAGCATCTCAGTTAAATAATGCAGAATCTGAGGAATATTGGGCATTTCTGTGCTTATTCCTTGGGCCTGATTCCAGGCACAGAATCTTTTCCATTTATCAGCATAAGATTTTCTAGTGCTAGGCCTTCTAGCCTCCAAAATGACATCCAACACAGGTTTGCTGAGAGATGTAACTGGTGAAATTAGTTGATTAGCCATGCTGCAAGATTCAGAGTTTGGAGATGAGTGTGTAGAATTTGAAAGTTCTGCTGAGACAGTAGATAAGGTGTCTGAGGCAGGTACCACGGAGGAAGATGTGACATATTGCGTAGGAGCAGGTACCAGTGTTGGCGAGGCCAGTCTGGAGCAATCAGAATCATTTTTGTTTTTTCCTGTCTGACTTTTAGTAGAACTTTGGAGAGCAAAGGCAGAGGAGGAAAAGCATAGACTGATAGGTTTTTCCAGCTGAAGGATAGAGCACCCACTTTCCAAGCTTTTTTGTGATGGATTCTTGTGCAGAATTTGTCCAACTGTTAGCTTTGGGGTGAGGCAAAAAGATCTATGTCTGGGCTCCCCCATTTGCGTGTCAACATACTGAAGATTTGCGGATCCAGTTTACTTTCGTGTAGGTCCATAAGATTTCTGCTTAGTTCGTCTGCCAGAGTATTTTGCTTTCCTGCAGGAATTGAGCTTGAGATGTATTTGGTAAGTCAAGGCTGTGTTCCACAAGTCCATGGTTAGTCTGCAAAGGGGGTAGGAATGGGTACCCCCTGCTTGTTTATGTACCACATGACTGTGGTGTTGTCCGTCTTTATCAGTAGTCGCCCTGGATGAAGAAAGTCCTTGAAAGCTGTCAGAGCATTCTTTACAGCTAGCATATCTTTCTGGTTGATATGCAGGTGCATTTGATTTGGGCTCCATTCGCCCTGAATGCATCTCCCTGCCACATGCGTCCCCCAAGCATAGTCTGATACATCTGTAGTCAGGGATTGGGTGGCAGGGGTTGGAATGAATGACAGTCCCTTGTTTTGGTGACAGGCCTCTGCCCACCATAGGAACTCTTGCTGCAGGCAAGGAATGATAGGAATCATTGTTTCCAGGCTGTGACAATGTTGACTCCATAAGCTTTTTAGGTACCATTGAAGTTTCCTCATATGCAGTCTTGCATATGGAATTAGAAAAATGTAGGAAGCCATGAACCTGAAGGCCTGCAGAATTTGTCTTGCAAATAACTGGGTTTTTGTGGCCACTTGTTTGAAGTAAGTCATCAATTGGATTTGTTTGTCTGGCGTGAGGTAAGCCATCTGGGCAGTTATATTCAAGCTTGCACCCAGGAATGGAATTTTTTGAGAGGGTACCAGTTGTGATTTCTTTTTGTTTATGGTGTACCCCAGGCAAGTTAGAAGCCTTTTTACAAACGCCAAATGCTGTAGAAGAGTGTCCTCGTTTTCTGCCTGAATTAGAAAATCGTCCAGATAAGGATAAATTTGAATGTTTATTTGTCTGCAAAATGCAATTACTGGTGCCAGGCACTTTGTGAAGACCCTGGGTGCAGCAGATAAGCCAAAGGGCAGTGCAGAGAACTGGTAATGCAAATAGCCTGCTTTGAAGCGGAGGTATCTTCTGCAAGATTCCCTGATTGGGATATGCAGGTAAACCTCTTTTAAGTCTAGAGTTACCAACCAGGCATCCGTGCCTAGCATAGGCAGTAACTGTTGTAGGGTCAGCATCTTGAATTTTGGAATGTCCAGGAAAATATTTAGAATGGATAAGACCAGAATTGGACACCATGATTTGTCTTTTCTGGGTACCAGGAAAAGTCTTGAATAAAAACCTTGTCCTTTTTCCTTTTCTGGTACTGATTGAACAGCCCCCATATCCATGAGGGACATAACTTGTTTCTGGGCCTCTGCTCACTGATTTGGAGGCAGATCTTGCCATCCGTTTGGAATTGGCAACGTGTGGAAATGAAATCTGTATCCCTGGGATACTATATTTAAAACCCACTTGTCCTGGGTAATTAGATGACAATTTTGTGCATGAAGAGCTAATTTTCCCTCCAAAGGGGCTGCCAAAAGATAAGTGCTTGGAAATGGCAGAGGAAAGTCATTGAGACTGTTTACCATAGGGAGTGCCTTGCTACTTCCAGATTTGGAGGTGGAGGCACCCCATTATTATGTTCTGTAAGTTCCTTGTGACTGAAACCTGGAGCCTTTGGAGTGTCTGGTTTGACCTGAGTGGCTCTAGTGGGTACTGGAAAGGACCAATTCTTAGTAGGCCAGTGCCTACTGAACCTGGGTGGCTGCCCTTGTAGGAAATCTTTTGCAGTTTGCATAGATTTAGCTTTGTCTTCCATCTTTTTCAAAACTTCTTCTGCCTTATTACCAAATAGACTGTCCTGTTGTAAAGGAGCATCCAACAATTTTGCTTTAACATGATCAGGCAGATTTTGCTCCTTGAGCCAAGCATGCCTTCTTATCGCAGATCCAGTTACAGTGGCCCTGCAAGAGGCCTCCATGGAATCAAAACCACATTGCAAAGTATGCTTTCCAACTTGTTCAGCTGAATGCAATAAATCCTGTAACTCTTTATTTTCCACATAGTCAGAAATCAACATCATTTTCTGTTTAAGTAAGCCCATGACATGCTGCTGGCCTCTTTTTGGATTCTGAAAAATCCTGACTCCCCAATGAAAATGTTCCGTTAAGAAAAATCCTCAGGAGGAGAAGCAGAAGGGATGGATTCTTCTGCATCAGAGTCCGAATAAGATAGAATAGATAATTCCTGATCAGAAGAGGAATCAGAAAAAAATGGAAACATGATCTGAAGATTCATAATCAGTGCCTTGCCTAGGCCTCTTAGCAGGAGGGGGTTGGGAACCCCTGATAAAGGTAATTAAATCCTCAGCCATTTTGATCATTTGTTTTTTAGGCATAGGGGCCTGAGCACATGGCCCATGTATCGGTTTTTTAGACATAGAAGTTGGTTTTGGCCTTGTTTCTGAGGATGGTGTTGGTTTAATCTACAAATCTTTAAGCCTGAAAATACCCTCAGAAGCTGGTGCCTGCTCAGCGGCTCTGGACCCATCTAAGGGAGAGACACCCGCGGGTTCAATACTTCAAGTGTCTCGCGGCATACTGGACTCCAAATTGGTCTCAGTAGAGGCCTGCAAATCAAAAGTAGTGGGTATCAGGGGCTGCAAAAGCGCCTCATTGACTACCGGTGAACTGGCGACTGGCTTAGGAGAAGCTTCATCCTCTGTTTTGGACCTCAACGGTCTATTTCTGTCTTTTTCATTGCGTTTTTGTGAAGTCCGGTAGTCTGATTGCTAACCGATGACATTTCTGGATAGTTAAATCTTGAGCCAAAACATTTAGATGCAAAAATATACTGACGCTTAATAGAGCGTTGGTTAAATTTAGCACAAAACCAACAGCAAGGCACGTTGTGGTCAGGGCCTAGGCAAGGAATACAGTCCAAATGAAAATCCTTATGAGGTATTTGCTTCCCACAAGTAATACAATTATTAACTTTTACTGACATCGGTAAGGAGCAAGAAAAAGTTTCCCCAACGGGGTACTTAGGCTTTAGGTTGAAGACTTCGGTTCTGAAGCTCGAAAACGAAAATTTCAGGAGTCGGCCGACCGGCACTTGCGAACTGCTTCTGCTTCAGGCACCGTGCGGCAAGAAAGACTGATGAAAATGGTGTCGGCTGCATGTTTTATACCCCTGATGACCTGACATCATGGAAGAAGGGACAGCAACCGACGCAGGACCCAAGACTTTGTTAATCAGACTGACTGAGGGCAACCTGCCAGCAGATTACCCAAATGTAATGACTGCAACAGTGAAACACGAAGAACATCAGGGGCCAAACTAGATTCCGAAAAAGCATCATCAACAATGTCTACTACAGGAGGAATAGCTAAAGGCCTATGCTGAGGTAGGAGAAGGAAATCCCTAAGCCTGTTTTTTGAATCAGAAAAATCCTGGCTTTCCCAGTGGAAATGCTCCCTTAGAGTATGTAAGGTTTCCCCAAAAGAAAAATCCTCAGGAGGGGAAGCAGAGGGAATGGAGTCCTCTGCATCAGAATCTTCATAAGTAGATAAGGGCAAATCCAAATCATCAGAAGAATCAGAAAAAACAGAATCCTGGTCAGAAGATTCATAATCAACTTCAGTCCTAGGTCTCTTAGAACAGGGGGTTGGCTACCCCTGATAAGAATTATTAGATCTTCAGCCATTCTTATCATTTGTTTTTTAGGCATAGAGGCCTGAGCATATGGCCCGGGCGTCATTTTTTTAGGTATGGTTCGAGATTTAGGCCTAAGTAAAGAAGGAGGCATTGGTTTGATATGCAAGTCAGTAGGCCTTAATACACCCTCAGAAGCCAGTGCCTGCACAGCGGCTCCGGACCCATCCAAGGTAGAGACATCCGTGGGTTCCTTAGTTGAAGCATCTCACGGCATACTGGACTCCGAATGGGTCTCAGTAGAGGCCTGCGAATCAGAAGTAGCGGGTATCAGGGGCTGCGAAAGCGCCTCACTGAGTACTGGCGAACTAGCGACTGGCTTAGAAGAAGCTTGTCAGCAGTTTTGGACTTCGGCAGCCTGTCTCTGTCTTTATCTTTGCGTTTTTTTGGAATCTCGGTAGTCAGATGGATAAACGACGACATTTCTGGATAATTAAACGGAGAACAGAAATATTTAGAGGCGAAAATATATCGATGACGGATAGTGTGCTTATTAAATAAGGCACAAAACTGACAGCAAGGTACGTCGTGGTCAGGGCCAAGGCAAGGGATACAGTACGAATGAAAATCTTAATGAGGTATTTGCTTTCCACAAGTAATGCAATTATTAACTTTTACTGACATCGGTAAGGAGCAAGAAAAAGTTTCCCCAATGGGGTACTTAGCTTTAGTTGAAGACTTTGGTTCTGAAACTAGAAAACGAAAATTTCAGGAGTCGGCCGACCGGCACTTGCAAACTGCTTCTGCTTCGGGCACCGCATGGCAATAAAGACTGATGTAATGGCATCGGTTGCATGTTTTATACCCCTGACGACCTGACGTCATGGAAGAAGGGACAGCAACCGACGCAGGATCCAAGACTTTGTTAATCAGGCCGACTGAGGGCTACCTGCAAGCAGATAACCCAAATGTAATGACTGCAACAGTGAAACATGAAGAAGATCCAATGCTAACTTGGCCAATAGGGAGTCACCAACAAGATTTTTGGTCTGTCCTGCTGGATCTTCAGCAGGACCTTCTGTACAACTGGGAATGGGGGATATGCATACAGAAACTTCCCCTTCCAAGAGATTGAGAAGGTATTTGCTGCCATCGCCTGAGGGTGTGGGAGTCTGGTGCAGAAGAAAGGAAATTGCCTACTGATGGAGGAGGCAAACAGGTCTATTTGAGGTGTACCCCACTGGTGGACCAGGTCCAGGATGACATCCCCGTGAAGCATCCATTTGTGGTTGTTTGTTATGGATCTGCTGAGGGAGTCTGCCTGGGAGTTCTGTTGCGAAGGAATGTAAACAGCCTACAGGGTAACTCCCTGGGAGGTGGCCAGTTCCCACACCAAGAGAGCTAGTCTGCAAAGCAAGTAAGATTTGGTCCTCCCTGTTTGTTGAGATACCACAGCACTGTGGTATTGTCTGTAAAGATCTTTAGTGGCCCTTGTTGTAGACTGGATTGGAAGGCTTGCAAGGCCAGGAGTATTGTCCTCATCTCTTGGATATTGATGTGTTCTTTTTTGTGTGGTCCTGGCCAAAGCCCCTGCACTTTCAGATGGTCCAGAGTTGATCCCCAGCCCAAGTCTGAGGTATCTGTCTGCATAATCTGTTTGGGTTGAGGTGGCTGGAGAGGAAGACCTGAACTAAGGTCCACTTGCTTCAGCCACCACTAGATTTCTAGTCTGAGGCAGGGTAGGAGGGGAACCCTGTACTCCAAGAGGTGGGAGTGCTGAGTCCAGACTAACCTTGGGTACCTCTACAACTTCCTCACATGGAATCTTACTAATAGTAACATGGGGATAGTGGCTGTCATGTAGCCCAGGAGCCTGAGGTACTGCCTTGCTGTCAATTCTGTTGTTTAGAGGACCAGAAGTAGGTGCTAGGTTAAGCTTTCCACCTTTTGGGGGAGGAGGTAGGCTTTCATGATGTCTGTGCGAATCCTGCACCCCAGGAAGACAATGTCTTGGGAAGGTTCCAGATGGGATTTTGCGAAGTTGAGCTGAAATCCCAGGGATTGTAGGAGGGTAATGGCAAGTTGTGTGTGTTACAGGAGGGTCTCCTTGCAATCTACCTGTACGAGCAGGTCGTCCAGATAAGGGAATATCTGGATTCCTTTTGTCCTGCAAAAGGCAATAACTGGGGCCAGACATTTGGTGAATACTCTGGGTGCCGTGGAATGCCCAAAGGGCAAGGCAGAAAATTGAAAGTGAGAAGGGCCCACAGACAGCCTCAGGTATTTCCTGAAATTGGGCTTTAGGGGGATGTGAAGGTAGGCATCCTTTATATCTAGGGTGGCCATGAACCCTTGGGGAAGGAGTGGAAAAGAGTTGGTAAGGTCAACATCCTGAAAGTAGGAATCTGAAGGAAGAGGTTGAGTAGACAGAGGTCCAGAATTGGTCTCCAAGAACAATCTTTTCTTGGCACTAGGAAAAGTACAGGCAGCAATAGGTGTAGTTGTTGTTTTGGAGGTTGTGCTATACCCCTTCACTTTGAGGGCAAAAGCCAAGTCATAAAATACCCATTTTGTATTATTGAAAGGACCCATTTGTCTGAGGTTATGAATGTCCACACTGGAAGACAGTGAGACAGACGCACCGAGAGAGGGAGGGGGTGGGGGTTTTAAGGTTAGCAGGTAGTCAGACACTACCTGCCCCGTCTTGAAAGGGCTGCCTCTGGCTAGAGGAGGGGAAAGCTCTGGCAGGAGTGGGTTGCTTCCTAGTTGTTTTTCTGGGCCTTGTGGGAGCAGCAGGATGAGTGTGCTTTCTAATAAATTGTGTTTTTGCTGGATAATTCCTCTGGAATTTTGGAATAGGAGAGACCAGCAGGTGTTTTAAATCCTGCATCTCTTTTCCCATCTGCTGTAGTGACTTAAATAAATCAGCCACTTTTGTACCAAACAGAGCTATATTGTCCAGAGGGGCATCAACCAGCTTTGCTCTAAAGTCGTCTGGTATGGGCTGGAGGTGTAGCCATTAGTACCTTCTCAAAGCAGATGCTGATGCTGCTGACCTGGCTGAGGCCTCAGCAGCATTGTAACTGCACTTTATGGAGTGCCTGGTAGCCTGGGAGTTGACAGCAAGAAGGGAAGATAGTGAAGCTATGGCAGCAAAATCTGGGGAATCAGACAATTCCTTCGATGCTTTCTCCAGAAGGGATAAGGCATATTTAGCTGCGTGTGTCTGGTACTTAGTAGCCCCTGAAGGCCAGAGTAGCAGAGGTGTAAATTTTCTTACCCAGACGTTACATGGTTTTGCTGTTTTTGTCAGCAGGAAGAATGGTGGTGGTAGGTAATAGTTTAGAGGCCTTATCCATGGAGATGGTGGCAGAGTCTGATAAGAAACTTAGCAGTCTCAGGGACTTTATAAAAACTATGAGGTCTGTGTGGACCAGGGGGTTTTGAGTCAGGGTTCAAGGATACAGCAGAGAAGGCATCCAGGAAGGCAGGCAGAATTGGAGGAACAGCAGTTGAAGTTGGGGAATCCATCTGAATGAGGTCATAATACCTTTTTTGAACCTCAGTCATTTTAGATGATTCCCACTTAAAATGGTAATAGTCTCCCTAAAGGTCAAATCCTCAGTTGGGGAGTCAGGATCAATGGATTCTTCCTCTGCGGAGCCGTATCCCAAGGGAGAAGAAAGCTGAGAAGTATAAGAGAGTGATTCTCAGATGAATCAAAAATTTCCTCCTCTTCCCCCCTCCTCTTCAATCAGGGGTCTGATGTTTGAGGCCTTGGGCTTAGTATAGGAGGAGGGATGGTCGAAGTCCCTGTAGTGGTAGATCATAAGGCCATGAAAGCATTAAACAAACTTTGGCTGAAAGCCTGCCAGTCAGGCATGCTTTCAGTAGTAGGTGAAATGTGTTTTCTTTTTTCCTTCCTTTTGAGAGGCCTGGTGGGCGTCTGAAGGGAGGAAGGCCTGGAATCGGGCAACTGTAAGGAACCAGAGGGATCCGACAGACCAACGGAAATCGCTGGTTCCCCCCCTGGCATTGGAAAAGCCTCTACGGATGTGTCCTCCATGTGGGATTGTGCAGCTTATGTGGAGGTACCCCCTGTATCTGAGGTGGCGGAGCCCGAATCCTCAACCAGGCCGACATTAGCCACAGGCTGAGAGTCGGACGCAAGAGGAGCAGTGGTAGGCCTGAGAGTCTTGGCCTTCTTTTTCAGTGATATGGCAGGTACATCGGCGGAACCCTCCATAGCTAAGGCTAATTGTTTTAAATGTTGATTTTCCAGACAAAGGTTGAGTGCACGCAGATGGCTGTGCAAAGCTTTGGGCACAAATGCTTGGAAAATGGAGCAGGCGATGTAGTTGTGCGACTGATCTAATCAGAAAAGACACTGATCGTGGGCATCCTTGTGGGGTATCTGATGTTCGCACTTACTCTTGCCCTTTCTGGATGACATGGACAAGCACTAAAATAAAGAAAATGACTGAAAAGGTTCCCCAATGGGGCACTTATCTGATTCCTTTGCAATTCAATGGCTTGTAAGGCAGGAGCACCTGACGTTCGACTGGCGGCTGAGAAATTCTGAGGGCTGGTGTGTGCAGATGTCACTTTTATGGCCCACATTCCACTAGCCATGTAAGACGTCCCACGCACCATACAGTGACTAAAACCTTTTGTATACTGGCCAGACCTTCAGGTAGCAAGAGGAGTAAACCCATATATGATGAATACTGCAACATGTAAACAGAAGGACATCCCTGCTTCAGTAGAAAGACCAAAAGTTAAAGCAGAAAACTGAAATAAACTGTATTTGTAGGGCATAACATTTTAAGTACTTTCTGTGATCTGGATGACTGGGAATATGAAGAAAAGTGTACTTGAAGTCCAGGATCACCAGGAAAGTTTGTGGAATAATCACTTGAAAGAGGAGACTGAAAAGCAAACATCTTGAAATTTGGTACAGTTAAAGTGTCAAGGACTGATAAATCCGTAATAAGCCTTAATATACCCTTCTTTCATGGAACCAGGAGAAGTCTAGAATAGAATCTCTTTCTCTCTTAGTGTTGAAGATCCAATTCTATAGTTCACTGCTGATACATTCCTGCAATGTTGGCCAAACCAGAAGATTTTGGTTTGGGGCATTTGTGGAATTCCAGAATGGGACTGAGGGAGATTCTACATTAATTTGCAGCCATTTTCTATAATATTAAGAACCAATTTCAGATTATCAATTCCTAAAAAGGCAGAGACTGAGAACATTTCCTCGAAAATCTGGGAGGAAACTGGCTAATGTGGAGAGGGAGATGGAAGAGGGAACCGAAAGTCACAAGACAGAATATGCATCAGTAAAGGGACTTTTAGATACTATGAAATCTGCTTTGGATTGTCTTGGAACTTCTTTTTGGGGAATTTCTTACTCTTCTGATAGTATTTTTCATCCCAGTGAAAAAATGCCCTGCCTTAGAAGGATAGTCGGAAAAAAATCCTCTGTTTCACCACAGCTGTAAAAATGTTAAAAACAAACTTTAATCTTCAGTAAAAACAACAAAAGCAGGAGCACAGTAAAATTCCCTGATAAGCGCTTTTGGCGTACTAGCCTTCATCAGATCATATGTCTTAGCTTGCTCACCCTGAATTTAAAGACAGAATAAACCAATCAATGTTCTAGACACAGTCATAACCAATGAAAACTCATTAGTTTGCATGCAGCATATCTCCTGTGTCTTGCTGTGAGCCAATCATTATTGTATCTCAAGGTATCAAATGTCTGGTATCCTAGTGACAGAACTATCCAATAGCAGCAAAGTTAATTATTTGCACACAGCATAAATCCTGCTTCTTGTTATAGCCAATCATATTTATGCCTTCAAATATCCAATCTACAATTTTTAATTGAATTTTTAACGTAATATTTTTATGTTTTGTCAAGTTGTTCTGCGAATATATCTACATAATTTGCAGTTTAATTATTCAAGGCAGAGACTGATAAAAAAACAAGGAATGCTGTAGCAGTGATAATACTCTTTGTGGTTCATTATTTTATGCTGAATTGTGACCAGGCAGTATTTTCTATAGAACAAGGAGTAAATGGCTAAGAATACTTCAGGAGGCATAGAGTATGTTACTCTGAAAACCACATGGATACATGTATTAATTCGCTATACTGTGTAATACACACATAACAGGAATTTATATGCAAGAGCACCAATGCTATTGCACCTATAAAACTGCATCATATGTGCTTCTGTGAAGTACTGCATATTGTTGAATGAACTGAATAACAATATGTTCTGGCAACCAAAGGAATTCAGTCCCTTCGATGCTATTGGATAGCTACAGGACAAGAAAATTGTAGCATGGATATTTGAAGGCATAAATATGATTCGCTATAACAAGAAGCAGGATTTATGCTGTATGCAAATCATTAACTTTGTTGCTATTGGATAGTTCTGGCACTAGGATACCAGACATTTGATACCTTGAGACACAATAATGATTGGCTCACAGCAAGACACAGGAGATATGCTGTATGCAAACTAATGAGTTTTCATTGGTTATGACTATGTGTCTGGAACATTGATTGGTTTATTCTGTCTTTAAATTCAGGGTGAGCACAGCTAAGACATATGATCTGATGAAGGCTAGTAAGCCGAAAGCACTTATCACGGAATTTTACTGTGCTCCTGTTTTTGTTGTTTTTACTGAAGATTAAAGTTTGTTTTTAACATTATTACAGCTGTGGTGGAACAGAGGATTTTTTCCTACAACATTTCTACATTTATGCTCGGAGCCTTCAGCAATACAGCTACATTTTCTTCATGCCTTAGAAGGATAGTCCATTTGGAATTTAGGCACCACTGAAAGAAAAAAATGCTTAAAGTTCTGTATTATTTTACCTCTTTCTTTTAGGTTTTTAAAAATTTCAGCAGCAGCTGGAACAAAAAGGCTCTCTCTCTCCAGGAGTACATCTAACATCTCAGCCTTAACATCTTCCAGCAAGGACTGTAGATATAAGCAGAGTATCTCCTTAGAGCCATTAGCTGCATCCTTGGATGAATCATCAGCTGCATCATAACCACATTTTATACAATGTCTTGTTGCTTGGGTATCAGAGTTGAGTAAAGGCAAAAGAGAAGATTTACTGTCTGAATCAGGGAATTCAGAGATTAACTTATTCACATTGTCTAAAAGGGATAGTAGGTACCTAGACATGAGTCTAACAGTTAATTACACAGAAAAAGTGTAGCAGAAGTGTACAAATTCTTCCCGTGCCTGTCCATAGCACTGACTTATCTTCAGCTGGTAGACTAACACGAATGTTGACATCCTGCAGGCAAAACATTCTATATTGAAAATGGAAACATCAACTTCCTAGTATGCATGTGCCAAGGTTGCTTCTCAGCACATGCAAATACTACTTAAAAAAAAAACTCACACCCCATGACAATTTATACAAAGTATGGAAATATTCCTCTACCAGAGGACTGTCGATCCGACACACCTGTCAACTATCTGTATAGTCGACGTCAACCAAAATCCCTGTCAACCAAACCAAAGGAACCCATAGCACTATTCTGCCTGTCATTGGGTAAAGGATTAGTAAAGAGAAGAAGCTTGGATGCTTTGTCAAACTCAACAGATACAACATCCAGATCTTAGAGGGATTTCTATTCAAAAGCATGTGGGTATCTGGTACCTTACAATTAATTTTTTGGGGGCTGGTAGTTGTGACTCAGGGTTAAGACCAGTTGTCAAGTGTCTCATAGGACCTCAAACACAGGAGGAATAGCTGAAAGCTTGGGAACACCCATGTTTAGCAAGTCCCAATATCATTTTTGCAAGTCAGACACCGGCTTGCCTTCCCACTGAAAATGTGGCATCATCTTTAAGACACTGTCCCCAAAAGACAAGTTATCTAAGTGGAGAATCCAGGGGAAGAGTATCCTATCCAACAATTCCTTAGTGAAAGCTCTATCTTCCATCACTTCCAGTTTGTCTTTTACCTACCGAGGAGAGTTTCCTGGTATTTATCCACATGGGACTGGCAACTGACAGCTCACATAACCAGAGTGGTTTAAGTAAGGACTTTTTTGCCAAACCTATCTAGGATGCTACCTACCTTCTCAGTTGGCAAGAGTCTTTCAGAAATGCTACCTTTTCTTCCCTTAGGACCCAAAGACACCACTTCTGGGTCCTCCACAGGTTTCTTAAAAAGGTGCTTGTGGGAATCCAGAATCCTATAAAAAGATCTGGTTTCTAGTCAGGCTGCAGGAAACAGTCAATAATGACATTGCCATCACCTCTAAGTCTGAAGGAGCAGCCAGAGGCTTGGGCTCAGGGAGCCTAAGACCATCTATAACCCTTTTCTTTGATTGGGGAAATCCTAAGTCTCCCAGTTGAAGAACGTCTTCATGGAATGTTTCTCAAAAGGTGAAATCATCAGGTAGTGAAGCTGAGGCAAGATTTTCATCTGAATTGCAAGAATCACTGGATTCCTGCAGAGAAAGGTCCCTTTTTCTTTTCCCAGGAGAATATTGTGTAGCAGAAGTCCAGTTCTGGCTAATCTGTCTGGATATCATAACATCCATGAGACCCTCAGCTAGCTTAACAAGGTCCTGTGTGCAAGGTCTGGTGAGACTGAGACCCAGATGACCTAGACTGTGGCAAGTTGGATGTAGCATTCTTGGGTTCAGCTTTGGCTCTGGCTTTGGGTGTGACACTAAATATACTCAGCCCAGGTCATGAACAGGTGGTTACAGCCTCTCCTGGTCAGCTGAAGATCCCTATATAAAATGTGGAATTCCACTTCCTCCTTGACAGTCTTGTAACAGACATCAGAAGCAGGGATCTGCACACTGATCCAAGACACAAGAGACAAATTAAGTCCAACAGTGGAGGAGGCTACGAAGATGCCTCTCCTCCTTCGCCAATCATGAGCCTGGGTGGAATGGCCAATGCGGTCTGTCGTCCTCGAACCCAACATGCTTTGTACATTTCTCCTCCTTGTGACGGGGAAACTCTTTAGTAGTGTGACCAGCAGACACCATAATGCATGTGGGCCCCTGATGTTCCCTTTAATTTCTAAATATTTTTCTAAGGATTCTGCCCTATGCTTAATGGTCCTAGAATTAGAATAGGCACACTGGGGACAGTTGGTTAAGTCATGCTTCAGGCACAGACAAAAAAGACACAGTGTGGAAATTCTGGTGAGGAATTTGCTCTCCACACTCCAAGTAAGTATTGGTCTTAACAATGGACATTTAACTATACAGTATAATGGAATAAGGAAAATAGTTTCCCAGTGGGGTACTTATCCTGGTCGCAGTTCATCTCCTGGCTTCAGACTGATCAATGACACAACAGATTTGTTATTAGGCTCAGATGGCAAGAAAGAACTGAGAAAATGGCACTGGCTGATGACCCTTATACCCTGATATCAGAGGGAAGGCCCAGAAAGAGGTAAAAGTCTCTGGTAAGTGGGTCAAATCACGGGAATTCCACAGCAAGAAATCCCAAAGAGTTATTACCGCAAAAGTGAAATACAATAAACATCTTCTCAGCTACCAATGCAGAATGAGAAAGAAGAATGAACCCAAGCATAGTTGGAGTTAATTCGTTTTTTCAGGGGTATCTAAGGTGCAATGTCTGGTAAAGTGACTTGTCCAGAAACACAGACTAAGCAGAGACTGACAGAATGAAACCAAGAACAGAAGATGAAACTTATTATCAACTCATTTTCTTAATTCTTTGTACTAAGTGAAAGTAGCTGTAGTTAAATCTTAGAAAGTATGTATGTTAAAAAAACAGAAAAATAAATCAAGTTAATGTGTAATAATGTCAGTGTAGCAAAAGACATATGACACTTCATAATGTAATTAATGCCAGAAACTGGAAAACAGACACTGAAGAGATAATGGCAATAAAGACTGCATTGCTGGAATCCCAGCATCCTCAGTTCAGTATGATATATATATATATATATATATATATATATATATATATATATGCATGTATAGATAGATATATATATTTTTTTTGTTTGTTTGTTTTTTTCCATCTCTACAGTTACAAATTAAAACCAACAAACAAAGGTCTGAGCCAGTAGTAGTGATGTATCTCTAGAACTGCCTGTTCATCCTCAGGATGAGCTGAGTGGATAACAAAAGTAAACACAGCAGGCAATAGTCCTAATAGGGTGTTAGTAGGAGACACTTATTTTGTCAGTAGGGATCTTCAGTGGCAAAGTGGAAGTTAAGTCTGATCCGTCCCTATGGACATAATCCTCTAGAATCACTGATGCATGAAGTTGAATTCCTTAAAAAACTTAAATCTACCTGTAAACATTGACAAATAATTCCTGCACCCTTGAAAAAATGCACTTAGTAAATAAAACAATTAAGCAAGCAATAAACCAAAGCAAAGACAAAAGGAAAAAACGTGAATAAAAGCAAAGCCAAAATAAATGAAAACAGAAATAAGATGCAGATGCCAGAGCTGCTTCCTCATCTTCTTATCTTTACTGGAGGCAGATGAGTGCTGTTATGAGTCAGGAAGGTTCAGCTGTGATTACTACAGAAATGTGCGGGTGTCTACCACTGAGGACCCACCCTGTGGGTGTTCCCTATTTGGGAGGGAACCAGAGGGTCTGCCCCTCTGGGCGTTTCTTTTTTTTTAGAGGGAACCAGAGGAACCGCCCTCTGTGGAAAACCCACTCAATATCTCTAGAATTACAAAAAGTATATACTTACTATATCTCTAGTGGATTCAGGGAGATGCAAGCCATCCACAGACTCTGCCACACTCTCTTCTGCTACTGTTCTGGAAGCACTTAGGATCTTTACTTTAGCTTTTGCATTTCTTAAATTGCTGTTTAGTATGCTAACAACAGCACTGTTGTACGCTTCTACATTTTGGTTGGTAATCATTTTTCTGCTCTCATCCAGCAAGTCTTCATAAACAGGATCTAAATAGGGGAATAAAACATTATGCAGTATTCTTTGCCTGATAAGGGTTACCCCATTAGTAATAAAAACAAAACTGAAGTTAAAAGGCAGGCATGCATTATCAGTCCTTACTATTTGGTCATCTTATCTGGGTTATGAGCTAAAGAGATATATGTGACAACATTACTGAGGTAGGTAAAACAAGTGCAGTGCACAATGAATCATCATCTTACAAGCAGCAGGTCACACTCACCTCTGTACTTTTTCAAATTAAGGATTTACAGACATTAAAATAAAGGAAGTTTTTGACCAAGTGTTCCCAAAAAATGAATCACAAACAGAACAAAATCTTCTCAGCCTCAGTGATCAGATGACGGCCCAAACAGAGGTGCTACAGCATGGTAGACATGACTGTTAAAGAGCTAGTAAGGTCACGAGGAACTCTGAAAACACATTTACTTCTTTCCTAGATTACAGTGTGTGCACAGAAAGTGATTTTCTGCAGATAAATTGGACAGATTTAATAATGCTGCAATTACTTTAACTTGTTCAGGTCTTTTGCACTACTTTTGCTTACCTCAAGTGTTCCAGACACAAATGATTGCCTTCAACTGTACTTAATATAACTTATGTGTGCTTCAGTTTATAGTTGCACTTTATACTGATTTGCCTCCGTACATTTTCCCACTCCATCTTGGCCTTCCTGCTTTTTCCAATTATGCTTCTCTGGTATTTGTGGTATCTTTTGGAATAAAAATAAGGCAGGTTATTTTTGGTCCCTCCTTTCCTTACTGGTCCAGTTTCCCAGTGGCCCTATCCTCACTGGGTTTACCAACTATCTCCTTGCACCTCAGACTTATTGCAGTATTGCTGGGGCCAGTCAGAGATCCTCAGAGGATCCTGGGGCTTGACATATCTTTGTATCCAAGGGGGAAGGAAGGGGGGCTTTACTGTATGACCTACCCATTTCCATCCTCCTCCTGCGAACCTAATGGTATGTCTGATGGGCGGGCATACAATGAAGACATGTGGCAAAATGCACCGGCTCCTCAGCAGCTCAGCCACGTCTCCACACTATTCACCTCTTCTATGCATGCCTCCCATGTGCCGTGCTCAGATTCCATCAGGAATCAGCACAAGAGATACCCCCAGGTATGCTCACCATACCTCTCGAGTAAGGAATATGAACAAAGCCATAAATAATTAGGGTGACAAAGGCTCAAAAATAGGAACAATTTTTAAATCTTGCTCTTTCAAACTTAGAAAGTTGATAGAACAGGTTTTGCATTAGCATGAAATTTTTGAAAGGTAGAAAGTCTGTCATTATTTTCTAACTTCACGCCTCAATGACTTGCCAGAAAAACCCCAATTTTATGAGAAATAGAACAAAAATAAGAGGCAGAAATCTGTGCATTCTGTGAAAATCTGTACAACTGAGAAGTATGAATTACCCACCAACCCCAGGATGGTAACACCCATCCTTCCCTGCTGCTCCGTTAATTACCTGAGCTAATAACTGAACCCAGGTCGGCTGGGTCATAGTCAGAGTTTTATCCCTCTATGCCACTGGAGTGGCCAGTTTCATATTTATTCTTTTGCAGCACTGTGCTTTACTTGGATGGTGAGACCACCCTTCCCCAGTGGAATTACCACTGCAGAGTTTCATAACAGCAATATAGGTTTCCAATACAAACAGAAATCTCACAGTACAGGACTATGGCATATTGAAATAAAATACAAAATGTAAGAGTTTTCTTCTAAAAGGACTTTTGTTTGATCAGTGCTGCACACAAGAGCATCTATGGCAGCTCATCATTACAAGCCGCATAACTGTTTTCTGCCTAGTTTCTAATTTACTCAGCTTTTACCCAGCTGCTGCCTATCCAGCTAGCGTGCAGTCAGAGGCCTTGTTAATTCTGCTCTGTTGTTTTTGCCCCATTCCACCCTAATATACTGAATTCAAATCATCAAAAAGAAACATACTACACCCCAGGAATAGGCTGTTTTTCTCATTTTAAAGCTGGCTCCATTTGACACGTACTTATAAAAGCATACATTCTGAAACATTGCTTTTCAACTTCTAGGCATCCTACAATCTAAAAGATATGTATTCTTGTTGCCAGGTCTTCCTTACTTACCTTACAGACTGTTTTTCTGCCAGTGCTGGCTGGGGCCTGCTCTGCTCCCCTATCCTACCCAAAGTCTGTCTCTCTCCTTAAATGACTTCTTCAGTAGCGGTACTTCCTGCAACTGGGCCTGATAAGAACATGCAGATAAGCCTCTTTTAGATCCAGAGTTACCATCCAGTGATCTTTTCCCAGTAGAGGTAAAAGCTGTTGTAATGTCAACATTTTGAACTTTGGAATGTCCAAATAAGTGTTGAGGAGAGATAAATCCAAGATCGGTCTCCACGTGTTCCCTTTCTTTGGTACTAGAAACAGGCGGGAATAAAACCCTAGACCCACTTCTGAAGGAGGTACTGGCTGTATAGCCCCCATGTGAAGAAGTAATGAAATCTGTTTGTGAGCCTCCATCCTTTGCCGAGGAGGAATGTCTGGCATACCTTTGAAAGGAGGCAATGTATGGAAATAAAATTTGTAACCTTTGTTTATAATGTCCAACACCCATTTGTCTTGGGTGATTAAAAACCAGTTTTGCCTGAAGAGAGCTAGTTTTCCTCCCAAAGGAGCTGCCAGGCAAGAAGAATCTGGCAGCTGAAAATGCAGGTCATTGGGCCTGTTTACGAAAGGACTGGCCCCTACCCTCACCAGCAGATTGAGCAGGCGAACTCCATGTTCTAGGCCTAAAGATACTCTGAGCTCTGCCCCTACCACGTCTAGATCTACCCCTAGACTGAGAATCGGAAGAAGGGTACGTCCACCCCTTAGCAGGCCAATTTCTACTAAACTTAGGAGGTTGAACCTGCAAAAAATCTTTAACAGTCTGCATAGACTTAGCCTTGTCCTCCATTTTCTTCAAAACAGACTCCACAGGGGACCAAAAAAAACTTCAGACTGTAAAGGGGCATCCAGAATTCTATACTTAACATGCTCAGATAAATTCTGATCCTTAAGCCAGGCATGCCTACGAAGAACTGAACCAGTGGCAGCCACTCTAGAAGAAGCCTGCAAAGCATCAAAGCCACACTGCAAAGAATGTTTCCCCACCTGTTCAGAAACATGCACCAAATCTTGCAATTCTTTACACTCTATGCCCTCTGCCAAAGCATCCACTTTAGATTTTAGCTGAGAAAGGAGGAAATTCTGATATTTCAACATATGAAACTGGCAATTTAAAGCCCTTATTGCTAAAGTAGAAGAGGTGTACACCTTCTTACCCCATCTGTCCAAAGCTCTAGCTTCCTTATCTAGAGGAACCGGATTCTTTAGAACAGAAGCCCTAACACCCTTAGGCCCCTGACTAATAGTTTCTGGGTCCGCCCTAGGACTCTTATATAGATATTTATGAGCCTCAGGTACCCTATAATACCTGTCCGGTTTAACTGGTGCAGGAGGCAAAGAATCTGGATTAAATGAGGCCTCCGAAAAAACATCCTGAACAACATCCAAAACAGGAGGTATAGCCAAGGGTCTATGCTGTGGTAAAACAAGAACTCTCTAAGCCTCTTTCTGGAATCTGAGTAATCCTGTCCTTCCCACTTAAAATGCTCCCTCATAGAGTGTAAGGTTTCTGAAAATGAAAAATCCTCTGGAGGGGAAGCAGAAGGAGTGGAATCCTCTGCATCGGAATCCGAATAAGGAGGAAAATCTTGAATGTCTTCAGCAGAAGACTCAGAATCATCTGAGGCCTGCTCCAAACTTTCCAACTCTGGCTCTACCCTGGGCCTCTTATCAGGAGGGGGCATGGAACCTCTAATCAAAGTAATCAAATCTTCTGCCATTTTAAGCATATGTTTCTTAGGTACAGACCCTGAAGAACCAGAACTAACCCCAGAAGAAGGCAAAACAGACCTGCCCTTAGAAGGAGCCCTAGAAACAGTAACAGAAGGCCTAACCCCCTTAGGCAAAGAAGGGAGAATAGTAACCTGAGAGGCCCCTTCAGCCTGACCTGACTCCTGTGAGGCCACATCCTGTAAAATCAAGGTTTCCCCCTGAGACTCAACAGAAACTTCAGCCGGATCCACCTGTTCCACTGCAGGCTCCAAAGGACCGGCGTCCGAAATGGACGAATCATCCTGCCTAGGCTTTACAGATTTGTCTTTACGCTTCTTCGTGGAAGCGGGCGTCGGATCCGACGGCATATTATAATTACACCGCTTGCCAAAGACTAATCTAGCGCAATCTAGCCTTCTCTTAATAGTGCGCTTATTAAACCTAGCACAAAACCGACACCCAACTACGTCGTGCTCTGGTCCCAAGCAAGGAATACAAAGCGAGTGGTAATCCCTATGCGGTATCTACTTCCCACAAGAAATACAATTATTCACTTTTTCTGACATCCGGTAAATAACTGAGGCAAGAAAAAACAAAAATGTTCTAGCGGGTACTTAGCCCAACTTGGTATGTCTGAAACTCCGAAAACGAAAAATTTCAGAAAGCCGAACGGCACTTGCAACGCTGCTTCTGCATCGGACCATGCGGCAAAAAAGACTGAGGATATGACGTCGGTCGTGCGCTTTTATACCCTGACGCTCTGATGTCAGGGCTGTGCGCCCATGACCGACGTCAGCCTAATACTTTGGTATTCGGGCCGACCGAGGACAGCGGACTACCCATAAGTAAGGACTGCAGCAATGTGAGATGAAGAACATCAACTTATTTAAACAGAAATCCTTAATACCTTCATATGCCAATAAGTGACTCACCATCATATTTAAATGTCACTATGTTTTCTTAATACAAAACATTCTTCCAAGCTCTGCCATTTCATTCTATACAACAGAAAGCTAAACTCAAAAGGTAGATACTATCTCACTTTAAAACCCAAACTTGCCAGCTCTATGGCACAGAGGGATAAAGCCCTATGTCCCAGGTGGCCAGAGTTTGGCTAATGAATCAATAATTTGCTGGACCTGGCATGGGGTAAGGAAGGAATGATATGACTGCCAGCTTGCCTTTCCTGTGGAGGAGGGTGTGGGGTATGTGGCGGTAGTGGCAGTCCACTTTTCATCCCCTGACGAGACAAGAACTCGGCAGGCCACATGTGTTGGCATGCAGGAAGGCTGGGGAGATGTGACCATCCTAGGGCCTGTTTCATACTAGGCTAATGACCACTGGAGCCTTTATAAGCCTACTCATGCAGCCCAAATGTATCCCAGAAGTTATTGACCCTTAGAGTTTATTTTAAGGGGTGTATGTTAGTTATAAGTGCACAGGTGTATACTAGGCTAATTGCGACTGGGGCCTTTAACCATGGAAGGAGTTTAATCCTTAACGCTGGCACCTCAGACTACTCAGGCACCCTAACAGTCATGGGTAAATATGCTTCTATGGGCCACACTTCATTGCCTGCTCAATCTACAGAAGATATACCTTAATATTGGGGGAGGGGCCTACAGTCGAAAAACTATCAAGCCATTCTTCCCTCACTAGCAGCAGTGGAACCTCTCAGCCACGTGTGTCATGTCTCATGGGGTACTTTGTCAGCATTAGCAGAAGGGATGGCATTGGTGGCCCCAGCCAGGGGTGGAGGGTTAAACACCCTTGTTAATCATTCACAGATCACAAGGAAGTTGTGGTAGGATCGAGCTTAGGGGAGGTATGCTGCAGCACAATGTCATACTTAGTACAGATGACTGAGTGAAAAAAAGTCTATGAACCCATAATAATAGTTTTGAAAAAATTCAAGATATTGTTAACATAGCACTGTTTATGTTACTAATTATTAACCACATTCTATTGTCTGTAACTTCTACATACAGTTGAGTGATTTTACATTTCTTTGAAATAAATACTACTATATACATAGCTCTTTCTTATTATCTTTATAGTTACTATCGACCTGATATGTTACAACCTTAAAGGAAGCAGCTTTCACATATGTTTCAATATCTGATCATTTAACTCCACCTCTTTCCCATTTTCTTATATGGGGTTTATAAGCTAGCCTTGTTTTTTTTTTTTTTTTTTTTTTTTAAGTTTGGTTATTTTTTTATTTGTGTTTCATTTGGTGAGATCATGACGGTTTGCTTTATCTTTGGGAGTAATATATTTTTACTAACTGAAGCCTTTCTTCAAATCTGTTTATTCTATATCTCTGTCATTTTTTTAATTTTTTTTGGAGTTTATATTTTTAGTTTCTTCCAAAGTTTTAACTGAAATTATTCCAAGATATTCCATTTAATTTGCTTCTTTTCCTAAAATAAGTTCTGGTGATATAGTAAGAGCACGGTTATCATTTTCATAGTAAAATTTCAGATTTCTTACTATTAAAATGCAAGCCAGATATTACCTCAACATTTTGAATCTTTTATAGATTCATTTCATTCAGTTAATGTCAACATCATATCATCCACAAACAATATTATTCCAGACTAATATGGTTCTTCAATTGTTATGCTAAATCATGCACGGTCAGTACAAATAAAGCAGTTAAAATAGGACATTTTGTTTTGTGTCTTTTTAATTTAGAAGAGTCGGGGAAAAAAGGATCCTATTTTAACATATTATCTATTATTATTATTGTAACTGTTTTCATCAGCAATACAAATTCTTTTAGCATATCATAAAGAGTTAGTATTTTAAATCTGATTCTGCCTTGTTTGTCGATATACCACACAACCATCACATTGTCTGTCTGGATGGAAATCATATCTTGAGGGAGTTAGTCCTGAAGTTCACAAAACACAAGGAGGACTGGCCTCAATTCCAAGAAATGATGTGAATTTTTGTTTTGCTCTCTGTCCAAAGACCTTGGACTATCATCCTTTCATAATACCCCATACTCCAGGAAGGAAGTATCCATGATCACCATCGCAGAGGGAGATGCAGGACAAAAAGGTGTGTCTTTCTGTAGTAGACATGGTGTGAGTCACCACTGTAGATGATACCTATAAGACTGGGTAAGAATTATGTTTTAAGACAGGATGGTGAAATTGTGACCACTCAGCCTGAAGTAGCCACTGCAGTATTTTCATGTGGTATTTGGCAAACTAAACCATTAATACAGACGAAGTCATAAGACCTAAGTCTCCAACTACTGCACAGGCCATAGGTTGAGTGCTCTGAAGTAAGGCTTCCACTGCTAAGCACGGAGTTTGCATTCTCTTCTGGGAAGGGAAATAATGGAGAGTGCAATGTCTGTGATCTCCCAAGAAAGTCAGTTATTGAGAAGGTTCTAAGCTAAACTTCGACAAGTTGACTCAATGCCCAGGAAATTATGCAGCATGCCACCCCTGGCTTTCTTGACTGACTCATCTGAGGGGGTCGTTAGCAGCCAGTCATCCAGGTATGGGGAAACCTGCAATCCCTGAAGTTGAAGACAGGCCACAATGACTATTATGCATTTAGTGAACACTCTGGGGGCAGTGGTGAGACCCAATGGTAGGGCACTGAAATGTGCGTGACTGGTGCCTATTCGGAAACATGTCTCCTGAACACCCTTACGATCCTAATGTACAGGTAAGTGTCAGAGATCTGCTGAGCATATGCATTCGCTCTCCTGCAAGCACTGAAGAATTGATTGCATCGTGACCATGACCATTCTTAACTGGGAAAGGTGCATACATTCCTTCTCCTGCAAGCATTGAAGAATCGATTGCATAGTGACCATGACCATTCTTAACTGGGAAAGCTGTTGAGGAAGTTCAGGTCTAAAATGGGTCTGAGGTTCTTTGTTTTCTTCAGAATCAAAAAGTACTTTGAATAAAATTGTGATCCTTTCTAGCCTGGTGGGACCTCCTGGATGTCTATTTTACTGAGAAGAAAGACAATATCTTTCAAGGCAGTCTTTGCCTAGTTAGATGGGACATTTGGCAACAGACATTTTGTTTTGGGGGGGTTCCAAAAATGGAATGAAGTAGCCTCTGGATATTATCATTCCTACCCACTTGTCTCATGTGATGGCAAACCATGATTCTAGGTTCAGGGAGATACCTCTTCCAACTGCCTCCAGAGAGGAGCAGCTGGGCAGACCTTCAGGTGGTCTGCAGCCTTCAGTCAGAAGAGAGACCCCCTTTGCCCCTAAGCCTACGTTCACTAAAGGGAACACATCTGCTGCAGCCCCTGTCAGACGGTGACTCAAACTGGTACTTAGACCTGCAAAATTAAAGCAAATGAGGCCCTTTTTGGTGCCTGTTAAAGGGGTGATGCAGGACCTCAAACTTGACTCCGATGGCAGACAAGGACTTGCTCTTGCTCCCTCTTCTGCATCTTTTCTTTGGCTGTTGTTCCAAACAGTGTGGATTTGTCATATGGAGTGTTTGTAAAGGATGCTTTCATCACACAACCTCAAGCAAGCATGGCATCCAATTGCTACTTCTGTGTCAAATGCCCTAGGCCTCCTCCTGCTGCACTGTGCATGAAGGAAATTAAGAGGTTTGTAATAGCCGACATCATTATCAGGGTACACTGAAGTTGCTTCTAAGAGTCTGCTACCACAGTAGATAAGGCCTGTTGTGCCAGATCTCTCTGGAACCTATTCATGTGAGTGGTGTAATTCAATGGATGCAGAATGAAAGTGTCCAAAGTGTATGCTCACTTCCCAAATCTATCCATCATCCTCAATTCCTTGTTAGGATGATGAATAGAAGAAGAGTCCTCAGAAAACTCACATTTACTAGCCACCATAGTGATGGAGTCTATTTTAGGGGTCTTGGACCAGAAATGTTTATCCTTTGGGGGTGTAAAATTTTATCAGGCTTCCAAAATCACACTCTCCTCAATGAATCTGCCAGGGAGGCTGTCCAGGACATGGAAAGTGTCACCTTATATGCTTCAAATAATGTCATCTTGACAGGGAGAATGTGTAAGCCAGGATCTTCTTTGGTGCATCAGCTCCAGGATATCATCAAAGGAGGCATCCTCTGGTAGGGGGGGGGGGCACTGCAGAGATCCCACTCTGTCCTCCGAGACAGTATCCTAAGTAGGCGACTCTGAGGGGGAGTCAATGTGTTTACTCTTTCATGTCCACTTTTTCAGGGGTTCAGGTGAGGAGTCACCTGAATCATCAGAGGGTGGCCTCTGCTCCTCTGCAGGTAGTTCAGGATGGATGGGATGACTCTAACCTGTGGATGCCAAAGCAGAAACAGCAGAGATTGAAAAAGAAACTCCCTTTGAGCCTGAGCACATGCTGTCTTAGGAGATGCACCTAGAAAGACAAACCAACCTTCACCCAGTCCAAGGAAACTGGTCCTGTGGATGGAACTATGTGTTCTTTGGAGGAAAAAGAAAGGGCCCACAAAGAGCTTCCCAACGTCCTGCAGGAGATTAGCCCTGATGAGGGGATCACAGCCAAGGAGTCATTGCTAGTGGTACCAAAATACTTGGCAATGACAGCGGATCAGAGAATGCCTATAGCAGTTATATAGGACAGCAAGGATTGCAGTTATATGGCCGAGGAAGGTCTGGAACAAAGATGTTCAGTTTTATAAGCCATTTTTTTGGGAAGATCTTAGGTAGTTATGGTTTGAAG